>NC_073402.1:8482022-8842022 GCF_028641065.1 Leucoraja erinaceus | reverse complement strand
GCAACTGATGGTGCAAAGCTGAGGTGATACAGACACACACCGCGATGAACAGGAAGGTTGGCGCTGTAATTAAGACTGCTAGTACAGTGTACAGTAAGTCCTTTAAAAGAAAGTATCTGTTGGGGGGGGGGGGGGGGGGGGGGGGGGGGGCAGGGGGGGGGGGCAGAAAGGAAACATATGAGATGCAGTACGTGTATTTCATTGTAATTGTAGTCTGTGCAAGTGTATCCCAGTCTTGTGCAAGGGTGATATTTGTGGTGTTACAAGCTTAATAATGGGCTCGGATTAGTGGAAGATAGGATACAGGTGTTTAGCATTTGTTCTTGGATGCCAGACCCAATTGTTGAGCCTTCCTGAGGTGTCGTGGCCCTAACTCAACGAAGCACCAATGATGGGAGTTGCCCACTTGATAACCGCAATGATATATTTGCATCTACAGGATTTGTATGTTGGTTTTAAGAGCTAATTAATATGTAGGTAGCTGGGAGGTTTTTTTTGCATATGGTGTCATTTATTGTAAATTGGTGTATTTAGTTAGATCATACTTTGGTTTTGTGCTTGCTTTTCTTAGTTGAGTGCTTACCCTGGAGTACTTTGTACTTTGCACAAGTACTTTATGTTTTAATTGTAATTTAAATTGAGGGGCAACCTTTTCACACAAAGGGTGGTGGGTGTACGGAACAAGCTGCCAGAGGAGGAAGTTGAGGCTGGGACTGTCCTAACATTTAAGAAACAGTTAGACAGGTACATGTATAGGACAGGATTGGAGGAATATGGACCAAGCGCAGGGTAGGTGGGACTACACCAGGGGCGCCATACGATAGCAGCCTCTGCCTATAGTCTGTCTGTTTTTTCATCTTTTTGTTATTTTTAGTCTGTTTAAAAATATGTTTTTGGAGGTTTCTTAGTCTTTTTATGTGGGGTAGATGGGAAGGGCAAGGAGGAAACCGTTTCTCAGTCACTTCCTGGTCGAGGATGCGTCTATTCTCTGAGTCGCGTTTTCGCATTTGATAAAGTTCCGCATGGTAGGGTGACTCAGAGAATTAAGATGCATGGACTCCTTGGTGACTCGAGGGCCTGTCCCACATGGGCATAATTTGCGTCTCATTTACGTGTCATGTAGAAAATTGGTCGACGCGTGGGGGGGCGTGTGGGTGACACGCGCATAGCGCATGGTGAGGCTTGGAATCACATGTAGTACCACGCGGTACCACGCGGCGCTCCAGAATTTCGTAGCGTACATAAATCCTCGTGCGCCACCTGTGTGATGTATCACTTGCGCACGCTGGTGCATTGGCCTCGCACGCTGTATCGCATGGTGACGCATGGTTACGTCATCGTGCATCAACGTCCGCAAACATGCACCGCTGCGTGACGCCCATAAGCAGTCGGCCTGTCTTTTACACGTCATGTAACCTCTAACCTCGTCCACACTGACCTCTTCCTGGGTTTCTTGCTCACCTTTCTTGTTGTGCTCCTGCCTGGCTGATCTGTCAGTATGAGGGCTGCTGCTAACAGAGGTCTCTGTTGAAGTAGCAGTAAAATCTGGAGTTCTTCCATGATGGTCATGATGCAGAATAGGGAAGCAGGGTTTGCTAATGACGTCACGCGCACTAGACGGCTGTGCTGACGCATGATCTGTGCTCTACAGTCTCGCGACCGCCGCACATCAGTCACTACCGGCCTGACGCGTAAATGACGTGCAAATGACGCCCAAGTGGGACAGGCCTTTCAGTCGTTTGGATTCAGAACTGGCTTAATCACAGAAGGCAGAGGGTTGAGGATGAATGGCGTTATTCTGCCTGGAGGTCTTTGACCAGTGGAGTTCAGCAGGGATCTGTGCTGAGACCTCTGTTGTTTGTGATATACATAAAGGACATGGACATAAATGTAGACTTGTTGGTTGGTACGTCTGCGGACCTCACCAAAATTGGTAGAGATGCGGACAGTGAGGAAGGCTGTCAGAGTATACATCGGGATATAAAGCAGCTACAGAAATAGGTGCAGAAAAAGCAGGTGGAGGTTAATTTGGCCAAACATCAGAAGTTGCACTTTGAAAGGTTGTGGGAAAGTCTGCAGTTAATGACGACAACCTCAGCAGCATTGATTAACAGTCCAAGTCCATAACTCTCTGAAAGTGGCAACACAAATGTTTAGAATGGGAAAGAATATGGTTGGCATTGAGCACAAGGGTCGGTAAGTAAAGATGCATATTTATAAGACTCTGATTTGGCCACATTTGGGGTATTGTGGACACTTTTGGTTGCCCTATAACAGAAGGATGTAGAGGCTTTGGAGAGGATGCTGAAGAGGTCCACCGGAATGATGCCTGGATTATAGAGTATTAGCTATGAGGAGAGGCTGAACAGACTCGGATTGGCGTCTCTGGATCACTGGAGGTTGGGGAGAGACTTCATAGAGCTATATAAAATGATGTGAGTCATAGATATGGACCTATTTCCTAGGGTGGAGGGCTTAGCTTTAAGATGAGACGGGCAACATTTTAAGATCATAATATCATAAGTGATAGCACAGAATTAGGCCGTTTGGTCCATCAAGTGTATACCGCCAGTCAATCATGGCTGATCTGTCTCTTATCTTAACCCCATTCTCCTGCCTTCTCCCCATAGTCTCTGACACCCGTGTGTGTGTGTGCGTGGCAAGATTTATACGCAGAAGGTGGTGAGTGTATGGAATGTGTTGGCAGAGATGGTGATGGAGGAAGATATTCGAGAGGTTGCAGGGAATAGGGGATATAGAGCACATGCGAGCAGAGAACATTATTTTAACTTTGCATCATGTTGGGCACAGACATTGTAGCTCGAAAGGCCAGTTCCTGTGATGTACTCTTCTGTGTTCTATGGTGTAATATGGTGAGTCGATAGTTTGGGACTCCACCCGGTGTCGGCTTCACTCTCCTTCACCCACACTTCGCCAGCTCTGGTGTTGGACAATCAGCGTCTGCTGTCCCCTTCTTTACATCCCACTGCCAGACGTTGCCCATTCTGTCTCCACATTGCATGTCAACGAGGGCTGCTGCCTGGAGCAGGAACAGCCTGACCTCACCTGTGGCCAACTCGATTTGCCTACTTACTTGGATGTCGCTGGTGTCTGCAACCACATCTGCCGGTGACTTAACTAATTAGCCTTGTCAATTTGTTAAGCAAATCTATTAAGTGCACCATCCCGCATCCCCTCTCCTGCCCGCTGTCAGATTTTGAGGAATGCAAGTCTTCTTTTATACTTCGTACCGTGAGCTACATCTGCTTGCTAAATAATTGTGTTTGAAGCGTCTGGATCCTGAGATCACTTTGTGGATCAACATTGTGTAGTCACGCTTTGTCTAATTAATATTTCTGTTTTCATTCTTCCTTCCAAAGGTGGGAAACCACAAATATTCTCACATTATGTTCCATCTGCCAACTTATTGTCAACAGTTGAGGCCCCAGATCTAATCCTCGTTTGTTGTAAAATGTACTTGGTTAAGAAAGTATGATTATGATTGTGTCTCAATGTGAGTTACTGAGTGACCCATTTATTGGTCTCTATGCTGTTATTTACTCACGCCACTCTCTGTGCCTGTGCATCAGCACAACCCCGTCTGCCCTTTGTGCTCTCCATGTAGTCGGGTGAATTGGTTTAGGTCATTATCTCACTGAAACCAATGCCCCGACAATATAATGCAGACGTGCGATTATAAAACAAAACCAACATACTGTTGGAAACATCTCAATACCTGGTGTGACTCCAATATGTTTCTCCCCAGTTGGGTTTGCCTCACTTAGTGTTAGCCCAGCTGTGGTGTCCTCTGTTCAATTCTAGGTCCTGTCCTTGTAGAGCTCCTGTTGCTTGTTTCACTTCCAGACCAACACTCTCCCTCCTCTCCTGGTTCTTTCTCAGATTTGTTAGTCATAATTTCCAAGACATGAAGCCGTGCTGAGTGCTTCTGTCCTTCAGAATCCCCTCCATTAACCTTTCCACCACTGGCGTTAGGCCTTCCTGGCCTGTAGTTTCCTGGCTTTTCTTTGCAGCCCTTCAACCTTCGCCACCATCTCGCGTCCCGCTCCCTCCCCCATGGCTAACGCTGATGCAGTCTCTCTGCCGGGCCCCTGTAACTTCACCCCTCACTACCCGCAATGTCCCAGGATACACTGGCTCACGCTCCAGGGGTTTATCTAACCTTGCATTAAGGTAACCAGAGTAAAGATAGGATCACTCAAGCATAAAGTACAGTACATGTCCCTGGAGTCAGAGGTACTAAACAAGTACTTTGCAGCTGTATTCACCAAGGAGGGCTCGGAGGACAGTGACATCAATGTGGGGAATATTAATATGCAAGGGCAGTTTGAGATCAATAAGGAGGTGGTGGTGGAGCTCTTGAAGAACATTAAGATGGATAGATTCCCAGGGCCTGATGGGATCTATCACATTACGGAGAGAATCAAGAGAGGAAATAGCAAAGGCATTCATGAAGAAGGTCTTTGCATCCTCATCCAGTCACAGATGATGTCTGGGGGAATGGAGGTTTGCCAATGTCATTCATGTGTTTTACAAGGTAGTTGACATTTTCCAGGGAATTATTAGCCAGTCAGCTTGATGTTGGTGGTAGGAAGTCCTGGCCCACGTGAAGGAAGATGTACCCACACAGTCAGCTGATTAAACACCTTCGCACAAATGAATGAAGGGAGCAACCAGGTATCTTTGCAAGCATTCCTGGAATCAGCTGTCGGATGTCATGACAAAATCCTAACCACAAGAATCTAGATTCTGATGTTGACACTCAGATTAATGGCAGCAGAGTTTGCTCCACACCCTCAGTTCCAACCTGCGATTGGGTGTGACTGGGTTCAGCGGAATATAAATTGCAGCATCTTGTGCCCAGACTATTGGACCCTCCCCTGAGGTGAAACCGGCTTGTTGGAGACGGACACAGTGAGTACCAGAGGGACTGTTTGTGCGTTGCTGACACACGGGACTGGCTGCTGGGGTGGAAGATTGCAACCTTCAGGTGGTCCGCCCTGTTTCGACTAATGCAATCAACTCGACGTGCACAAACGGAAGATCAAATAGAACAAGTTGTTGAACAACTCTAGGCTGTGCACGCCACATGAAAGAAGAAGGGACTGGCTGCTGGTTCTTATTTTCAATTGATTGGCACCAAGTGAAATGAAATGAATTGGGAATTCTTTCTTTGAACAGGTCGGAGACAGGATGAAGCCCTTCGTTACAATTGTGCTTGTGATGTGCATTTACCTGTCGGGATCAGATGCAGGTGCAGGTTTGTAGAAGTTTTAATTGTGTGTTTGGACAGTGTGCGTCTGTACTGAACTTGGTGCCACCAATTCCACCTCCTTGCATATGGTCTGGACCCTTCTGTTCCTATATGTTCGTGTGGCTCTCTAAACACTATTGTATCTGTTTCTACCAACCCATGGCAGTGTATTTCATAATTTACTTAAGTCCTGAGCCGAATTAGGCAATTTGGCCCTTCAAATCTACCATTCCACCTTTCAATCATGGCTGATCTATCTTTCCCTCTCAATCCTATTCTTCTGCCTTCTTCCCATAACCTTTGTCATCTTTACTAATCAAAAATCTGTCTGTCCACTTTAAAAATACCCAATAACTTGACCTCCACAGCAGTCTGTGGCAATCAATTCCACAGATTCACCACCCTCTGACTTTCTATGAGGCTGTGCCCTTTGGTGCTATGAGGCAGTGCCCTGCACATCCACTCGAGCCGGGCCTTTCACTATTCGGTAAGTTTCAATGAGTCCTCCCTCGCCCTTCTAAACTCCAGCGATTACAGGCCCAGAGCCATCAAACGATCATCATACATTAACCCACTCATCCTGGGATCATTCTCAAAATATCACCAATCATTGAAGTCAGGCTAACCAGCCTATAGTGTCTCTCTTTTGCTTTGCAGCCTTCTTGAACAGTGGAGTAAAATTTGCAATTTTCCAGTCCTCTGGGTCCACTCCAGACTCTAGTGATTCTTGAAAGAACACCATTAATGTCTCCACAATCTCTAAAGATACACCTTTCAGAAACCTAGGTAGACACAAAATGCCGGAGTAATTCAACAGGTCAGGCAGCATCTCTGGAGAGAAGGAATGGGTGACGTTTCAGGTCGAGACCCTTCCTCAGACTGATGTCAGGGGAGGGGGCGGGACAAAGATAGAATGTAGTCGGAGACAGTGACCCTGGGGTGTAGACCATCTAGTCCAGGTGACAGCTTCCAAAATGCGTTCTCCTTAGTAATAACAACTCCACTAACCGTTGCCCCCTGAATCTCTTGAATCCCAGGCACGTTGCTGGTGTCTTCCCTGTGAAGACTGCATGAAAAACGTATACAATTCATCAGCCATTTCTGTATTCCCCATTATGACTCCTCCAGCATAATTTTCCAGTGGTCCAATGTCCATTCTTGCCTCTGATACTCCAGGCAACTTCCATTCTGTAAACAATACAAAAAACTTGCCTTTTACATCTCGTTTTAACTTTCACCCTCGCTGTTTAAACCTGTACCCTCTGGTACTTGTCTCTATACCTTGTGGAAGATTGTCTCTATACCTTGTGCTCCATCTCAGATGACAATGTTACCATTTCAAACAGAGATTTAACAATCTAATTCTTTATATTCCACAGGAATGTACGGGAAATCAGTGGTATTCCCAGCCAAGACATCCAACAGCTTTGTCATGCTGCGTACACCTGATTTCTCCAGTTTGTCTGCTTTTACTCTCTGCTTCAGGGCAGCCTCTGAAGCGACTCGCTCTTACAGTTTGTTCTCCTACGCAACAGACTCTGACGCCAATGAACTGCTGCTTTGGCAACATTCTAAAATAGAACTCCGGGTGGAATTCAGAAGCCACAAATCTGTGTTTATCCTCTCAGAAATGAATTCTTTACTAAGACACATCTGTGTGACCTGGGAGTCTCAAGAGGGGGCGGTAACAGTCTGGGTCAATGGGAGACGCAGTGTACGGAAGGTTGGTGGAAAGGGTTGGGTTATAAAAGGGCTTGGTCAGTTTATTCTAGGTCAGGATCAGGACTCAGTCGGTGGAGGGTTTGACGCCAGTCAGTCCTTTGTCGGAGAGATCTCTGATGTTCACCTGTGGGATCATGTTCTCCAATCCAATAAGATTAAGAACGTCAGTCAGGGTTGTCTCAGGAAAGGAGGGAACATCATTGACTGGGGATCAACACATTATACATTTGATGGGATTGTGGAAATTAAAGACAATAAGGATTGCCCAAATTAGATACAGTAAACATTTAAATGTGCAGAGTGGAACACAATCTCCTCGAACTACTCTAGCTGAATATAACCTTGCTTTGCGATCTTTCCTCTTTAAACCAGATCAGTAGTAGAAGTACTGATGTTGATTCCAGAATAAAGGGCTGTTTATGTCGGGGTAAGGGACAACTCACTGAGTCCGTCCAGTTTATCTTCAAACTCAAAACACAAGAGTCTCGGCCATTCTCCGTCACACATTGAGAGAGGGATGGGGAGCGGGGAACCATGGTGGATGTCTACAGGGATCAGCAGGGTGTAAACCCCAGGGCACTGCCCCACACACTGACCCTTGACTGAAGCACAGGGACTGCTCAGAACAGACAAGTCCGCCCTCTTTAACCCGACTCCCCTCCTCGTCCAATCTGCTGGAGCCCTTCCTCAAACCCCACTGGGAATAGTTGGGCATCCCAGTTAAAAGGTTTGTTCCTGTCTTGATTTAAATTGTGCTGATTGGAATTATTACTGTCTCTCTCTGTATTACCCTATTGATTTCACATTGTTTGTTACACCAAGGTTTGGGAAGCTCACAATGTGTTCTGTGCTTCCAGTGAATGTGATTGAACTGTAACATTGCAGTTTCATCAGCTTAATAAACAAGCATCAAAACAACAAAGATCTTCTCTAAGAAATGACTCTGTGTTTGTGCGTGCATGTGTGTGTGTGTGTGTGTGTGTGTGTTTGTGCGTGCGTGTGTGTGTGTTTGTTCCAGTTAATGCACTCAGTACACTCTCAGTGTCCATCACTAAATCGACTCCTGACACAGCCCAGTGTGGAGCTGATCTGCTGACAGTAAGATCACTTTAATCTGAGAGACGATGAAACAACCCGGGTGAATGTGAATCCGTGGGGAACTGGGCAGAACTCCACTGGCTGGTGTAAGGTGTAGCACCATGCTGGCCAGTCGAGGCCATTGACACCCAGTCATTGTCCTTTTCCTGATAACTTTGTTCAAACAAAGGGAGGTAAGAAGAACATCTATTGCCCCCACCTCATTGGGAAGGAGATGATGAGCCACTGCTTGGGACCACTGCAACCTTATGGTCAAAGCCCTCCCACTGTCTTGCCTAGGGACTCGCAGGAGTTGGACCCAGTAACAATGATGGAACAACATACTTCATCGGACAGAGGGTATTCCAGTGTCCACGGGCTTCAGTGGTTCATGTCGCTCTGAGAGGTGAAACATAGAAAAAATATGTGCAGGAGTAGGCCGTTCGGCCCTTTGAGCCAGCATCGCCATTCAATAAAATCAGTACCCCGTTCCTGCTTTTACCCCATATCCCTTGATTCCTTTAGCCCTAAGAGCGAAATCTAACTCCCACTTGAAAACATCCAGTGAATTGGCCTCCACTGCCTTCTGTGTCAGAACATTCCACAGATTCACAACTCTCTGGGTGGAAAAAGCTTTTCCTCCACTTATCGCACTGATCATGCGATGGTTTGTTGCCGGTTGTCACTTGGAGCGCAGGAGGATGAAGGGTAATTCTCTTGGAGGTGTACAAGATCATGAGAGGAATAGATCAGGTAAATGCACAGAGTAGGGTAATGGGGGAAAAGGTTTAAGGTGAGGGAAGAAAGATTAAATAGGAACCTGAGGGGTGATGTTTTTTTACACAAGGGTTGGTGGGAACATGGAATGAGCTGCCAGAGGAGGTAGTTGAGGCAGGTACTATCATAATGTTTAAGAGCAATTTATACAAGTACATGGATAGGATGGGTTTCGAGGGTTATGGGACAAGGTAGGTGTGTGTGCGTGTGTGTGCGTGTGTGTGCGTGTGTGCGTGTGTGTGTGGTTTTGATAGGCAGATGGTTGGACAAAAGCCAGAGATGAAAAGACAGAAGAAGGGAGAGAAAAGGATTGAAGAGTTGTGAATGATGAAACTAAACAAAGGAATGGAGGGGAGGGAGAAATAGTTAGGGCACAAGTAAGAAATTGGGGGGGGGGGGGGGGGGGGAGAGATGTGGGTGGGCGGGGGTGACATTCCAAATACGTACAGATTTGTAGGTTAATTGTCTTGGTAAATGTAAATTGTCCCTCGTGGGTGTAGGATCGTGTTAATGTGCAGGGATCGCCGGTCAACGTGGAACCAGTGGGCCGAAGGGCCCGTTTCCCTGCTGTATCTTTAAAATAAACAAAACTAAACAATACAAATAGGCTGCACAGACCCTTGATAATACTTGCCGGTGTTAGGAAGTAGCGCTATAACTTTAGCTGGTGAGTGGGAAAGCTGCCAGTGTCCTCAGCTCATCATGACTATCAGATATTCACTGGTGGATTACACATTCCCCTCTACCAAGTGCATAGTGATTAGTTGTCAAGGCTACACTGGTACCACGTCTAAAACCTGTGACCTCCACTGTCAAGGAGAACAAAGGCACATGCATCACAGGGACACTGGTAGCAGAAGATCGCCGTCAAAGTCAAAGTCAAAGTCAAAGTATCCTTTATTATCATTCAGACCTTTGGGTCTGAACGAAATTTTGGTCCCTTGCAGTCATACATATAATAAAATAACAAAAACACACAATAAACACAAATTTAACATCCACCACAATGAGTTCACCAGACACCTCCTCACTGTGATGGAAGGAAAAACTAGCTGTTTCAGCTACGAAACTCATATTTGAGGAATTGGGGTTTAGCACGGTGGCAGATACCAGATCACGTAAATTTAATGATCACACGGAGTGGATGTTAGATCACAAAGTGTTTAACGACATTATTGCTCATTATGGAACACCTGATATTGATTTGTTTGCATCTAGGCTTAATCACCAATTGCCAAGATATGTAGCATGGGAGCCAGACCCAGGGGCGGAGTTATTGATGCATTCTCATTAGACTGGGGGGAATGTTCTTCTATGCCTTCCCTCCATTTTGCCTCATCAGTCGGTACTCGTAAAAAATCATGCAAGACTTGGCTTCGGGTATTGTAGTAGAGCCTAACTGGACTACGAAACCATGGTTCCCATTACTGTTAGGAATGCTAACAGAACCACATATGGTTGTTCATAAACATAAATACTTACTTATTCATCCCGTCTCTCGGGAATCTCATCCTCTGCATGACAGAATCAACCGATTAATTTGCAGAGTCTAAGAAGACCTTTTCTGGGGCTCGGATTATCCGACCGAATGGTGGACGTAATCACTGCAGCTTGGCGGGAAGGCACTAAGAAGCAGTACATTTCCTACATCAAACAATGGAAAGTTTTTTGTCTCAATTCACATATAAGTTACGTTACGGCGGATATAGCCGATGTGTTGGAATTCCTTTCAACTTTATATTTTGACAAAAAATTTATTTACAGGGCTATTAGCACTGCTCGAAGTGTTTTATCGTCATACTTGCTGCTGGGATCGGGGCACCATCCTATCGGCCCTCACCCATTGGTATCCAAATTTATGAGGGGTATTTTTAACCAGGCCCAGATATACGGAGGTATGCGACATAAAATTAGTATTAACGCTGCTTCGCAGTTGGGCACCAGCTGCATCTTTATCTTTGGCCCAGCTCACCTACAAATCTGAAGCTCCCGGTGGCTTCAGAAAACCGCTTCTTGCTAGTAGAGGCGTAGGGGTGCTGACGCCGGAAGAGCGGAGACTTGCTCATTGGAAATGCTTTAATCAATCCTGCTGCTCTAGATTCATTGTGCAAGTCATTGACCTGCTTACTCAGGTCTTCTCTGAAGAGGAGATTAGGAGGCTGAACATTACTGGCCCTGCACAGATGTGCAAACTTCGGGTTCAGTACTCGCCTGATAGCGTCTTTCCAGAAACAATTTATTTCGAAATAGGCGTTGCACATCAGCGCCATAGCATCTTGCTGAACATCAGATAATGGACCGCCATCGATCGACCTGGCAAAAGCCGTGATGCCTGCAGACAATAACTTCAGGATGCGTTGGAGCTTCATCTCTTTGGCTTTGATGTTAGGCCCAATATAACCCCAAATAAAGGCGTTGACTAAAGGCACATTTAAAGTTGCACAATTCTCTGGAGTGGGGTATTTTGCATTCATTCCCACCATAGTTTTCTCTTATGGTTGCTGAAGCTTGAGGCCAATTCCCCAAGAAGTGGTTTTCCTGTGTGTGAAGGAACAGCAAATTTGGAGGCCAGAGCGGGCAACTCTTGTATATGTAACTCCGCATATCATGCATTGCAGCATGAGCCTCCGACACACATCCATATTCGGAGTCAGCTGTATAACGATCTCCTAAACTCTCCTCATCCGAGTGGGAGGAAATAAGCAGCCCTGTACCAGGAGCTGCGACAGGTGTTAGAATAGGGCTGCCTGGATATGCCTCCATACCACGGAGCATAATGTGTGTCAGCATCCTCTCCATGAGGTGCTCCATCTGTGATAAACGGCCGAGCACATCAGTCATTGATGTGGGAGCAGTATCCTCCTGGCCTGAATCATCAGAGAGTACATGCCTGATAGATTTCTGTTTGGACTTACCCCCCTTCGGGGTTGCCAAGCTGCTCCCTGCAGGAACTAAATCCGAGGTAGCTGAGCAAACTGCCAGCGACTTTGAGGATGAAATAGACGGCCGCCGGCTTTCCGCACGCCCGCGGTCTCCTGCAGCCGGTTTTACCGCGGCCCGTCTAGTTTTATTGGTCCGAGGTTTTTCCATAACTAATACATAATTATTAAATGAAAATTATACAAGAGGAATATTTATTAAAAAAACATCAATGCTTTCTGCAATATTAAGTGTTCAACATTCCAGGACCAACTTCACCAGCATCCCGCTAAGTTGCATTAAAACTTCCCTACTTTTACACATCATAACTTTCGAAATTAAGACCAACATAATGTGATCTTCCAATTACCTGCTACATCTGCCTGCTAAATATATGTGTTTGATGCATTTGGATCACATGATCGCTCTGTGGATCACCATTTTTTAGTCTCACTCAGTTCAATTAATATTTGTGTTTACATTCGTCATTCTAAAAGTGGGAAACCTCACATTTTCTCACATTATGCTCCATCTGCCAACTTATTGTCCACTCAGTTAACCTGTCCATATCCCTTTCCAGGCTCCTTGTGCCCTCCTTACAACTTGTTCATCCACCAGTCTTTGTTCACCATAAATCTGTCTACAGTTCACTCAGTTGCTTCATCTATCACTAATGTGGAATGTTGTGGCCCCATCTCCTCGTGAACTCCCACAAGTTACTGAGTGACCCATTTATTGGTCTCTATGCTGATATTTACTCACTCCACTCTCTATGCCTGTGCATCAGCACAACCCCGTCTGCCCTTTGTGCTCTCCATGTAGTCGGTTGAATTGGTTTAGGTCATTAACTCACTGAAACCAATGCCCCGACAATATAATGCAGACGTGCGATTATAAAACAAAACCAACATACTGTTGGAAACATCTCAAAACCTGGAGTGATTCCAATATGGTTCTCTCCAGTCGGGATTGCCTCATTGCTAGTGTTGGCCCAGCTGCCATCTCCTCTGTTCAATCCTTGGTCCTGTCCTTGCAGAGGCCCAGTTGCTTGGTTCACTTCCAGACCAACACTCTCCCTCCTCTCCTGGTTCTCTCTCAGATTTGTTAGTCACAATTTCCCAGACATGAAGCCATGCTGAATGCTTCTGTCCTTCAGAATCCCCTTCATTAACCTTTGCATCACTGACGTTAGGCCTTCCTGGCCTGTAGTTTGCTGGCTTATCTCTGCAGCCCTTCAACTTTTGCCACCCTCCAGTATCCCGCTCCCTCCTCCGTGGCTAACAATGATGCAGTCTCTCTGCCGGGCCCCTATAATTTCTCCCCCCACTTCCTACAATGTCTCATGATACACTGGATCACGCTCCAGGGATTTATCTAACTTTACATGAAGGTAACCAGTGTAAAGATTGGACCACTCAAGGATAAAGTACAGTACATGTCCCTGGGAATTATTGGCCTGTCAGCCTCACGCCTGTGGTAGGAAGTCCAGGTCCATGAGAAGGAAGTTGTACCCACTGAAGCAACTGATTGAACACGTTTGCACAAAGGAATGAAAGTAGCATCAAAGTTGCTTTGCAAGCATTCCTGGAATCAGCTGTCAGAGATCGATAAAATTCTGGACTCTGATGTTGACAAAAATCTGGACTCTGATGTTGACTGATGTTGACACACAGATCAATGGCGACTCTCGGACTGTCTGTTGGCCGCCAGGTTTTTCACCCCCTCTGTTTCTTCTGCGATTGCCTGTGACTGGGTTCAGCAGGATATAAATTGCAGCATCTTGTGCCCAGGGTATTGGACCCCCCGATGTGAAACCGGCTTGTTGGAGTCAGACACAGTGAGTACCAGAGGGGCTGTTTGTGTGTTGCTGACACACGGGACTGGCTGCTGGTTCTCAGTTTCAATCGATTGGCACCAAGTGAAATGAAATGAATTAGAGATTCTTTGTTTCAACAGGTTGGACACAGAATGAAGCCCTTCGTTACAATTGTGCTTGTGATGTGCATTTACCTGCCAGGATCGGACAGTATAGGTATGTATGAGGTTTAATTGTGTGTTTGGACAGTGTGTGTCTGTACTGAACTTGGTGCCACCAATTCCACCTCCTTGCACATGGTCTGGACCCTTCTATTCCTGTATGTTCGTGTGTCTCTCTAAACACTTAACCACTGCTATTGTATCTGTTTCCACCAACCCATGGCAGTGTGTTTCATAAGTCTCATAAGTCCTGAGCCGAATTAGGCAATTTAGCCCCTCAAATTTACTCCACCATTCAATCATGGCTGATCTATCTTTCCCACTCAATCCTATTCTCCTGCCTCCCCCCATAACCTTTATCACGTTTACTAATCAAAAATCTGTTTCGCCACTTTATAAATACCCAATGCCTTGGCTTCCACAGCAGTCTGTGGCAATCAATTCCACAGATTCACCACCCTCTAACTAAATAAATCTCTCCCAATGGGGCCCTAAATTTCTCACAATACTCCAAATGCTGTCTGACCACAGCCTAATAAAGGTAGACATAAAATGTTGGAGAAACTCAGCGGGTGAGGCATCTATGAAGGAATAGGTAACGTTTCGGGTCGAGACCCTTCTTCAGATTGATGTGGGGCTCTTAACCCAAAACGTCACCTATTCCTTCACTCCATCGATGCTGCGTCACCAATTGAGTTTCTCCAGCATTTTTGTCCACCTTTGATTTTTCCAGCATCTGCCGTTCTTTCTTAAACACAACAGCCTAATAAAGACTCAGCATTACATCCCTGTATTTATACTCTTGTCCCCTCTAAATAAATGTCAGTTGTCTTCCTCGCTACCAATTCAACGTGTAAATGAACCTTTTGGGAAACCTGCAACAGCAAGTCCCAAGTCCCGTCGCACCACTGATTTCTGAATCCTCTCAATTAGAAAATAGTCTAGGCCTTTATTCCTCCCATCAAAATGCATGAGTGCACACACCTTGCTGTGCTGTATTCCATTTCCACTTATTTGGCCACTCTCGCAACCTGTCCAAGTTATTCTGTAGAGTCCCTGCTTCCTCTACACTACCTGCTCCTCCATCTTTGTATCATCCACAAATTTGCCCATAAATTCCCTCATCCAACTCATTGATAAACAACGTGAGGAGTAGCGGCCCCAGCACCGACTCCAGCGAACACCACTGGACACTGGCGGCCAACCAGAAGAAAAACCTTTTTACCCCACTCTTTGCCTTCTGCCATCCAGCCAACCTATCCATGAAAGTTTCTTACCTCTCATACCATGGGCTCTCATTTTCTTTAGCAGCCTCACGTGGGCCATGTTATCAAAGGCCTTCTCAAAATCCAGGTAAACCACGTCCACCGACCCTGTATCTCTATCCTGCACTTGACTTCCTCTAAGAATTCCAACAGATTTATCAGGCAAGGTCTCCCCTTCATAAAACCATGCTGACTTCAGCCTATTTTATCGTATTCGGAAACCTCATCCTTAATAATGGACTCTGAAATATTACCAACCATTGAAGTCAGGCTAACCAGCCTATAGTGTCTCTCTTTTGCTTTGTAGCCTTCTTGAACAGTGGAGTAAAATTTGCAATTTTCCAATCCTCTGGGTCCACTCCAGACTCTAGTGATTCTTGAAAGAACACCATTAATGTCTCCACAATCTCTAAAGATACACCTTTCAGAAACCTAGGTGGACACAAAATGCTGGGGTAACTCAGTGGGTCAGGCAGCATCTCTGGAGTAGGTGACGTTTCAGGTCGAGACCTTTCTTCAGACTCTTCTTCCTCGTGTCCGGCCATCTTCTATATCACGTCTTTCCGGTCGGTCAGTGACGGTTGACGGTCGGTTATTGCAGAATTGGCTACTTCAGTCAGTCACCGTGGTACAGTTTCTGTCGTCAGCACTGCCCGGGATGCGCCACCTGGAGGCTTCTGCTTGCATCCCTTCTTCAGACTGATGTCAGGGGAGGGGGCGGGACAAAGATAGAATGTAGTCGGAGACAGTGACATGGGGTGTAGACCATCTAATCCAGGTGACATCCACCTTCGGACCTTTCAGCTTCCAAGTCACCTTCTCCTTAGTAATAACAACTCCACTCACCGTTGCCCCCTGAATCTCTTGAATTCCAGGCACGTTGCTGGTGTCTTCCCTGTGAAGACTGCATGAAAAACGTATACAATTCATCAGCCATTTCTGTATTCCCCATTATGACTCCTCCAGCATCATTTGCATTGGTCCAATGTCCATTCTTGCCTCTGGTACTCTAGGCACCTACCATTCTGTAAACAATACAAAATAACTTGCCTTTTACATATCGTTTTAACTTTCTCCCTCGCTGTTTAAACCTGTACCCTCTGGTACTTGTAATTCCCATCTTGGGGGAAAAAGATTGTCTCTATACCTTGTGCTCCAGCCCAGATGACAATGTTACCATTTCAAACAGAGATTCAACAATCTAATTCTTTATATTCTACAGGAATGTACGGGAAATCAGTGCATTTCCCAGCCAAGACAGCCAACAGCTTCGTCAGGTTGCATGCACCTGATTTCTCCAGTTTGACTGCTTTTACTGTCTGCCTCAGGGCAGCCTCTGAAGAGACTCGCAATTACGGTTTGTTCTCCTACGCAACAGACTCTAACCCCAATGAACTGCTGCTTTGGCAAGAATCTAAAACACATCTCCGGGTGGAATTAGGAAACCAAAAAATTACGTTTAGCCTCCCAGAAATGAATGCTTTACTGAGACACATCTGTGTGACCTGGGAGTCTCACGAGGGTGAGATAACAGTCTGGGTCAATGGGAGACGCAGTGTACGGAAGGTTGGTGGAAAGGGTCAGGTTGTGAAAGGGCTTGGTCAGTTTATTCTAGGTCAGGAACAAGACTCAGTCGGTGGAGGATTTGACATCAATCAGTCCTTTGTCGGAGAGATAACTGATGTTCATATGTGGGATCATGTTCTACAGCACAATGATATTAAGAAGGTCAGTCAGGGTTGTCTCAGGTATGGAGGGAACATCATTGACTGGGGATCAACACATTATACATTTGAAGGGATTGTGGCAATTGAAGACAATAAGGATTGCCCACTTTGAATACAGTAAACATTAATATGTGCAGAGAGGAACTCAATTACCTCAAACTGCTCTAGCTGAATACGACCTTGCTTTGCGATCTTTCCTCTCTAAACCAGATCAGTAGTAGAAGTAGTGATGTTGATTCCTAAATAAAGGGCTGTTAACATCAGGGTAAGGGACAACTCACTGAGTCCTTCCAGTTTATCTTCAAACTCAGTACACAAGAGTCGCGGCCATTCTCCGTCACACGTTGAGAAAGGGATGGGGAGCGGTGAACCATGGTGGATGTCTACAGGGATCAGCAGGGTGTAAACACCAGGGCACTGCCTCACACACTGACCCAGTTAAAAGGTGCAGCAGTACAGAGCGGTGTCCAGTGCATTTGGTGCCATCTCTCTGACACACACATGGAGACAAGAAAGTGTCAGGGGCACGGGGGTGGTGGTGACGGGCAGACACGGACTGTGGGAAAGTCCCTGTGGTGGAGGCTGATCCTGTCTTGATTTAGATTGTGCTGATTGGAATTATTACTGTGTCTCTCTCTGTATTACCCTGTTGATTTCACATTGTTTGTTACACCAAGGTTTGGGAAGCTCACAATGTGTTCTGTGCTTCCAGTGATTGTGAATGAACTGTAACATTGCAGTTTAATAAACGAGCATCAAAACAAAAAGGATCGTGCGTGTGAATGACTGTGTCCAATATCCAGTTAACGTTCTCAGTGTCCGTCACTAAATTGACTACTGATACAGCCCAGTGCCGAGGTGAACTGCTGACAGAAAGATCAAACCACCCCCTCCCCAGGTACTTTCCCCTGCATCCACAGGAAATGCAACACCTGCCCCCATACCTCCTCCCTCCACTCTGTCCAAGGACCCCAACAGTCTTTTCAGGTGCGTCGGAGGATCATTCGCACCTCCTCCAACTTCATCTACTGTATCCGCTGTTCCACCTGTGGATCCCTATATATTGGTGAGACCAAGCGCAGGCTTGGCGATCGTTTTGCTGAACACCTCCGCTCAGTCTGCCTAAACCTACCTGTTCTCCTGCTTGCTAAACACATTAGCTCCCCCACTCATTCCCACACTGACCTTTCTGTCCTGGGCCTCCTCCATTGTCAGAGTGAGACCCAGCACAAATTGGAGGAACAGCACCTCATATTTCCCTTGGGCAGCTTACACCCCAGAGGTATGAACATTAACTTCTCTAACCCTTCCTTACCCTTTTTCTCCATCCCTCCCCTTCCCAGTTCTCCGTCCAGTCTGACTGTCCCTGATTACATTTTATCTCTCTTTGCTTTGTTGTTACCTTCTAGCTGACAATGATCTATTCACCATTTTCCTTGATCGCCACCCCCTTGGATCTCTCGTTCTCACACCTAACACTTCCTTATCTTGATTCTTGATTTGTATGGGTGTCAGAGGTTATGGGGAGAAGGCATGAGCATGGGGTTAGGAGGGAGAGATAGATCAGCCATCATTGAATGGCGGAATAGACTTGCAGGGCCAAATGGTCTAATTCTGTTCCTATCACTCATGATCTGACCCCCATATGTCCCCCTCCCCTGACTCAGTCTGAAGAGGGGTCTCGACCCGAAACGTCACCTATTTCTTCTCTCCAGAGATGCTGCCTGTCCCGCTGAGTTGCTCCAGCTTTTTGTGTCTATCTGCTGACAGTAAGTTCACTTTAGTCTGAGAAACTATGAAACTACCCAGGTGAATGTGAATCCGTGAGGAACTGGGGCAGTCACGGTGGCGCAGCGGTAGAGTTGCTGCCTTACAGTGAATGCAGCGCCGGAGACCCGGGTTCAATCCCGACTACGGGTGCTTGTCTGTACGGAGTTTGTACGTTCTCCCCATGACTTGTGTGAGTTTTCTCCGAGATCTTCGGTTTCCTCCCACACTCCAAAGACGTAGATTAGAGACTGACTTCAATCACCGGCTGCGGGAGCTTCCATCGCCCCTACTCCAGATGATTGGACTGCCCCGACCGCAGGAAAATAAAGTGGAAGATTAGACTTTATTGCCTTCCATCACAGTGAGGAACATGGGGAATCCACTGTGGTGGATGATTATTTTAACTTTTATGTAGTTGTGTATCTTGTTTTTTTTAGTATGGCTCTATGGTAATTTGAATTTCACTGTACCTTTGGTACGTGTGACAATAAACTAACCTTGAAGTTTGTGGATGATAGGTGGAAGGGCAGGTAACATTCAGGAAGCAGGGAGTCTGCGGGACTTGGACAGGTTGGGAGTATGTTAAGTGGTGGCAAACGGAACACAACATCGCAAAACGTAGTCCTGCACTTTGGTAGAAGGAATAAAGGCATAGAGTGCCTTCTAAATAGTCAGAGGATTCACAAATCTGAAGTGCAAGGGGACTTTGGAGTGCTGGTGCAAGATTCCCTAAAGATTAATTTGCAGATTGAGTCAGCGATGAGGAAGGTAAATGCAATGCCTGCATTCATTTCAAAAGGACAGGAATATGAAAGCTTAGATGTAATACTGAGGCTTTATAAGGTGCCAGTCAGGCTATATTTTGAATATTTTGAGGAGTTTTGGGCCCTTTTTCAAGGATGTGCTGAGTTTGGAGAGAATCCAGAGGTTTATGAGAATGATCCCAGAGCTGTTTGGTTAATGTATTTGAAGGCTCTGGGTCTGTACTCACTGGCGTTTATAGGGGCAGGGAGAAACCTACAGATAATGAAAGGCCTGGATAGAGTGGACATAGGAAGGATATTTTTTTATTAATGGCAGCGTCTAGAACCAGAGGGCGTAGCCTCAGAATAAATTGACGCACCTTCAGAATGGAGACGAGGAGGCATTTCTTTAGCCAGAGGGAGGTGAACTGACTACCACAGATGGCTCTGGAGGCCAAGACATTGGGTTTTTTGTTTTTTTTTAAATTAGAAGTACAGTAAATTACAATAATACACATCAGATATATCTTATTACATTTGTTGTACAACTTCGTTTTTCGAGCTTTAAAAAAGATAGAAATAAAAGTAAGGAAAGTGAGCAAGAATCGTGAAGGTGCAGGAAAGTGTTGGGGAAAGAAAGCCCCTTAGGGAAGAAGTTAGAGAAGGAAGTAAAGAAAGGAAATAAGACCCTAGAAAGAAAAGAAAACAAAAGGAAAAACAATTGCTCTTTGTAACACAAAACTCCACAAAAAAGGATATACCAACCGTATTTTTTTTTTAATTTATTTTACCAGATCCTGGTACCATTTACATTTTAAATTACTATTGCACCTTATGCTTGTAATAGTTCCATAAATGCAGACCACGTCTTTTGGAAGTGGTCTGCTTTGCCTGCTAGGAGGAATCTCATCTCTTCCAAGTGTAGTGTTTCGAACATGTTTGAAATCCACATTTTTATTGTTGGGATTGGAGCATTTTTCCAAAATTTGAGTTTAAGCTTTTTTCCCATTATTAGCCCGTAATTAAGTAAGTTATTTTGAAACACGTTTAATTCGGGGTTACCTTTCCGATATTCCAAAAATGGTCCATTCTGCTTTTGGTACAAGTTTTATTTTAAATAATTTTGTGAAGATTTCAAATATTTCATTCCAGAATTTCTGGGATTTTTATACAAAAAACAAGAGTGCGCTATGGTAGCTTCTTGTGACTGACATTTATCACAAATGGGTGAGACATTGGGAAAAAGTTTATTTATTTTAGTTTTTGAACAATATAGTCTATGTAATGTTTTATATTGAATTAGAGTATGTCGTACGTTGATCGAGCATTTATGCACATATTGTAAGTGTTTATCCCAGCTCTCTTTTGAAATTTTTATAGCTAGTTCTTGTTCCCAGTCTCTTCTAATACCATCGGTTATAGGTATTTCTATATTTAAAATAATGTTGTATAAGTATGATATTAGATTTGCTGATTCAGCCTTTGTCTTCATGGCTTCATCCAATAAGTCTGGGGACATGTTATGATAGTCTTTTGTGTATTTTTTCAGATAGTCAAGGATTTGAAGATATTTAAAATATTGATTATTTTTCAAATTATATTTCAGTTGTAATTGTTGAAATGATAATAATTTTCCTAATTCATACAAGTCTCTGAGCGTTTTGATTCCCATTCTTTCCCATTGTGTAAATGATTTATCTATAATTAAAGGTTTAAAGAACGGGTTATTGACTATTGGCATTAAAAGAGATAGATTTCTTAATTTTAGATTCTGTTTTATTTGTTTCCAAGTTCTAATTGTACTATGTATCATTGGATTTTTATTATAATTTTTGTTATTCAGATTCATTGGTGAGAGGAGAGTTGCTCCTGTATTACACGGAGAGTAGTCCTCTCTCTCCATTACAATCCAGTCCACCTGCTGGGCAGAGTTGTCCAGCAGGTGAATCATATTTTTAATATTTACTGCCCAATTATAGTACATAAAGTTAGGGAGCGCTACTTTGTACTCTGTGGGATTTATAATCCCATCTCTTTTTTTTTGGAAGATACTATTGGAATTGATTGAAATTCAGGTGGGCTCTTTGTATTCTGTGGGATTTAATGTTATAATAGAGCGATTCCCTCTTTCTTTCTTTTCTAGGGTCTATTTTCTCATTTTACTTCCTTCTCTAACTTCTTTTCTAAGGGGCTTTCTTTTCCCAACACTCTTGCACTTCACGACTCTCGCGCACTTTCTTTACTTTCCTTACTTCTACCTTTTTCTTAAAGCTCAAAAAAAATGAAGCGGTACAAAAAATGTATTAAGATATATGTGTTGTGTAGGATTGTAATTTACCGTACTTCTAATAAAAATAAAAAAAATAAAAAAAGGAATTGATTGAAATAAATATAGGATTTGTGGTAAAATGATCATTTTTGTAGCATTTATTCGACCTATTAAAGACATCGGGAGCGTTTTCCAGAATTTGATTAGATTATTTAGTTTCTTAAGTAAGGGGCTATAATTGGCGTTAAACATAGCGTGATAGTTTCTAGTGATTTCAATTCCTAAATATTTAAATTTTTCTGTGGCTATTTTAAAGGGGAATTTCAAGAGATGTGTTGAGTCTTTCGGTTTTATCGACATAATTTCACTTTTGTTCCAGTTTATTCTGTATCCTGAGAAAGATCCAAAGTCCTCAATTAGATTTAATATGTTTGGTATACTGATTTGGGGTTTTGTGATATACAGTAATACATCGTCTGCATATAAGGATATTTTGTTATTTGAATATTTTGTATTATAACCGTAAATATCCAGGTGTGTTCTAATTTTTTCAGCTAAAGGTACAATTGCCAGAGCGAATAACAGCGGTGATAATGAACATCCTTGTAAATTACCCCTTGATAATTGGAATTTCGTAGATAGTAAATTATTAGTTAATATTCTAGACATTGGGTATTTTTAAAGTGGTATTTGATAGGTTCTTGATTAGTACGGACATCAAAGGTAATGGGGAGAAGGCAGAAGAATGAGGTTGAGAGGACTTGCAGTTAGTTTAGTTTAGAGATACAGCATGGAAACAGGACCTTTGGCCCACCGAGTCTGTGCCATCCAATGATCACACTAGTTCTAATCGACAAACATGGGGCCAATTTTACATAAGCCAATTAACATACAAGTCTTTGGAATGTGGGAGGGAACCATAGCAACCAGGGAAAACCCACGTGGTCACAGGGTATGAACTCTGTAGAGAGCACCTGTACGCATGGTTAAACCCTGGTCTCTTGTGCTGCAATTCTACTGCTGTGCCACTGCACAGGATGAAATAAATCAGCCATGATTGAATAGCAGAGTAGACTTGATGGGCCGAATGGTCTAATTCTGCTCCCATGTCTTACAAGCCAGACATTCAGTAAGACTTACAAGCCAGACATTGACAGATTGAGGCTAAGTAGATTTGGGGGTGGAAGATTGCAACCATCATGTGGTCCACCCTGTTTTGACGAATGCAATCAACCCGGCGTGCATAATCAAATAAAATCAAATAGAACAAGTCGCCCAACAACTTTAGGCTGTGCAGGCCATATGCAAGAAGAAGTAGTAGATTTGGGAGGGGGGGGGGGGGGGGGGGTAGAGGGAACCTACAAATGCCAGTGATACAACTCGTTAGCAAGCCAGGATCATGCCTTTAGAAGTATCTCCCATGTCCTGGTATCAGTATGCCTCATCACACTCCTGATGATAACCAATGAGATTCACATTGCTCAAAGTTTTCAAAAAGTGTACTAGTATATTTGAAAAGATAAATATTTATTAATTGGACATTGAAGTTTTAACACCTTCCATCGCAATGCAGATGTTGCAGGCACCAGAGGTCACACAGGCGTCCCTTCCTTGCTGACAGACTGTTCTCTCTCTGCAGCCACTGCCTTGCGCCTCTGTCGTTCGGCAGCACGGATTTTCCTAACTTCCTGGAAAACCTGAATTAGAGAAAATGTCAGAGTGAGAGTAGGATAAGATGGGAATGCGACTGAGTGCGGGTGTTTGGATTTCCCTGCTACTTGGAGTCCGCACTGGCTTCCATTGTCCACCCTTTCATCCGATTCTTTGTTGCCAATCAAATTACCCAAAGATATATCTGTCAGCGTCCCTCATATTTTGTCACATCTTTTCATCTAAAATAAGTGTGGGGAACATTGAGAGAAATCTCGGCAGTAATTGTCATGTATCGTCTAATAACTCAACTTAAGGTTCATGCACAATAACCATCTTCGTTCTCAGTAATGTGCGCCTACTGGGCTGGAGTTCAGCCCGCATCACAGCCTTCAGCCCTTGCCCCACGACTGTTCTTTGTGGCCGACTTTGGACAATGTCCAATGGATGTCAGGTTGTTCGAATGCAAAGTTATCACAGCTGAAGTTGATCGCAGCTGCATGCGATATCAAGGTTTATCAGTAAAGGGTGGAAGCTCCAGTCAAACTATAACAGTATGGATATTGGTTTGGTTATGTCACCAGTGTTCCCAGTGACACTAGTGCACCCTCCAGAATCTCAGTGATGGAATCAGTTTGCCTATGGCACGCTTGCCTTCATTTTGTCAGGCATTAAGTATAAGCATCAGGAAGTTATGATGGAGCTCTATAGGACTTTGGTTAGGCCGCATTTGGAGTACTGCGTACAGTTCTGCTTGTCTCATTACAGGAAAGAATGTGGAGGCATAAGATAGTGCAGAAGAGTTTAATAGAACGCTGCCTTGATGTTGGACAGACTTGGATTTTTTTTTTTTTGGAAGGTCAGAGGTTAAGGGGAGACCTGAAAGAAGTAGATAAAATCATGAGAGGCATGGATAGGGTAGACAGACATTACTTTTTTCCTCAGAGTGGCAATGTCAAGGATTAGAAGGCATAGCTTCAAGATGAGAGATGTTTTAAAGGAGATGTGTGAGGCAAGCATTTGTACAGAGGGTGGTGAGTGCCTGGAACTTATTGCCAGAGATGGTGGTGGAAGCAGACACATTAGATGGATATGGCAGATGAGGCTTGTGTTGGTTCAGTACTCAAGTTATTCTTTAATGGATGACACTGGCACATGACCTCTGCAAACACAATATCCTCAAATGTTGCACTAAATGGTGATCAGAGAGGTTCAATTGACAGTTTAAGCCTTGCACGTCCTGAAGAAGGGTTGACTGCAGCTCCCAAATAACCACCCCTGATGAAACAACTGGCAGATATCCATACCTTTAAGCACAAAGCCTTCTTGGCAACCCATCGCTGTGTTGCCTTCCTGTAATACTCAGGGGGAAAGGTATACTGAACACCCAGCTGTGTGCAGACATTCTCGAAGACCTCGTAGCGTGTCCGCCGGAGGTACTTGAGCAGCTTCTTCCGTCTGTCGATTGCCAGCAACATGTAACGTTTGTTGGTCTTATCCTGGCCAAGTGGAAACGAGAATGAACACTGGATACTGGGTTGTGTAACTATCAGAGGCCCAAACATTGCCTCCAACATTAGGTCAGCTAACAAGATTGGAAAGGAGGGGAACCGTTCAGCCTCTGTCTTCTGTTCAATGGGCATAAATGGGAGAGTGCTCCCTTTAGCTCCGCGTAAGACAGTAGGACAAAAGCCACACAATGACCATGTTTAGAGAGCACAGGGCAATGGGAATACGCAGAGATGGATGCATTAATGGGGTTATTGGTTGATCTATGTGGCCTGTTCCTCTCCTACATTATTGGGAGATGCACACGTGGAGAGTAAGCGAGGCAGAACTCAGTGGCATTCATTGTCATGGTCATATTCATTAAGGGAGAGAAAAAGAGTTGACATTGAGCAAAATAGGAGGCTGAGAACAAAGGGAGTAGATTAACACAAAATGCTGGAGTAAACTCAGTGGGACCGGCAGCATCTCTGGAGAGAAGGAATGGGTGATGTTTCGGGCCGAGACTTCTTCTTAGTGCCTGTCCCGCTGAGTTACTCCAGTATTTTGTGTCTATCTTCAGTTTAAACCAGCATCTGCTGTTCCTTCATACACAGTCAGAGGGAGCAGAGTGGGAAGGAAAATTAGAATGGGAAAAGAGGGAAGGCAGGCTATTTTTAAATTGCAGAGTTGGCGGGAAGGAAAAGGAGGATGTCTGCAATAGTATGCAGCCAAAATTGTCAAAGTAACAACTATTTAACAACAGGCAGCAGGAACGATTTGTGACATTTGTTAATACAGAAAGTACGGATGTGTCTGCACAAAGATGCAGTGGAACTCCGATGTACACACCTTTCTGTGGAGCTGCAGGTGCTCTTGGTAATTCCGAATTTTTGCTGTTAGGATGGCAACTGTGGAAAGGAAGAGAGAAAGGTGGGTAATTTAACACATGACCCACCCTACACTTCACCCTGTGGGCAAGGGGCCAAATAATCAAGTGCTGCTAGTCTGAAGTTAAAAGATAACAGTAGAAACACTCGGCAGCTGCATCATCACATTTATGTTTCAGATTGCCTACAGTTTAGCTTGTCCCCTAGGTTTAGCTTTTTCAGAGTCTGTTACAGAATACAGAAAGGGGCTAAAGCAGGGACATGGGAGGAAACTCTAGCACCAAGATAATCAACTAGAGACATCAAATCTGCTTTTCTCTCCACAGATGCTGCAGGCCCTGCTGGACACTTGCAGCACATCCCACACAGAACCACTCGGGGGTTTGGTGAACTCCAAACACCACCATCTATCTCTGTCCTTTGGGTTCCTTTTTGACTAACCTGTCATGTGGGACCTTATCAAAAGCTTTGCTAAAATCAGTGCAAGGTGCATCATTGCTCTCACCAACTCTGGCTGTTACCACATCAAGAAATAATTCAATCCCGAGTCAGACATGGCGTACCATAACAATGCCAGGGCAGATACAGTAGAGCTATTTAAGAGGTTTTTAGATGGGTACATGAATAAGCAGTTGCTATCGTTTTCGGCACAGACATTATGGGCCAGAAGATTATATTAAACCCCTCTGTTGCAATTGGTCTGAATCAAAGCGCCATAAGGCCCAGCAACAGTCCCTTTGACCCAACTTGCCCGTGTTGGCCACTAATCAGGCCTTCTACATTCTAATCAACATTGTTGATATAAACCATAAGCAGCAATGGGCCCAGCAATGAACTAGAGGCACACAACTAGACACAGACCACCGGTTCAAAAAAATACCTGTCACCATCACCCACGGCTTCCTTCCATGAAGCCAATTCTTTATCCAATTGGCTAGCTGACCCAAGAACCCATGCGATCTAACCTTCTCGAGCAACCTACCACACTAAACCTAATCAAATGCCTTGCTGAAGTCCATATAGATGGCTTGGCCCTCAACAGCTTTACTGCTTACTTCTTAAAAAAAACTCAATCAGATTCGTAAGACACAATCTCCCACGTACACAACCACACTGGCTATCTCTAATTAGCCCGTCTATCCAAATTCATATCCAGTCTTCCAGCACCTCACCCATGTCTAATGATGATTCATATACAACAGCCACGGCGCATACAATTTCTTGCCTGGCTTTCAACAGTATCCTTGGATATATATGATCAGGCCCAGGAGATTTGTCTATCTTAATACAGTCCCTGTCTTTATTGGGAAAGTTAATTCCCCTACTATGACAACCTTATTAGTCTTAGCCTGCAATCTTCTGGAATATTTGATGTTCTAATTCCCGTTGACTATTTGAGGGCCTATAGTACACTCCCAGCAAACAGATCATCCCCGTTTTATTTTTCAGCTCCACCCATATAGCCTCACAGGACGAACCATCAGTAATGTCACCTTGAACCATTGCTGTGACATTCTCCTTGATCAATAAAGCAACTCCTCTTTACCCGCACCTCTAGCACCTGTACTTTGGGATATTTGCCAGCCCTGTCCCTCTCTCAGCCAGGTTTCCGTAATGGCTACACTGTCCCTGTC
Source organism: Leucoraja erinaceus (assembly GCF_028641065.1). NCBI lineage: Eukaryota > Metazoa > Chordata > Chondrichthyes > Rajiformes > Rajidae > Leucoraja > Leucoraja erinaceus. Next base: position 8,814,845 of record NC_073402.1, on the reverse strand, counting down.
ACACATACCTACTCACATCGTGAGTTCATCCGCCTTGCTTGTCAGGCCTCTCAGTAAAATAAATGCAATTCAATCCAACACTCCCCCTGCCAATGTGGTTTAAACTCTTCTGAGTAGTGCTAGCAAATCTGCCTACCAGGATATTGGTTCCCTTTCATCCCTCTTGTACGGGTCATCTCTACACCAGAAGAGATCCTAATGGTCCAGAAATTTGAATCCATGCACCAACACCTCAGCCATGCATTTATCTGCCCTTCTGCAGTTGTACAGAGCCCTAGTGAGACCACACCTGGTGTATTGTGTGCAGTTTTGGTCTCCAAAATTTGAGGAAGGACATTCTTGCTATTGAGGGAGTGTAGCATAGGTTCACAAGGATAATTCCCAGGATGGCGTCATAATCTGAGAGAATGGAGCGGCTGGGCTTGTATACTCTAGAATTTAAAAGGATGAGAGGGAATCTTATTGAAACATATAAGATTATTAATGGTTTGGACAGGCTAGTGGCAGGAAACATGTTCCCGATGTTGGGGGAGTCCAGAACCAGGGGTCACAGTTTAAGAATAAGGGGCAAGCCATTTAGAACGGAGATGAGGAAACACTTTTTCACACAGAGAGTTATCTGTGGAATTCTCTCCCTCAGAGGGCGGTGGAGGCTGGTTCTCTGGATACTTTCAAGATAGAGCTAGATAGGGCTCTTGAAGATAGCAGTCAGGTGATATAGGGAAAAGCCAGGAACAGGGTACTGATTGTGGATGATCAGCCATGATCACATTGAATGGCTGTGCTGGCTCGAAGGGTCGAATGGCCTACTCCTGCACCTATTGTCTATTTTCCTATGTCATTTGTGCCAACGTGAACAATGTCTTCTGGTGGCTCCCCGTCCTCCTTGAGGATGTCATGCAGCCACTCCGAGACATCCTGGACCCTGGCATCAAGAACTCCACCCTGGAGTCTCAATTGTTGTCACAGAATCCCCTGTCTGCCTCCGAACTAATGAGACTCCTACTGCTATGGCTCTGCTTGACATTACCCTTCCCCTCCACACAGCACATCCTCACTCACCACTCAGGTCTCTCCTAATAAGGTGCTCTGCTACAACTTGCCTTATTTTTATTGACTGCGAAATTAGCTAATTTTTATCACTAAACCCATCCACCGGCTGCCCTTTGAAATGTCCTGCTGCTGCTGCTTCAACCTTGGAATAGACTCAATCAACCAATTTAGCAGCTCTTTTGAAATCTGCTACTTCTGCTCAGACACTGAAACCCACTTATTCAGCCAATGCAGCACTGACTCAACCAATCCTCTTAAATTTAAACAGATTTTGCGATGTGTTTTTTATGCCCCGGCATACACCAAAACAATAATTCAATGGGTGTTCATTTTTATTGCCTATACTCTGAGCATGCTTCACTGACACGGAACAATAGTAGACCAAGGCCCTCTGCCCCTCTTCTCCGCCAGAAACACGACTCGGCCTTTCCTCGGCATCCTTCCCAATAATAAACAATAACTCTATTGACCTGTGGAGAGTACTTACACTCAGCAACTGATTGGTATCGTATGCAGTAAATTCCAAATATTTACGGCCCTCTGGAAAGGCTGAACCAGAACAACTTACTTCCTCCATGGACATCACAACTGGCCATTACTGCGGAAACTTGTCCACCTGCAACATTAACCCAGTGATTCTCTCTCCATTAGCACAGCCTGATATGCTGGGCATGTCCTGTATCTCTGCCGTGGTAACACATAGTGGAGACAATGACACATTATCACCTAACTCCCCATTCGCCTGTAGTGGATTTAAACATGTCACCCCTCCATCCCTCTCAGCCTCCCCTGCAATTTTAAATTCTTCAAATTTATTTTTCCCAATCTTTGATGAAGGGTCTCTGACCCGAGATGTTGAACGTTTTTCTCTCCACAGATGCTGCCTGACCTGTTGAGTGTTTCCAACATTTTCTGTTTTTAAATGCAAAATTGTGTGGAGTTCAATAAAATTACATGAAATTTAATTGAAACTAATAAGGTTTTTAAGACATTTGACAGGGTGGAATCTGATAGGCTGTATCCTGAATGCAGAAATTAAAATGGGAGACAGATTAGGATAAGGAGTCGCGCTTTTAGATGCTTTTACACAGAGGGTTTTATTTTATAATTCTCTATCCCCAGAGGGCTTTGGGTATGGAGACACAGAGTTTATTTGGCACAGTCATGTCTGGGAAATAGTGATTGGGTAGGGAAATGGAGCTGATGTCAAGGAACAGCAATAGTCCTGCTTCACCTGTGTCCTGAGCTATTGTTAGTGGTTGAAATGCTAGTGGAAGGCAAAATAAAAAGCACTCACTTTGGACTTCCGTGGAACCAACGTCAATGGGACTCCTCCGCACCTTCTCCACCAGAAGGCTGGTTTTCAGCTGCAGCTTCTCTCTCTAAAAGTGAGTCAGTCACACAATCAAATCTGTACCAGTAGAAGGGTCAAAGCAGAGTCAACAGCACGAGGAGGAAATAAAGGCTAACCCTGCCCTTTCACCCTATCCACAGTGAGAATCTCTGGAAGGAGTACTCCTGAGAACTGTCGGCCCCGTGACTGTATACACTGGACATATGTGATTAAACTCTCATCAATAGTCAGGCCGTTACTAAGTTCAAGATGCTATTGCAAGATATTAATTAGTTTTGTTAGGCAGCATCTTTTCACAACTTGCCTAAAATGTTCCATGATCACACAAGGATAGTGGAAATACACAATATTCAGTGCAAAATCTTAAACTTTCTCTCCTTTCTGAAACTAATAACATGACAACCATCATCACAGTCTCGTCAGTCCTCTCCAACGTTCTATTTCCATCCATCTTTGAAGGTTTTCCAGTAACATCTGTAGCCTTTAGCCAAGTCAGTCAACTGTAGTGATCTGGGGCTTGTGATGTTATCATCTTCCTCTCCACTCTCCCCATATTCTTTCACCATTATTTAACAGTTACACATTCAGTCTCCTTCTCTATATTCAGCCCTGAATCACCTGACTAGAAATGTCATCTAAATGCTCCCTGACCCACTGATTGCTTCAGTGCTTCGTGACTGGTTAGCTCTCAACAAAAGCTTTTCACTGGTACCTCGGTACACGTGCCAATAAACTAAACTAAAACTAAACTTTTGCCTAAGATTTAAGCATCTGCAGTCTCTTGTGTCTTCGCTTTTGGAATGCCAGCCACAGTGCTTTTCTTAAACACAATCCAAAAATGGGAAGGACTTACATGACTTGCCATTTCCAGTGACAACAATCTTTGAACCACGTCATCAGTCCTGTAGAAAAACACATCATAGTCCTTACATACAAGAGTTAGGGCCAAAGCCTTTATATTCCTGCCCCGCTTCCTTCTTTGCCCTCCTGCACATCATTCCAATTCTGTCAGCATCTGCTTCCTGGCTCAGTAATGATATATAACAGGCCAGATGAGCAAGTGGCTTGACGTGCAACATTCCTGCTCATGAACAAATGTTTTCTCCATCTCCCTCAATGTTCATCCGCATTTTCCAAAGCCCCACTCAGTAACACTTCACTCAGTAACCACATTCTGTGTATCCTCACTCCCAGACTCACTCCCCCCCGTTTGAAGAGCTTTCCTCAAATGCACCAACTCACTCAGACAGAGCAACCACAGCAATTCATCCATTCTGTAATGCAGGGGTTAAAAAACAAATGGGCTCCCATTCAGTAGAATTCTATACCCAGTATTTGGCAATTTGATATTCAAAATACCAGGTAAGGATTTCCTCTTTCTCAGCACAATATTCTTCAATGGTTTGAAAGTTTGTTTTGTTCAGAACCTGATCAATGTATTCAAACTGTCTAAAATAAACAGGCCCGGGTTCAAATAAGTAGTGACAACTTTAAATTAAAACAACAGCCAACAAAAATACATTAAAGTGTTTACTTTTTAACACTCAGCCTAATTTAAATATGGCAGCACTTTTGTAAAGACTTGACTGATTGAACTGTAATGTAACACTGTGGGTGTCAAAAGGGACGTTAAACTGAGCTGATGGCTGGGAAACACTGAAGGAGATTCCCAAAAGGCATCTCGACTTGGCTGCAAACAAACACATCAGGGTCTTATGCAGCACACTTTTGCAGGTAAGTTCAGGGGAGAGTCTATGCAAAAGGAGGCAGTGTAGTTCAGATAATTGTGGAAATCCCATTGTGAACAGTGGGATCAGTTAATATTTTTTTTTTTTAATTCTAGGACATTCAAGATGTCCTCTTTCTTTAGTACTACACTTCCTCCCACCCTCCATTACATCGGCAATTACATCGGCAAGATCAAGCATAGACTCAGCAATTATTAGTCAGGCCTGCTGGATCTCCCGGTTGCAAACCATTTTAACTACATTTTCATATCTGCACTGACCGTTCTGTTCTGGGTCTTCCATTACCAGTGACCACACGCGCAATCTAGAGGAACAGCATTTTATATTCCAAGCTATTGATAGCTTATAACCTAACAGTATGAACAATGAATCATCCAATTTTAGGAGAACCATTTATTGAAATCTTTATTTTCATTTCTTCTTCCCCTCCTTTCCGCTGTGCCCCACCTGGACTTGCACCCATTTCCAGCCTTCCCATCAATCTATAATTCCTTCCACTGGCTTCACAATTCGCACCTTCTATCCTTATCTCACATCTTTTCATCTCTGTCCTTTGTCTAATCATCAATTCCCCCAGCATTCACCAGGCTTTGTCCTGCCCCTTCTCTCAGCTTTCTCCCCCCATCCCCCACCAAAATGTCTCTGACAAAAAGAATCCCGACCTGAAACCTCACCAATCCATATTCTCCAGAGATGCTGCCCGAGCTGTTGAATTACTTCAACATTTTGTTTTGTTTTTTTCGTTAAACAACATCTGCAGTCTCTTGTGTCTACCGGGTTTAAGAGCTATGCTTCAGCAGAAGTTGCTTAGTTCTCAGCCACTTGATGACAGTTGGCAGCAGCCCTCCATTTACAAGTACATGCTGGCCCCTAACAGCTCTCACTTTGTTTCAGATTCTGCTAGACAGAAAGGTGTTGGAACAAGCCACGTACTTGCTCACAACCGCCACATCTCGGTAGTTTTTCTTCAACATAGTTGGGGACAGATCATCCAACTGGCTGGGAAATTCTATCAAAGAAAAATGTTACATTGAAGAGCACTGAGACTTCATTCAATTACACAGAAAACAATCATGCATGTACAAACTTTGTAAACACTGAATTAGTCCACTCAGCCGTCCTTATTCTACAGTTCTCCTGTAACTATAACCTTGTAAAACTTCCCATTGAAAATGTTTCCATCATATCACCAGGTGGAAATGTTCTGCCCCCGTTGCTACGCAACCCTCTTTAATCCCACAGTCTCTCCACTTCCTAGTGTTCTTTCCATTCAATCTGAAGCACAGTCCCAACCCAAAATGTCATCAGTCCATCCGATCCAAAGATTCTGCCTGACCCTTTGAGTTCCTCCAGCACTTTGCATTTTGCTCACGATGCCAGCACCTGCACTCTGTTTCCCTCCATCCTGGTTCTCCTGTCACGTTCCCATTCCTCAGCCAAGTTTAAACCCTTCACAAAAACATTAACAAACCCGCGGGGATACTGGTCCTGCTCACATCGAGGTCCTACCTGCCCCAACCACAGTCCCAAAGGCTCATAATTAGAGAGCCCGCACTCCAGCTTGTACATTCATTTGCCCTATTCTCTTTTTCCTGTACTTGTTAACATGTGCAACTGGGAGCAATCCCAACCTTTGAGGTCCTGTGTTTTATAATACCTTTTCCAACTTCCTAAAATCTGCTGCAGAGACTTAATTCTTCCCTTCCTTCAACCCTTGTCATTGGTACTAACATGAACCACAATTTAGTTCTTCACCCACTCCCTCACAACCATTCAATCTGCTCTTTTGCCCTGGCATTTGGGAGGTGACTTATCACCTTGTAGTCACACCTCTGATCACAGCATCACCAGTGCGTTCCTCCAACCATTAAATCCCACCACTATTACTTTCCCGCTTGCTCCTCCACTACGGCCCTGCGCCACTGTGATATTTTGCTTCTCGCTCTGTCTGCCAGTCAGTGTCAGGCCTTTCCCCTTGGAGCTAACACAGGAGCCAGGGTTCTCTGAGGGAGGTCACAAACTCAGCTGCTCCCCCAGCGCTGAGCTGCACTCACCTGGTGTCCTCCTCGACACCGCAGCATAGCGACAGCCGGCCGGCTCCCACCCCGCACCTGCAACAGACACGGGGAACGTCAGTGGGCTTGTCAGCCCCCAGCACCGGCCGCCATCCCCGGGTTATCCAACCCCCCCCCCGTCACTGCCAACCTACCTCCCTCCTCGCTCCAACACCTCCCCAGCCGGGTTTCCTCCCTCAGGTTCCCGCCTCCCTGGATCCCTCCCCTCGACCCCCCAGGTCTCTGGCTTTGTCCTACCCGCCCTTTCCCATCGCTGGGATTTCTCCCAAGGGCGGATTCCCCTCTCTACCCCATCCTCGGCCCCCCCCCGTCCCCGGGTCGCCCCGCAGCCTGACCCAGTCGCCATCCAGGCCCGGGGGCCGCCGCCCTGCTCCAGCCGAGGAGGAGGCCGCGAGCCCCGGGCTCCAGCAGCGCGCACACCGCCCTCCGCAGCATCCCCGCGTCAGCGGCAGCGCGCCCGACACGTCATCAGGCCGCGCCCGACAGATGGAGTGACGGGCGGTGCCGTTGCTGGGGTGACGGGCGGGGCGATCGCGTTGCCGGGGTGACGGGCGGGGCGATCGCGTTGCCGGGGTGCGGGGCGGGGCGATCGCGTTGCCGGGGTGACGGGCGGGGCGATCGCGTTGCCGGGGTGCGGGGCGGGGCGATAGCGGTGACGGGGTGCGGGGCGGGGCGATAGCGGTGACGGGCGAGGCGTTGCCGGGGTGACGGAGGGCGGGGCGGGGCTTTGTCGGGGTGACGGACGGGCGGGGCGGTTGCCGGGGTGACTTGCTTGCCGGCCGGGTGCGTTGCCGGAGTGACGGGCGGCTCCACGGCGGGGAGTTGCTGCCGAGACTGGGCCTGGACACCAGGACACACTAATTGCAGGTAGTTCTGTGATAACGCCAATGAGGGAACACTGTTTACATTACGCGGACTGAGCCGGTTACAATGCAATTCCCACCGGGAACTGGAGAGCGACTTGAAACGTGCAAAGAAACAACTGCAGGCGCGGAAGGGTCCCGACCCTAAACATCAGCCGCCCATTCCCTCCCTCCACAGATGTTGCCTGACCCACCGAGTTCCTCCACCACATTTGTAGATCAATTTATGCTACTTACACAGATTTATCTTACTAATAAATCCATTATCTCATTTTAAGAATATTTTCTTCATTTGCAGAACTTTGATGTTTGACCAACGATATACTAGTTTTTTGGCAATTAAACTCACGTTGTAACCAATTGGTCAGACCTCTCCCCTCAAATACTGAACCTGCCTAAAGTACGATAGGAGCAATCCAGACAGGAGATGGGAAAGAAGGATGCTTGCGAAAAAGAAAACAATATTTTGGTACCAATACTTAGTTTGATAGAAACATCAGAAAAGCAGATAGATGCATCAAAGCTTCCATGGTGAAAATTATTTGAGACGGGAAGTAGAGCAGCCAAAGGAGCAAGATCAGTAGGAAATTTGGGCAGGTAAATGGCAGATAGAGTTAATTTAGACAAGTGGGAAGAATTGCATTTTGGGAGTTCAAATGCAAGATAAAAGGATACAGTAATGGTATGATTTTTGGAAAAAATAATGTAGAGAGGGATCCTGGATGCATGTCCATTGCTCCCAGATAGCGGCTTCACATGGATAGGATGTTGAAGAAGGCTAACTTGATGCTTGCTTCTATCAGTCAAGGCGGAGTACAAAAGATGGGAAATTAGATATCAAATTATCCTGAGAAGTGCATTCAAGGAGACAAAAAGGACATGGAATATGCAATAAACAGTGGTTTTAGTGCTGGATTGGTGTGCTGTGGAGGAACAGTGGAACATGGAGTTTAGATCCATAGATCCCCAGGAATCAGTAATTTACTACATATGAAATGTTTTTCTTTCTAAGCGTTGTGGCATTGGTTTTGAAGCCAGGTTGACAGAGACTGCACTGAGGTGGAAGATTACAACCTTCACGTGGTCCGCCCTGTTTCGACTAATGCAATCAACTCGACGTACACAAACGGAAGATCAAATAGAACAAGTTGTCCTACAAATTTAGGCTGTGCACGCCACACGATAGAAGAAGTGACTGCACTGACACTTGTAGTTGGGTGAACTCGCATAACATGGTTTGTTTCTAAAGACAGACAATAATGGCAAGAAAGTCCAGGTCCGAACAGGGGCATAGTCCTTCATCGTCATTGAGGTGGCATAATTAATGGTCTGTCTTTTACTCCCCCTTTCTTCCTCTTACTTCGTCATGCATTCTCTCCCTTCTTTGGCTAGAACTCCTGGGTTTATAAGGAGTAGGACTTACACGGTGCACATAACCACTTATTGGATCCAGCTGTGGCTCACTTGACTGGCCTTAGCTCAGTCTAGAGAGCCAGTGTTTTCAGCAGCCAGGCACTGTTGGTAGGCTTCTTCAGGCCCATCTGCTGGCAACAAGGATTGGAGTGGACCTTAGGTTGGCTGCATCGTCACAGCTTGTACAGAGCAGTGAGACTACATACATACAGAAACATAATTGGCGAGTTTCAAGCATAGTTGTAGGAAAGAACGGATTCGTTGTGGGATGTGAAAACTATTAAGGGCTTTAGGTGGAAAAGAGAACTTGGAAATCGGGTAATAATTTACAAAGATAAAGATGTTTTTCAAGTATGCTTGTACTTTCTGACATGAAATGTGTTGCCTACCAGCCTATATCACACATGATCTTTGGGTAATGATATAGAAGAACATGTTTAATGATGACCATTCTAGAATCATTAAAACATTTAGAACATCCAAGAACAAAAATATTTGACGCCAATTGACCCATTGAGTCCATGTTGACTCTTAAAGCAACCTTGTCTATCCCATGTCAGAAATACTGGAGAAACTCAGCGGGTGCAGCAGCATCTATGGAGCGAAGGAAATAGGCAACGTTTCGGGCCAAAACCGTTCTTCAGACTTGTCTATCCCATTTTGTTCCCTGTAACAGATTCTCTCTCTCGTATGCATGAAGATATACGAGACATATGCCTGACTGACTGCCATTTCTCTCTCTTGTAACACGAGGTAGAAAACACTCACAACTTAAATTGCCTCTGCACTGGAAAGTCAATAAAACACTCTTGACTTGGAAGGATCCTCCCTTTCGTAGAAGATGCTGCTGTAGAATCTGGAGCCACAGCCAATGCCAATACTTTAGAAAATGGAACTGGATCTAAACTGCAACTTCCACTAATCTACACAGGCACCGTTCTCCACTATTTCCCCACTACATCAATGACTGCATCGGTGCTGCCTCCTGCATCTGTGCAGAACTTGTTGATTTAATCAACTTTGGCACTAACTTCTACCCTCCACATAAATTCCCTTGGACCATCTCTGACACATCTCCCACCTTTATTGATCTGTTTCCATCACTATCAACAGAAGTCTACTATAAACTCACTGACTCCCAGTTATCTTCACCTCATAGAAACATAGAAATTAGGTGCAGGAGTAGGCCATTCGGCCCTTCGAGCCTGCACCGCCATTCAATATGATCATGGCTGATCATCCAACTCAGTATCCCGTACCTGCCTTCTCTCCATACCCCCTGATCCCCTTAGCCACAAGGGTCACATTTCATCTCATCCTGTCTCTTGTAAGGACACCATCCCCTACACTCAATTTCTCCATCTCTGCTGCATCTGCTCCCAAGGTGACGCTTTTTCACTCTCGGACATTCGAGATATCCTTTCTATAGTGAACATAGTTTCCCCCTGCTGTTGTGGATGGATCCTCACCCGCGTCTCCTCTGTGTCCTGCAGTTCTGCTCGTGCTCATCCCTCTCTCCACATGGATTAAAGATAGAATTCCCCTGCTTCTCACCTTCCACCCCACCAACCACCGCATCCAACATACACATCATCCTTGGACATTTCCAACACATCTTCCCGTCCCCACTCCTATCCGCTTTCCACAGTGACTGCTCCCTCCGCAACTCCTCGGTTCACATCCCTTTTCACCCAAACTGCCCCCCACCCCAGGTACTTACCCCTGCAACTATAGATGTTACACCTGTCCCTACACCTCCTCCTTCACTTTCACCCAGGGACCCCAGCAGCATTTCCATGCCCTCTAGTGGCAGCAACATCTTGGTGAATCTTTCCTGGAATCAAACCCTCCAGATTAGAGGTTGGTCCCCACAATACAGGGGTTACCTGTGGAGGCCATATGCCCATGAGACAGTGTGGTGTGAGCTAGTTGGCAACTGGTAGCAATTGCCCAGATGGAGGCAAAGTCATAAAGTGTGGTGGGGAGATGATTTGCATCACATTTTGGTTTCTGAAGAGTTGTACCCAAGAGTTTTACAAGTCATCCCCCTTAATGTACTATAACTTTTCTAATCTATTTTCTTCTTATTTATTTTTTCTTCTTACTTCCTTTCTTATCATTCTTCCTTCTCTTTTACATTCCTTTTATTTCGATCTCTGTAATTTCCTTCCTTTACTTTTTGTCATCCTCTCTCTGCTGCTCCCAATCCCATTTTCCTGCATTAATGCTATATCTCTCTCCTGTTAAGATGCCTTTTAAATGTTGTTACCGTTACTGCCTCCACCACCTCCTCGAGAAGCCCTTTCCAGATATCAACTACTGTGTGTGTGAAAACTTACTCCTAAGATCTCTTTTAAACCTCTTTCTGACATTAAACCTATGACCTCCAATTTTGGACAACCCTATCAATTGAAATAGACCACCCTATTTCACCCTAATTATCCACCCTATCTATGCCTCAGAATTTTTTATATACCTCTATCATGACACCGCTGTGTCCTTTGCTCCAGAGAAAACAGACTCAATCTATCCAATCTCTCCTGATAATTAAAGCCCTCCAATCTAGGAAACCACCTTGTGAATATTTTCTGTATCGTCTCTTGCTCAACTATTCCTCCCGATAGTGTGGTGACTAGAACTGCCCACGATACTCTGTTTGGTCTCCGTGTGGTCTAACTAACATTTTGTACAACTGTTAGCATGACGCCCCAACTCTTGTACTCGATATTTCGACCAAGGAAGGCAAGCGTGCCAAACACTTTCTTTACCTCCCTGTGGTTCCATTTTCAGGGAACTGTGTACTTTGTACATCCTTCCCTAGTTTAACTACCCAAAGTGCATCACTTTGCACTTGTCAGAGTTAAATTCCATCTGCCATTTCTTCAATATCAATATCCTGTTGTAACCTTAGATAACGTTCATGATCGTCCACTAGATAGCTCCATGTAATCCGTAAACTTATCGTTGAATCTGAAAATTCCAAGGAATAGCTGAGAGTGACAGAAATGGGTATCCCTTGAGGCTGATGCTGGGGAACAAATATCCAGGTTGAGGAAGATTTGGAGCTTTTTCTTGTATCTTCTTCTGACCGTCTGAAGAACATGAAATCCCAAAGATGCTTTTGATTCCAGAATTGGGATTATCAATCAGAACCTCTTTGCAACTGCAATGGCAGAGCAGAATTAACAGGGGACAGAGAAATAAATAATTTACAGGCTGTACAGGTTTATGTAGACTTTAATAAGGTGCTCTGCACATGAAGAGCGCTAAAAAAAAAGATGTCAGTTACTGCATGAAGGGCTATGGATAAGAACACTGTCTGGTTAGCTGTTAAAACTGATGACTGCACTTAACTTTTCTGCCAATGCGTCATTCTAGACAGTCATGGAAATCAGTGCAAACACCCAGTTAATTTTATGAACAAAACGAGTAGGAATAACAGCACACAAATAGCTCTCCTTTAAAGATACACAAAGCTACCATGAGCTAAACTCATCAGTGATGTAAACAGAGATTTTGAGGAACGAGGTTTGGATCTTGCTGCCATAGTTAACGAGCTCACTCACAGCTGGAAGAACAGCCGAGAGGCCACAGAGGGGCCACTGGATTCTTGAAAGAGCAGGTCTCTCAGTTTTGTCCAGATCTCATGCCCATTTATAGATCCTTGCACCCTGCAGGACTTTGCAATTTAAAACCTGCACACACGTGGATATATTCTGCTTGAGGAATCGGCCTCTGGCTGCTCCGAATGTATGTGGAGAGGGAAGCATCAGGATGGCCGTCACCACAGAGACAGCTCACGTACACAAGCACGTCATTGGTTTAACAATGTATCTTTGTACAACTCACAGATCTCTTGCTCCCCGCTGTCACACAAATGATAAATCATTAACTCTTAATATTCATCCTACCTCATCACATCACACTCATACATGTTCATCTGACTGAATAATTGGCACAAAGTGGACATTCTCTTTAATTACAATCAACCCATTTGTAAAATAAACTTTTCTACTTTCTTCTCACATAATGCTTCCTGGGTTGCTAATTGTGAATTTCTTTCTCCCCTCCTACAGTTTCTCCTGGGTGCAGCCCGAGTATCGCAGTAGGTGATCAGCTATTCCTGTGCCACAAATGGCTTGTGAGACCGGAGCAAGACAGGTCCACCTCCTCCTTGCGCTGCCGGCTCCTGGCTGGGAGCAGCCGCTGCCTGCATCTCCTGAGCTCCTGCATGAGCTGACTGACGTTGCTTCCGAAACTCTGATGCTCTGGTACTGAGAGGGGGCAGGCCAGACCTCTGCCAGGTGATGCTGTCCTGAGAATTGGCCACACCAGGCAGGTTACTCTCAGCTACACTGGGCCCTGCATTTATGTTCCCATTGACCAGATGAACGGTTGGTCTAATAGCAGCTATAAGTTCCTGAAAGCCCTGCGACAAAGCAGTCTGTATCCCCAATCCCAGAGTCTGAAAGCCAGCATGTAGGGTGCCATCGATTCTCTCCCCTATCAGGGCCATGGCTGCACTTTGCAGGGGCACGGAGTGGTTCCTGGGTGTTACGGAGATGAAGGTGTGCTGCAGTTTCAAGTGAAGCTGCCACGTGCTCCATCGACGTCTGCAGGGAAGCGAAAGCTTCCTTGATGCTGCTGCAGATGAGGGCTGTAGATTCCAGTGTTACTGTGGTCAGGTGCTGCACATCCTCGAATATCGATCGCAGGGGCTGCAAGTATGCAAGATGTTCGTTGAACATCCTTCGCTTTGGCCGAGTGCCCGACAGGTCAGGGTCCCACGGCTCCGAGACAGGATGCATCCTTTTTCTCGGCCTCCGCTGTGAAGATGACACGTCCTCGTCCGCTGCCCAGTTATATGGCTCCCTGACATCTTGGCCATCGCCCAATGCATCCTCCTCACTGATGCTATCTAACCGTTCTCTGGTGAGCACATCGGAGCTGGAGCAGGGGAGTGGAAAATCTATGTTCGAGGAGGTTGAGAATGAAGGGGCTGGACCTGTAGAACACGGAGATGGATCAAGTTGCAAGGACTCACGATCTGGTTTGCTTTCAAGATCCTCATCCTCCTCCTCATTATCGTAGTCAATGAAGAAGCAGGGCTTCTCATCATCATCCTCATCCTCATCATCGTCATCGTCATCCTGCTCCTCTGGACCCCACTGCTGTGAAGGCTCTAAAGTGAAGCAAGAGGCAAGATAAAAATTCCCCCCCTGTTTTGGAGTGCTGCAATTCAATGTACTGATGTAATACCACAAACCTGTAGCCTGCAGCGTCACACCAATCTCACCGTCCGCCACCACTGCAAGACCACACTGTCTACCCGCCAACTCCACAGCCTGATCCTCGTAAGGGGTGAGCTCCTTAATGTTGGGGATGTACCCTTTGCATTCCTGTCCCTCACGCGCGTTGTGCATTAATTTTTCCTGTAAAAAGAATGCATCATTAAATTACGGTTAGTCAGAGAAATTTCTCCCAGATCTGACTATCGACCAGTGGCACTAACGTCTGTGGTGATGAAGTGCTTTGAGAGGATGATAATGCGCATATCAACTCCTACCTCGACAAGAACCTCGACCCACTGCAGTTCCCTTACCGCCACAACAAATCAACGGTGGATGTGATTTCACTGGCTCTCCACCCTGCTCTGGACCATTTGGCCAACAGAAACTCATATGTTAGGCTGTTATTTGACTACAGCTCGGCATTTAACACCATCATCCCGTCCAAACTGGTTACCAAGCTCTCAGATCTGGGTCTCTGAGCATCCCTCTGCAATTGGATCCTTGACTTCCTCATCCACAGACCACAGTCTCTCCGTATTGGTGGAAATGTGTCATCCTCGATAACAATCAGCACGGGAGCACCTCAAGGCTGCGTGCTCAGCCCCCTGCTGTACTCACTCTATACTCATGACTGCGTAGCTGGATATAGTGCAAACTCCATCATCAAGTTAACCAACAACACCACTGTTGTGGGACGAATCACTGAGTATAGAAGTGAGATCGAATGATGAACCAAATGGTGCCAGCACAATAACCTGGCTCTCAACACCAGCAAAACCAAGGAACTGATTGTGGACTTTGGAAGGGGTAGTACAGGGACCTACAATCCCGTTTATATCAACCGGTCGATGGTGGAAAGTGTCAAGAACTTCAAATTCCTGGGCGTGCATATTTCCGAAGATCTTTCCTGGTCCCAGCACACTGATGCAATTATAAAGAAAGCACATCAGCGCCTCTACTTCCTGAGAAGATTACGGAGAGTCGGTAAGTCAAAGAGGACTCTCTCGAACTTCTACAGGTGCACAGTAGAGAGCATACTGACTGGTTGCATCGTGGCTTGGTTCGGCAACTTGAGCGTCCAGGAGCGGAAAAGAATGCAGAAAGTTGTGACCACTGCCCAGTCCATCATCGTCCCTGACCTCCCCACCATCGAAGGGATGTATCGCAGTCGCTGCCTCAAAAAGGCTGCCAACATCATCAAGCACCCACACCATGCTGGCCACACACTCATCTCCCTGCTGCCATCAGGTAGAAGGTACAGGAGCCTTAAATCAGGTACATCCAGGTTCAGGAACAGCTTCTTCCCCACAGCCATCGGGCTATTAAACTCACCACCAAACAATCTCTGAACTATAACAGCCTATTGCACTTTATTTGTTTATTTATGTGTGTATATATGGTCTATGCATTATAGATACACTGAACTGTTCTGTATTTATGTTTACAATACTCTGTTGTGCTGCATGAAGCAAGAATTTCATTATCCTATCTGGGACACATGACAATAAAACTCTCTTGCCTTGACTTGATATGTTATAACCTTGTGATATAACACAGGAAGGTTCTGCATGCAAGGGATCTGGCATAGGAATAAAGGGACAAGTAGACCATTGAGCCCATCCCACAATCCAATAAGATCACAACTCATATAAGATTGACTCTACCTACCTGTCTTTCCCAGTGTCCCATAATACCATTGATCAACAGAAAAATGATCAACCTATGATTTAAAAACTAGAACTTGATCTAGAATGAACTGACTTATGTCCCATGACTCTGACACCCACCATCACAAAGTGCTATGAGAAACCATTCATATTGCACATCAATTCCAATCTCCCAGATAGCGTTGATCCACTACAATTAGCACTCCACTGGCAGATTTCCATGGCAGATGCTATCTCCTTGGCTCTACACTCATCCCTGGAACATCCAGATAACAAAGACATCTACATCAGTGTCCTCTTTATTGACTAAAACTCTGCCTTCACCTCTATAATTTCTAACCAAACTCATCTTCAAACCCCTGAACCGAGGACAAGACCCCATCTCTTCAACTGGATCCTTATCTTACTGACCCATCTTCCTGTGAAGATGAACCTTTTATTGTGATTTTATGGGTAACATGATTTCTAAAGTCAGTTCCCTCTTAACCACAAAGTGGAATGACTTTAGAGGGTGAGAAACATGACAGTGCACAAGGGAGAATGCCTGGAGAGTTACCTTGCCTGCTCTGGTTAGGTCATTGAACTTCTTCCGACACTGGTCTGCAGTCCTTGAGGTCAGAGAGGTGGCGTTCAGTGCCATTGCCACCTCTCTCCACATGGCACGTGAAATAGATTTCTGTGGTTTTCTTCCATGCACACCCAGCAGTCTGTCTCTCCTTGGCTGCATCTTATTCAGAAGCGTTTGTAGGTCGGTGTCAGTAAAATTTTGTGCCCTTCTTCTCTGCCTCGTTGAACTGCCAGGCTCCCAGGTCTGGATGTCATTCCCAGATCCTCCATTGGAAGAAATGCTTTAAAGAGTGCCACGAAAACTAACATGAGCCAATGATTTCAGACACTTGATAGTCGAGTTGATTTGCAACTCACTTGCCTAATGGAATCATACAGCACAGCAAAAGACCCTTTGGCCTACCATCAATTATCTAGCTATACTAAACCATTTACCAGCACAAGGCTAAAGGTGTCAGCCATTCTTGGCTTACCCAGGTGCTACGCCACTAACTTGTGAGCTCCACACAGCAGTAGTCCTGGCACAATACTACTCAATCTAAAGAATCTCTCATGATTATGCAAATAACACAAGGGTCAACTCTGAGTATAATCAGGAAGTTGTTTTAGCTGAGGGACATACAAGCGTAAATGACTGAAACTAATTAATTAGATACATTGATAATTGGATGCATAGAAATCTAATTGAATACAGGGAATTGCTGTGGATAGATAGATTAAAGGTTTGCCTGGCCCTGAATCACTGGATTGCTGAAGGTGAGTGGGTATTTAGCAGGTCACATTTAATGCACAGACTCACACCATTTTTTTTTAAATTAATCAATATACCAAATTATAAACATTCTATTGTTGGTTATCAAGTCAATCATATCCTCCCCAATATACTAAAGATACTGATTATTTTAAAGCTGAATGGGAACTTACTCGTTTAAATGCTCTGCTGTTTTCAGGCAGTTTGCCAGTTGACTCCTGAAGGTGCTTGGAATCTCCATTGGCTGTTCACCCTGTTAATTCCTTGAAACAAAAAACATACTCCAGGTTACACGTGTCACAATCAGACAATTCTCCAGCAGCTGATAGTGAAGGCTTTGATAGAAACAAAATGCTGAAAGTGACTTAGCAGGACAGGCAACACTTCGAGAGAAGGAATGGGTGATGCTTCGGTTTGAGACCCTTCTTCAGACTTCCTGAGTTTCCTCGATCCGAAACGTCACCCTTCACTCCAGAATGCTGGCCCACTGAGTTACTCCAGCATTTTATGTCTATTTTTGGTGTAAACAAGCATCTGCAGCTGCTTCCTACACAGTGAAGGCTTTGGACAGCTTTGGGAGTTATAAAACTGCACTGGGTTTAAGCACTTGCAATAAGGTACTCCCCCATCAATATGGGTGTTCCTTGGGGAAATCACAGCAGTAGTGCCATTCTGATGTGCAGGATGTACTTGAGTTTGAAGGTGGTAGAGGTGATGGAGCAGCAGAATGGTGCAGCAAGCAGTAGAACCCCCACTTATTTCCAGTGACCTGGGTTTGATTCTGACCCTGGGTGCTGAATATTAAAAGCACTTGTGACCATGTGGGTTTTCCTGGGAGCTCTGGTTTTCTCCCACATCCCCAAGAAACTGTGACTGGTTAATTTCCTCTAGTGTAGGATTCGTCTAGTGACAGATGAATCCAGGGGATTGGTGGGCTTGTCAGGTAGAATAGTTACTGGGAAATTTGGCTAATGTCAGTGCTCTAAGAGCCAGCATAAATTTGATGGCCAAAATGACCTCCTTTTACTGCAAGAAAATATGAGAATATAAGATCAGATTTAGTGGTAATGAGGAATCCATGGAGAATTAGCTCAGTACTCTCAGAGATGATATCTCGTGGGATCATCTACTGGTGCTGAAGGCAGTAAATGTCCAGGGATGTTGGATATTCATCAGGCAACATCTCCCTTCAGGCTATTGAAGGAATAGATGATGACGGCCTAGATGATGACGGCCTAGAGATCTACATGAAAAGTGCTGGTGGGAAGGGTTCCAGTATTTAGACCCAGCAATGACGATGATATTGAGGAATGCATGCAAGCTGGAGGACAACATGCAATGGTGGTTCCCCAGTAACTGCTGCCCTTGTTTCTTCTCATGGTAGAGGTTCCAGGTTTGGGATAAGCAACGTTAAGATGGTGAAAGAAAACTCTTCTTACAACCAAAGTGATCAATTGGTTGATCTACATGAGTTACTGGTTAATGGTAGCTCTCAGGATGTTGATGATGGGCGATGTGGATATGGTGATGTAATTTAATGTCAAGTTGATTGATTAGTAGGACTGGATGTTACAATCCCTAAGGTTTTTAACTACAATTGACATTTGATATTCTTGGGGAATGACCGCTAGGTGATTTTGCTACCAATCAGACACATCTTCAGTTGTGTACCTCAACGTCACTGGGTGTTTCGGCCTTTTATCACAAGACACCCTCAGTCGAGGCAGGGAGATCAGACCTGGCTGAGTAGATTGATTGAAAGATACAGCATGGAAACAGGTGGTAGTGGTACGCACGGACTGGAAGCGAAGAGGAAGTTGTGTGGGCCAGCATTAACAGGCCAGCATGGTGGTGAAGGTCGATGGGTCTGACTTGGAAGTGGCCGGGGTGGCGGTGCTATCAAGGCGTTACGTCGGCAGCCAAGTCTGGAAATGGCCGTGAGTTGTGTCAGCAACCTAGCCTGGAAGCTGCCGGGGGGGCTGAATCAGGCTGAGCTTTGCGTCGATAACTCGGCCTGGCGGTGAAGGTCAGTAGATCCATCCACTATATCCAAAATTCGTTATAAAGAGGTCCATAATAAGGAGGGTTTACTGAATTCCCTTTTCTTGCCTTCAAGACCGTGCAAAAATCATGTCAGTGAGGCAGAAGAGCACATTTCTGATGTCTATTTTTTTTTTTTGTTTCCTTTACCTGACACAACTTTCCACCACAACTATACAGCCCAAATTTCCCATTGAATGCCTGAACCAGTTGCAGGAGACATATGGCCTAATCATATTTCTTCAGGTTTATATTATTACCTTGTAGTTACGGCCTTACTGCAGCATCTCCTTTGGCAGGGTGGGTCCCACTACGACAGACTGGGCAGCAATATAAAGGTCTCACCATAAATGTAAACATAGCTCAGCATGAGTGAATAGCAGGAATTGCAAGAAAACTGAAAATATATAATGAAAAACAAATAAAACTACAGATGCTGGAAAAACAAAAATGTTGGAAGAATTCAGGTAGTCAAGCAGCATCTGTGAAAAGAGAAACCAGTTACCATTTCAGCTCATTTTAGGATAGCATAGTGGCACAGCTGCTGCCTCACAATACCAGAGACTTGGGTTCGATTCTGACCTTGTGTGTTATATGTGAGCAGTTTGCACATTCTTCCTGTTACTGCATGGGTTTCCTCTGGTGCTCCGATTTCCTCCCACATCCTAAAGACGTGCAGGTTTGCAGATTGATTGGTTTCCTCTGTAAATTGCCCATAGTGTGCAGGGAGTGGATGAGAAAGTGAGATAATATAAAACTACTGTGACTGATGATCGACGTGGACTCGGTGGGTTGAAAGCCATGCTACATCTGTAAATTAAAAAAATCAACTGGGAACAGTCACCGACATATTTTAATTAATTTCTCTCTCCGGGATGCTGCTTGACTGGCTGTGTTCTTCCGGCATTCCTGAAAATATTCAGTATGTGATGTCCTTTGTACTGTTTCACAGGTTGACAGGGCAGCGTAGTAGGACCAGGGAGGGGGGGCTGGCAACAACAGGGGGAGTAATGGGAGGGAGAAGTGTGATGGGAAGGGAGAAGGAACGTGATGAAGAGAGGATCGTGGAGTAAGAAAATAGTACCAGGTGCAAACCTGAAACCTCTCCACTATTCAATGTGATCATGACTAATTTTCCCAGACTTCAATTCGTCTTTTTTACAAGCTCTCCACAGCCTTCAATACCCTGGTCATTCAGAAATGTATCCAACTCCTCTTTCAACACCTTCACCCATCCACCCTTCACAAACATCTGTGGTAATGAATTCCAGAGATCCACTACTGTAAGCTGGGGGGGTGAAGACTGGGAATGGAGGTTGGGGTTGCAGACAGATGTGGAAAAGGTCAGACATCGTGGGATTGAGGTGAATGCAGATTTTTAAGGAGTGAATGTTAGGGTGGGCGCATTTGAAGAAGGTTGGGGTAGGACATTGAGGGAAGATGTGGGTGTGAATGGGGGAGCATGTGAGAATGGGGACATGTTTGGGACTGAATGTCTGGGTGAGCCAGATTAAGAGGGTTGGTGTTTGGTAGGAGATGTGAGGGTCGGAGGTGAGGGGGCGGGGAAGATCTGGGGGATAGAGAGGAGATGGGGACGTTGAGGACCTGGAGGTGAGGCAGGTTTTGAGAAGGTGAAAAGGGATGCTGGGGCCAGAGCTGAGGGGGTATCTGGAGTTAGGGAGCGTCCAGGTTGCGGGGGGTGTGGGGAGGTTTGAAGGTCTGAGGGATAGGGCAGGTATGGAGATGGTTAGATGGGGATTGGGGATGAAGGTGGATCTGACGGTGCTGCAGGTCTGGAGAAAGTTGGGGTGCAGGGAGTTGGAACTGAGGGAGGAATCAGTAGGTGAAACATAGAAAATAGGCGCAGGAGTAGGCCATTCGACCCTTCAAGCCAGCACCGCCATTCAATATGATCATGGCTAATCATCTAAAATCAGTACCCCATTCCTGCTTTCTCCCCATATCCCTTGATTCTGTAAGTCCTAAGAGCTATATCTAACTCTCTCTTGAAAACATCCAGGGCCTCCACTGCCTTCTGTGGCAAAGAATTCCAGATTCACAACTCTCTGGGTGAAAACGTTTTTCCTCATCACATTCCTATTCTTACACTGTGACCCCTGGTTCTGGACTCCCCAACATCGGGAATTGTTTCCTGCATCTAGCCTGTCCAATCCCTTAAGAATTGTATATGGTTCTATAAGATATCGTCCCATCCTTCTAAATTCCAGTGAATAGAAGCCCAGTCGATCCATTCTTTCATCATTTGACAGTCCCACCATCTCGGGTATTAACCTGGTGAACCTACGCTGCACTCACTCAATAACTCTTGAGAGTTTATAGAAACATAGAAAACATACATAGGTGCAGGAGTAGGCCATTCGGCCCTTCGAGCCATCACTAAAAATCATTATTCCGATCTGGCTTTTTCCCCATATCCCTTGATTCCTTTAGCTCTAAATACTGAATCTAACTCTCTCTTGGAAAT
The DNA here is from genome assembly GCF_028641065.1 of Leucoraja erinaceus. NCBI lineage: Eukaryota > Metazoa > Chordata > Chondrichthyes > Rajiformes > Rajidae > Leucoraja > Leucoraja erinaceus. The sequence continues at coordinate 8,793,538 of NC_073402.1, read as the reverse complement.
ATCCAGTGAATTGGCCTTCACTGCCTTCTTTGGTAGCAAATTCCACAGATTCACAACTCTCTGGGTGAAAATATTTTTCCTCATCTCAGTCCTAAATGGCCTACCTCTTATTCTTAAACTGTGACCCCTGGTTCTGGACTCCCCCAACATCGGGAACATTTTTCCTGCATCTAGCCTGTTCAATCCTCTAAGAATTTAATATGTTTCTATAAGAACCCCTCTCATCCTTCTATATTCCAGCAAAGACAAGCTCAGTCAACCCATTCTTTCATTATATGTCAGTCCCGCCATCCCGGGAATTAAACTGGTGAACCTACGCTGCAATCCCTCAAGAGCAATGTCCTTCCTCAAATTAGGCGACCTAAATTGCACATAATACTCCAGGTGCAGTCTCACCAGGGCCCTGTACCACTGCAGTAGGATCTTCTTGGATCCTAAACTCAAATCCTCTCGCAATGAAAGCCAACATGCCATTAGTTTTTTTACTGCCTGCCGTACATGCATTCAGTAACTGATGTACAAGCACACTCAGGTCTTGTTGCACCTCCCCTTTTCATAATCTGACACCATTCAGATAATAATCTGCCTTCCTCTTCTTGCCACCAAAATGGATAACCTCACATTATACTGCATTTGCCATGCATCTGCCCACTCGCCCAACCTATCCAAGTAACCCTGCAGCCTCATAACATCTTCATCGCACCTCACACTGCCACCCAGCTTTGTGTCATCTGCAAACTTGGAGATGTCACTTTTAATTCCTTGAATCTCAATCGTTAATATATATTGTAAATAACTGGGATCTCAGCACCGAGCCTTGCGGCACCCCACTAGTCACTGCCTGCCATTCTGTAAAGGACCCGTTAATTCCTACTCTTTGTTTCTTGTCTGCCAACCAGTTCTCGATCCATGTCAATAACCTACCCCTAATACCATGTGCTCTAATTTTGCACACTAATCTCTTGTATGGGACCTTGTCAAAGGTTTTTTGAAAATCCAGATACACCATATCCACTGGCTCTCCCTTAACCATTCTATTTCCTCAAAATATTCCAGAAGGTTAGTCAAGCGTAATTTCCCCTTCATAAATCCATGCTGAATTGGACCGATGCTATCACTGCTTTCCAAATACGTTGCTATAATATCTTTAACATTCGACTCGAGTATCTTCCCACTACTGGTCTATAATTCCCCTTTTTCCCTCTCCCTCCTTTCCTAAAAAGTGGGGTTAAATTGGATCAGTTCCTGTGGACTGTAGGGTAGCCAGAGTCGAGAGAATATTGGAAAATGATCACCAATGTATCCACCATTTATAGGGCCACCTCCTTGAGTATTCTGGGATGCATACCACCAAGCCCTGGGGATTTATCTGCCTTCAGTCCTGACAGATTACTTAACACCATTTCCTGACTAATGTGGATTCCATTCAGTTCCTCCCTCCCACTAGATCCTCGGTCCCCTAGTATTTCTGGGAGATTGTTTGTGTCTTCATAGAAACATAGAAAATAGGTGCAGGAGGAGGCCATTCGGCCCTTCGAGACAGTACCGCCATTCATTGTGATCATGGCTGATCGTCCCCCATCAATAACCCGTGCCTGCCTTCTCCCTATATCCCTCGGCTCCACTAGCCCCTAGAGCTCTATCTAACTCTCTCTTAAATCCATCCAGTAATTTGGCCTCCATTGCCCTCTGTGGCAGGGAATTCCATAAATTCACAACTCTCTGGGTGAAAAAGTTTTTTCTCACCTCAGTCTTAAATGACCTCCCCTTTATTCTAAGACTGTGGCCCCTGGTTCTGGACTCGCCCAACATTGTGAACATTTTTTCCTGCATCTAGCATGTCCAGTTATTTTATAATTTTATATGTTTCTATAAGATCCCCCCCACAAGCTTTCTTTAATGCGCTTTCCCCCCCCTCTTAATTAACCCCTTTGTCCTCCTCTGTTCTAAATTTCTCCCAGTCCTCCGGTTTGGTGCTTCCTGTGGCCAATTTATATGCCTCTTCCTTGGATTTAACACTATCCTTGATTTCCCTCGTTAGCCACAGTTGAGCCGCCTTCCCCGTTATATTTTTTTGCAGTGAGGGATGAACAATTTTTGAAGTTCATCCACGCGGTCTTTAAATCTTTGCCATTGCAACTCCACCGTCAACCCTTTAAGTATAATTTGCCAGTCTATCCTAGCTAATTCCCATATCATACCTTCAAAGTCTAATTTCTTTAAGTTCAGGACCATAGTCTCTGAATTAACCGTGTCACTTTCCATCCTAATGTAGAATTCCACCATATTATGGTCAATGTTGCCCAAGGAGCGTTGCACAACAGGATCACTAACTAATCCTTCCCATTGCTCAATACCCAGTCTAGGATGGCCTGGTCCTCTAGGCGGTTCTTCTACATATTGGTTTAAAAAACCATCCCGTATACATTCCAGGAAATCCTCCTGTTCAGCGGTGGTACCAATTTGGTTGGCCCAATCAAGTCACCCATGATACCTTTGCTGTACACATCCCTAACTTCCTGCTTGATGCTATTCCGAACCTCCCTACTGCTATTTGGTGGTCTGTGGGGATTGTGTAGGTTTCAAAAGGGTTGGGGTGAGGGAGAGGGAGGTTTGGAGCAGGTTGGTGTGGGATGAGAATATTTGAGGGGGCCAAGTTTGAAGAAAGTTGGGGTGAGAGTGTATCTGAAGGTCGCGCAAGTTTGAAGGGTGGGGAGGGGTGCATGAATTAGAGTTGGGGGAATCAGGGGTGAGGGTCTAAGTTCGGGGATGTATGAGGAGATTTGATGGGCCAGGGATGGATTGGACTGGTTTCGATGAGGGTTGGGGGTGAGATCGGTTTGGAAAAGGTTGGGGTGAGAGAGTATTTGTGGATAGGCAGGTTTAGATAAGGTTGGGTTCAAGGAGGATCGAGGGCAGGATTGGATGAGGTTGGGTTGAGGGAGCATCTGAGGATGGGGCAGGGTAGTATGGGAGGGGAGGTTGGGGTGAGGAGGAGCTATGGTGGGGTGGGTTTTTGAGCAAAGATTCCTCTATAATCTTTGGTTTGGAGAAGGTTGGGGTTGAGGGAGCATCTGAGGGTGGGGTATGCATGGTGAAGGTTGGGGTGGGTGGAGAGGTTGAGGGAGGGGCAGGCATGGGGAAGGTTGGGGGGGTGGAGAGGTTGAGGGAGGGCAGGCATGGGGGAAGGTTGGGGTGGGTGGAGAGGTTGTGAGTGGGGTATGCATGGGGAAGGTTGGGGTGGGTGGAGAGGTTGAGGGAGCATCTGAGGGTGGGGTAGGCATGGTGAAGGTTGGGGTGGGTGGAGAGGTTGAGGGTGGGGCAGGCATGGTGAAGGTTGGGGTGGGTGGAGAGGTTGAGGGTTGAGGGAGCATCTGAGGCATGGATGGAGCAGGTTGGGGTGAGGTGGGTCTGGAGGGGAAGCGGGGGGGCATGTGAAGCCGGGCTCGGTCCGCGGGACGCGGGCTAGCGAGGACTGTGGGCTCGGGGCCGTTGCGAGCGGTGGTGGCGAGAGTGGGCCCCGCCAAGGCCGGGTCGGTGCAGTCCCCGGGCCGCGGTCCCGGGCCGCCGGCGTAGGGTTAAAGGTCACTGACCTGAGGAGAGGAGGCTCCAAGATGGCGGCGCGGCGGCGGCACCGCACGGGCGCGCATGCGCAGGCACTGGGCCGCGCCTCCCTTCTGTGGCTGCGGCCGCCCGGAGGTGTGGGGCCGGTGGTGAGTCCGGCCCCTGTACCCCTCCCCTCCTCCTCCCCCGCCCGGTACTGGTTCCCGGTCCGGGCCTGGCGGCTGTGGGTGTCGGGTCTACCGGAGGCGAGGTGGAATATCCTCGCAGCGGGGCTACGGGAGGCCTGCATAAGCCCAGCCGCCCTCGCTGCTCCCAGGCTTGTGTCTACACCTCAGCTTTACACCTCTCATTCACTCTTGGCCTCCCCTTTATTCTAAGACTGTGTGTGTGGCCCCTGGTTCTGGACTCGCCCAACATTGGGAACTTTTTTTAAGCATCTAGCTTGTCCAGTCCTTTTATAATTTTATAGGGATCTTATAGAAACATATAAAATTATAAAAGGACTGGACAAGCTAAATGCAGGAAAAATGTCCCCAATGTTGGGTGAGTCCAGAACCAGGGGCCACAGACTTAGAATAAAGGGGAGGCCATTTAAGACTGAGGTGGGAAAAAAAACATTTTCACCCAGAGAGTTGTGAATTTGTGGAGTTCCCTGCCACAGAGGGCAGTGGAGGCCAAATCACTAGATGGACTTAAGAGAGAGTTAGATAGAGCTCTTGGGGCTAGTGGAATCAAGGGATATGGGGAGAAGGCAGGCACGGGTTATTGATTGGGGACGATCAGCCATTATCACAATCAATGGCGGTGCTGGCTTGAAGGGCCGAATGGCCTCCTGCACCTATTTTCTATGTCATCTAAACTGTTCAGGCTGATCGTCCCCCAGGAGAGTTTGACAATTACCCCACTTTTTGTGTAAAGGAATAACGTCACACAGCATGTAAACAGGTAGCTTGTCACTTGTAGAGGAGATTCACCAGGTCACCCATTCCTTCTCTCCAGAGATGCTGCCTGTCCCGCTGAGTTACTCCAGCTTTTTCTGTCTATCTTCTCAAGGATGAGTTTTGTTTGTATTGGAGGACTTTAGTTAAGGGGAGAGATTAGATCGGCTGTGCTTGCCTTTCTAGGAGCGAAGGAGGATGACTGATGACCTGATGGAAGAATATGAGGTGTAGATAAGGGCAATAATAAGAACTTTTTTCCCTCATGGCAGTGAAATCAAAAACAAAGTTTTTTCATAGGATGATGGAGTCTTAAAGCTTAAAGCTTAATAATTTTGTTCAGAATGGTCGATATATGAATGTCGATGGCAGAGGAGGTGGTGGATTTGTTACAATCGCTATATTTAAAAGGCATTTAGGTTGACTTAAATAGGTAAATTGGATTAGTATAGATTGGCAAATGGGTCAGCATGAAGGGCTAAAGGGCTTGTTTTGGCTGGACAACTTTATGAGTGTCTGAAGAAGTTTCTCGACCTGAAACGCCACCCATTCCTTCTCTCCAGATATGCTACCTGACTTCAGCTTCTTGTGTCTATCTTAACTTTATGATTGTATTGGTCAATCAGCCTGCACAATGTTCTGCCATTCAATGACATTGTGACTGATTCAGTCTTGACCTCAGCACCACTTTCCTGCCATGAGCATACTCCAAGAGTCATGCTGACAAACAATGGCTCTTATGTGTCCACATTCTAATTGTAAGCTTCTGTTCTAGTTTAAGTAACTGGTTTGAGGCATTTCCATCACAGGGCTCTTACTACATAACACCTTGTGCTGTGGTGCTCCTCTCCTCACATTCCTCCGTTAACATCTTTTTTGCATTTAACATTGGAGAATCATTCAGATCCCCCTATCTAACAGTCACGGTGGCGCAGCGGTAGAGTTGCTGCCTTGCAGCAAAATGCAGCACTGGAGACCTGGGTTCGATTCCGTCTACGAACGCTGTCTGTACTGAGTTTGGTACGTTCCCCCGTGACCTGCGTGAGTTTTCTCCGAGATCTTCGGTTTCCTCCCTCTTTCCAAAGATGTACAGGTTTGTAGGTTAATTGGCTTGATAAATGTAAAATAAATATCCAGTATAAAAATGGTCCAATTTCTAGTAAGGTTCAGAGGGTCCAATGGAAGGGTTTACAGGATAATAGAGCTGGAGAAGGTGACATATATCTCAGAGCAATGGTGGAATTCTAAATGTGAAGGTAGAAAATGTAATCAGCATTTATGCAGTAGAGATAAGGAATACTTCCAAAGAATGATAGTTATGAGAAAGAAATGAGGCACAACCAGCCTGACGCAAATATATTATATCACGTCTACAGACACAAAAGTTGGAGGTGGGCGGCGCGACTCACGTCACAGCGGCCTCTGCTGTCCGTCTGTCTTTTTATTATTTTTTTCTCTCGTTTGAATAGTTTTAATTTTTTTTGACTGGGTATGTGTAGCAATGTTACAAAATTTTGAGATTTAAAACATCAAGTCTGTAATTTGTCCCATCATCAGATAAAGCATAAAAAGAAGTTTAATTTGGCACCTAATTCACTTTCATATCTCAAGTATTTAAAAAGTTATGGCCATTTTCATACTCGGACATTAGCATCTTACTCCCTATTGATTTTCTATGGACATAACAAAAAAGCTGTGATCGTGAACAGTCAAAAGTCCATAACATTCTTAAAAATTAAGAGAACTGAATGAAATTTTCAGTTATCATAGATTGAACCATTCTGAAACAAATATAAAATAATTTTACTCGGATTACCTGAAATTAAAGCATATAATTAGTTAGTTACCCACTTGTAGCTAATTTCAAACTTCAATTACTAGATCTAAACATCTATCCATTTCTTAATAAATGATTAACATTTTTAAATAGCCTAAGTGTCCAAATAATATTCACAAATAATTCACAATAAAACATGATTTTTAAATCTCATTTACATTAATTTATAGGCCAAATGGAAGGAATTTAGTGTTCAATTGCTGTGAATGAAAGTCCATTTTAAATCAGCTTTCTAGTGGGATCCTGTGAACGCGCTGGTTTAGAACGTTCACATTGCGGTAGATTTGTGCCCTCAAATGCCCAGAAAAATACTGCGGGATATAATGAGCCCAAAATTAGCTACTCGCAACATTAAACTTTATATAAAGTGATCTTAAGAAGCCCTTTTTAATGTAGAAATATACTGCTACCCTTCAGATTTCTGCTCTATAGAGTCGGGGGTTTAGAGGTTAATTTTTAAACTACTATAGCACTTAGGAAAAACTCGTAAAACTAATAATAGCTCATGTGAGGGAACCTACCAGCGAATTTTCGTTAATAATTAACTAGGCTGAACAAACTCGATTTGAACAGCCTAGAGAAAATCGCGTTTTAAACCCGCCCCCCTCTAAACGGCGCCAAAATCGAGCACACGGGCTGGGGCAGATTTTCAGCGATGCTTCAGGTACGCTTTGCAACATACCTAGTATGTGTGTGGGGGGCGGGGGGTGGGGAACTTTTAAAATCTTTCCCCTGCACGGAGAACCCAACCTTTTCTTTGTCAGGTCTCCATTGTCGTTGGGGCCTAACACTGTGGAGCGGCCTCCAACAGGAACGACCTGGGGCTCCAGTCGCGGAGCTGCGGACCTACTCACCATCATGGAGCTGGCTGAGTTCGGAGCGGGTGGAGCTGTGGTGGCGCTCTGCTGCGACCTGACCTCAGAGATTCGGAGGCTTACCGCAGGTCTGGTGGACAGTGACACCGGGAGCCCGCGGGTCTCTGCTGGGAGACTGCTTTTCGGGGCTTCGGCAACGGCGACTTCACCCGCCCGAGTTGCGGAGTTGAAGAGTACCTGGAGCGGGGCCTTACACCATCGCGGCTTGGAATGGCTGTGGGACTTTGCTAGCGCACGCCGGGAGCTCTAACAACAAGAACCGGAGCGCGGCCTTGCATCACCCGGCGCGGCGTTAATGGCCGCGGGACAATTATCATCGCCCGCCGGGGGCTTTGACTCTGACATCGGGAGGGGAATGGGGAGTGCAGGGCAGAAATAAGTCTTTGCCTTCCATCACAGCGAGGAGGAGATGCGCTGTGATGGATGTTTGTGTAAATTGTGTTGTGTCTTGGTTCTTTTTCTTGTGTGTATGACTGCAGAAACAACATTTCGTTTGACATTCAAATTACAAATAAATTGTATTGTATTGAGTAACAAAGGCAGCTTGTCTGGAGTTACGGAGTAGGTGATCTTTTGGGTCGATATCCTTCTTCAGACTGGGTCAGGAAAAAGGACGACCCTAACCCAACTGCATCCCCTCTCTCTCCTTCAGATGAGGAAAAACGTTTTCACCAAAAGAGTTGTGAATCTGTGGAATTCTCTGCCACAGAAGGCAGTGGAGGCCAATTCACCTCATGTTTTCAGGAGAGAGTTAGATTTAGTTCTTAGGGCTAATGGAATCAAGGGATATGGGGGAAAAGCAACAACAGGGTACTTATTTTGGATGATCAGCCATGATTATATAGAATGGCAGTGCTTGCTCGAAGGGCCGAATGGCATACTCCTACACCTATTTTCTATGTTTCAGACTATCCCTTTTCTTTTCTCCAGAGATGCTGTCTGACCTGCAGAGTTACTCCAGTCTTTTATGCTTACAATAGCCTATTATGTGCCCCACATTTCTTTAATTATTGGTGTTTTTTGCATCTATTTCTCCTAAGTACCGTCAATATCTCTCGGTCCCCTTTCCCCCTGACTCTGTCTGAAGAAGGGTCACGACCCAAATCGCCTCCAATTCCTTTTCTTCAGAGATCTCCGACTATCACTTGCCTGGCTTTGTCCTGCCATCACCTCTCTTCCAGCTTTCTTCACCACCCCCTCTTCCTCCTCATCCTCACTACAATCAAACTGAAGAGTCCTGACCCAAAACGTCACCTATCCATGTTCTTCAGAGATGCTGCCTGACCTGCTGAGTTGCTCCAGCATTTTGTGCCTGTCTTTGGTTTAAACCAGCATCTGCAGTTCCTCCCTACACATATTATACAACTTTATTATACCATTGATGGGCCCATACACTGGAACTTAAAGCACAAGGTGAAGGCAGATAGATGTAGCCTGTCGGAAGGAACTACAAATGCTGGTTTACAGCACAGTCTGTGGAATTCTTAGCAACAGAAGGATGTGGAGTCAAAGTCAGTGGATATATTTGAGGCAGAGATAGATAGATTCTTGATTAGTACGGACGTCAGAGGTTATGGTGAGAAGGCAGGAGAATGGGATTAGGGTGGCGAGATAGATCAACCATGATTGAATGGCGGAGTAAACTTGTTGGGCCGAATGGGCTTAATTCTACTCCTATCACGTGATCTGGACACAAAATGCTGGAGTAACTCAGGGGGACAGGCAGCAACTCTGGAGAGAAGGAATGGGTGATGTTTCCGGTCGAGACCCTTCTTCAGATAGATGCAGGGCTGCCAACATTGGGTGAGAGTTGGGAGTGAGAAATTGCGAGAGACCAAGCCCGAGGGAGCATAGCGACCGGGGGTGGGGTGTCCCCCCCCCCCCCCCTCTCCCATTGGTACGGAGGTTTTGCAGTTTTCAGCTTGAAGTTGTGCAATCTGGTGCATACTGTAGCAAGTCTTTTAATTTACACTTGAATGCAATATTTACGCTTTAAATTGCATTAACTATGAATAAGGTTAGGCTAAATTACATTCCTAATTACATTACACAGTAGAGCCAGACTCCGATCAACAGGTGCAGCACATGAATGTTCTTAGTGTATTCAAGTATGGAAATCAGATTATAATGAAGCACTTGGCCCATGTTGACCAACCTGAGTCTCACTGCACGCCTGGTACTCCAGTTGTTTACCTTCTCTCACTCCTGACCCCGAGTCCAGCATTACACCTGGCCACCTATTTTATCCTGATCATAGCTGCTTACCTGCTTAGGTTCCCAGTGCTGAACACTTCAATTGTCCCAGCTTTGACTGCACACCTTGTACTATTCCAGACCTTGACTCTGGATGCACACTTGGCGTTGCTCCTAGCCCCTCTGCACTGACAATACATCTGGCCAACACATAAAGCCCCATATCTGACCAACTTAGACTTAACCTATTATGTTCAAGTCCACAGGTGCTTATCTAATGCGGTAATCTTTTATGGGGCACTTCACAGACCATTGGCTTCCTTGTTATCTAACATGCTAGTTACTTTGTCAAAGAAGTCATCAATAGGTTGAACACAATTTCTCATCCATAAAATTATACACACTCAGCTGTATAAGTATTCTGTTACAATTTCCTTCATTTTCCTAACAAACTGTCCTGATGTCATTTTCACCCCCCAATATTTTCAGTATTCAGTCTTCCTCTCAGCTGGGACTTTTCTGAAAATGCAAAGTCCAATAACCATATATTTAAGCAATATTATTCTATTAAATGTGAGCTCCAATAATCTATATTCTATTCTATGGGGAGAAGGCAGGAACGGGATACTGATTGTGGATGATCAACCATGATCACGGTGAATGGTGGTGCAGGTTCAAAGGGCCAAATGACCTGCTCCTGCACCATTCAGCTAATTGTCATATGACATTGTCTATTGTCTATAAAATGGAATTCAGAAAATTAAACAATGCATTGTTCCCAAGAGGTGGTCTGTAATGTTCCGTTGCTGTGGTAGCATTAGGTCAGTTAAAGAACCTGATGGGACAGTTGCTTTTTTTGAACTGGGAGTGTGAGACGTTTCCACTTCTGTGTCTACCGTCCGATGGTAACAGTGTGAAAACAGCAGGCCAATCCGATTTTAGCTATTAGTTGACAAAACGTAACCTGAACAACTTGGTATTCTTAACATCTCTATATTCTGAGACCTTTCCTGTAAAAGATCTTTCAGGGAAAGTGTTGCGACTATCCGCAGAAAGTAAAGCGTAATCTGCGTGCCTTTGTAATATTTTTAATATATTGCGACATTTGGATTGATACAGGTATTGTAATTTTCTTTTCCACTTACCTTGTACAGTGCTGATAATATACATAAGATGTTCACTACTGTATATCTGTGTGAGTGTGGGAAGCCAAATGTTTCAGAAAATTTTATAGTGGAGACTTGTGTGCACAAAATTACATATGTTTTCCAAGTGATTTCCATCACATAAGCAAAGAAATTAAGGAATTTCACAAGCTCTTGGTTTGAAGCGATTTTAATATAGAGATACAACATGAATCAGGTGCTTCGGACCAGTGATTCTATGGTGACCATCGATCACCCGTTTTAGTTTAGTTGTTCATTGTCATATGAAAAGTTTGAATTTGCATGCTATCCAAAGGAAGGCCTATACATGATTGCAATCAAACCATCCACAGTGTACAGGTGAAGGGGAAATAAAGATTTAAGAGTGGAATGATTGTAATGGATGTCAGCAGACCTGTTACAGTCTGCACGCAGATGCAGACCAGCACACAAAGGATCGCCTTGCTCAGGCACCAGTTGGTCTCGACATTCATACTGGTTCAAGAGTGTTTTATTGTCAAGCATCTTGTATTGTCTTGTGTCCCAAAACAGGCTATTTTGGTGAATCGGAGACGGTAAGTTGGTTTGAATTTTTTTATTTTAACGAAACAACGAGCCAACGAGAGTGGATAAGACAACCACATTTACAATGTGGATCCACAAGTGTGGGCGCTAGACTGACAGTTACTGACAGTTACAGCAAAAAACCTGCCAATGGAACACCCGCGCTTAGTGACTCCTCCAGTCAATCACAAGGGTTCGATTACCCAGAGCCACCACCAGGTGTCGCTACACTTTGTTATTCCCCTTTTTCAAACACTCCCTACACATTAGTGGCAATTTTATGGAGGCTATTTACAGTAACCTAAAAAGCTGCATGTGTTTGGGATGTGGGAGGAAACTGGAACACCCGGAGGAAACCCACACAGTCACTCAAACTCCACAGAACCCAATGGCCGTATGGAACCAAGGTCTCTGGTGCTGTGAGGTAATAGCTCTACCGGCTGCGCCATTGTGCTGCTCATTTTATGAGTGTAAATTCCATTGATTGTTTTGTTTTGAGTTTTAGTTACTTTGAGAATAGAGCAGGATTTGCTATTGAGTCAGTTTATAGACACATATCCTGCGAGAACATCATTAAAGTGAAACCATGTACATATTCAATGACCAAAAGTCAAGTGAAATTTGACCCTGCTTCCAAAACAATTGAGGTCCCAAGTTCCACGTATCCACTCTCGTAGAAATATTTTGTGTATTGCATTGTATCATAATTTGTCCATTATTACAACTCCCCATTATTGAGCATTATTGGGGCATCTTTGAGCCCTTAATCCTGCTCTGCTTATTGGTTGTAAGGAATTTAGATGTATGATCATTTAACACATTGGAACTACCTGAATTTTAGAGCCCAGCTGCCTTCATACTTGTTGCCTTCTCCCCCATTGCCCCTGACACCCGCACTAATCTAAACTCTATCAATCTCCGCCATAAAATATCCATTGACTTGGCCTCCACATCCATCTGTGGCAATGAATAAGACAGATTCACCACCCTCTGATTAAAGAAATTCCTCCTCTCCATTCACTTTAATGTCTCTTTATTATCTGCCACTGATCTGCTTTCATTGGGTGTCACTTTCTTCAATTGGACCCCTCTGGCATTTGCTAATCTCATCATTCGCATCATTAGTACTGAACTATTATCTACCGCTTTGATGACCCTTGGACTATCCTTGATCAGACTTTGCTGGGTTTACCCTGCGCTGTAAATGGGTCGATTGCAAATGTGTATTGTCCTTCTGCTGACTGGTCAGCACGCAACAAAAGCTTTACACTGTACCTCGGTACACGTGACAACAAACTAAACGTAAATTGAAGAGCATAGAACAGTACAGTACAGCACAGGAACGGGCCCTTTGGCCCACAATGTCCGTGCCACGGATGATGCCCGGTTAAACTAATCTCTGCTCTGTACCAATTCTATTTAATTATTGTTTTGGTTATTTTGCAGCCACATTAAAATAAAAGCATGTGGAGGTGCATTTGTGCAAATGAAAAGCCCCTTCCATCGGCAGGAGTAAGTATTTTTGTAATTTCCTGTTATTGCATTTGCATTTACAAAATTTGTATTTGCATTCATGATATATTTTGGAATTTTGTTTCTCCTTGTATAAAATAATCTGTGGACTACAATCACTTGATTATGATTTCAATTGCAAAAATAGTTAATGAAAATGCTTTTCCTGTGCTTAACTTAATTTGTCTGTTATATTTTGCCTCTGGTAAATGTTAGCCGTTTCAAATTGAATTTTTCATGTTTTATTATTTGTTATTGGCATGACTAATTTTTATTACATGGGTTGTGCATATTGAGGCCGATAAATGTTTATTTGTGTAATGTGCCTGGTTCACGACTTGAAAAAATACATTCTCCTCTAAGTAAACGTGGGACGTTTATGACATTCATGATTTTCTTCCTGTCCTGTGCAGTGATGAGCAATGGTGGGCCACTAATTTAAAAGCAACCCTGGAAAAGATATGACAGGTTGTTGGCATTGCTGATCTATGCCATCAATTTTTTCAGCCGTGACCAAGATCCAAAGAGATCTGATATTTAAGAACTGGAAGGTAATTACTCAAAGTTGACCTGTTAATATTTTTGGCCATAAACGTTCCTACCGCAGATTTGTACATCTGTCGGCTCGTGGTAGGGAGTAGGTTTGCCTTAAAATATTCTAGCATTAGAGCAATGGAGTGGATTTTATGACAAAACATCACTTCGTTTTTGTTTTGCCGTGTAATTATCTCATCCCTGTAACCTCATGAGACTTTTTGTATGCAAATTGGTTGCTGTAATTCCTATATTTTATCACTGATCACACTTAAAAATATACTTCATTGGTTGGTAAATGGGTTGGTACATTCAGTGATCAGGAAAAGTAGCGTGTAATCTATGTTTTTTTCACTCGGGTATTCTGGTCAGATTCCTTGATCAGAAGATAGTGATGTTTAAAGGATTCAGGAAAAGAATTCCTTGAGAAGCATTTGTGAGAGTCTGCCAAATGGCTGACAGGAACACACAGATTCGTACAGATGCTTTTAAAAACATTCTCTTCTTGAATCCTTTAAACATCGCTATCACTGAATTTTAATTTTGAGAGGATGCTGATAGTTAAAACATGACATCGTGAAAGGTGGCCTGGTGGCGCAGCGGTGGAGTTGCTGCCTTTCAGCGCCAGAGACCTGGGTTTGATCCTGACTGTGGTGCTTGTCTGTACGGAGTTTGTATGTTCTCCCTGTGGGTTTTCGTCCAGGTATCCTCACACTCCAAAGACGTACAGGTTTGTAGGTTAATTGACTTGGGTTAATGGTAAATTATCCCTAGTTTGTGTAGGATAGTGTTAGTGTGCAAGGATCATTGGTTGGCACAGACATGGTGGGTCGAAGGGCCTGTTTCCACGCTATATCTCTAAATAAAATAATTTGAAGACATTTTACCATTCACAATGCCCTTGCCGGGAATGGTACATCAACGTATTTTAATTTCAAATAGCTTTTAACGAGAAGACCACAGAGCAACCAGGACACTTCATTAACTCCATGAATGTTTTATCTCTGTGAGTCTTGCGCTGTGTTTGCATGACAGTTTACAGAAGAGAGGGTGAAACCAGGGACAAGGTAGAGAGATTATATTCAGCAGCAGAAGAAGATATTTATTTGGAGTAATTTAAAATAAATAAGGGTTTTAATGGAGCCAGTGGAGAATGATCATTTTGTTTGTTTTGGGATTAAGTAACTTTATACCTTAATTTCCAAAATGTTGAGGGTGCACATTTTCTATGGAGCTTTTTTCAAGCTTCTAATCTTTTCTCACTAGTGATAGTTAAGGAATTTATCATTGGGTAAATATGTAAATGGAATTACCATTTTGCCTTACAAATCTTCAAGCTTAATGAATTGTAGCATTTCAAGGATATTTGATGATTTCAAATGCTGGTATTTAGTAGAACATATGATTTTCACTGATTGCCATTAACTGCTGTGGAAACAATTGCAAATTGTGGAGGTATTGCTTTTTTTTTGCAACAAATATCAGATCATTATGGGTGTTTTTTCCTTTCTCTTTCTAAAAAGAACAAGTGAGGCTTATGAAGCAAGAGGCGGAAAGATCAGAGGACAGGTTCCTGTCAATGGAAGCTTCATACATGGTGAAAATCGAACAGATTCAAGAGGAGCTGAACAATGTGCAGGTAACCCAAATAAAACTCCCTTGCACCTGGTGATGATTAACTGAATATTAATCTGTTTGCCATTTACCTGGAATGAAATGACTTCATCTTATCAAAAAAGGAAAATTGATTGTATGATATACAGTGAGTTGTTGAAGCATTGTAGGAACCAAAATTTTTTTTTACACACAGTTAGTTATGTACATTGTAGATTTTTAATCTGGGCTCAATGTATGAAGGAGTGCTTCCCTACATTTCACTGCTCACTCCGTTCCGTGTAGAACCCCTTTCTGAAGAGTAAGTGACATGGGATAGATGTACGCCTGCAGGAAAATTCAATCATAAAATAGCTGTGGTTGAATGGAGCTGTCGGCAGTGGCACATTATAATGTATAATAAAGTATAATGCATGCTAAAATTATTTAGAGAGTCATACTGCTCAGAAACAGGCCCTTCAGTCCAACCTGCCCACATTGCCCAACATGCCCCATCTACACTAGTCTTACCTGCCTGTAGAGTTATAAAGCAAAATATTTAATCTAGAATTTGAATGGTGACTATTTCACAGACCACTAGAAATCCCTTGGCTTTAATTGACACTAAACCTATTTCTACCCAGCTTGTACCTTCTCAGAAGCTGCTGCTGGAGCTCAAAGACGCAGCAGAAGACTTTGAAGAGGAGAATGAACAGTTACACCAGACAGTGAACTGGCTGCGACACGTCGAGGCACAAAATGGTGTGTGTATAGTATGACTTTAAATGGGTAAGAAGGAACTGTGGATGCTGGTTTACACCGAAGATAGACGCAAAATGCTGGAGTCAGCGGGTCAGGCAGCATCTCTGGAGAAAAGAAAGGTGATGTTTTGGATCAAGACCCTTCATCAGACAGAGAGGGTGAAATTAGAGGTATGAGGATGTACAGAATAAAGCAGAGCCTGCATCGATGACTCAGGTAGGTTGGAGCTGACAATGGTCCATTGTTGGCTGGGGATGAGGTTATAATGAAGGAATACAAATGGTGAAATTAGCAAGAGGACTAGGGTGGGGACGTGACGGGGAGAGAGAGAGAGAATGGAAGGGTTATTTGGTTAGAGATCCTTCATTCTCTTGTGTAAGAAGGAACTGCAGTTGCTGGTTTAAACCGAAGATAGACACATAAACCTGGAATAGGTCAGCGGGACAGGCAGCATCTGTGGAGAGAAAGAATGGGTGACGTTTTGGGTCAGGACACTTCCTCGTTCTCTTTATTTAAATGGTGATACGTGTTTTCTTACAGAGAATCTTCAAGCAATATTGGAGCAATATGAAGAACAACAACACGAAATGCAGGAACAATTAGAACAGGTTACCAAGGGAGCAACTTCCCAGGTTGGGAGAATTTGTGATGCATTTAATTTCTCCACATACAATCTTAATTCCAAGTGTGCGCATTCTGCACAGATTCAACAGTCTCAAGTATCCTGATATTTAATATTACATTGCATTTTATGTTGCTTATTCAGATTTTTTTTTTTAATGGGTCATTTAAGTAAGTTTTTATTTTGCTCTTTTCTATTATCATCCTTACCTTTTGGCTTGATGCTTGCATCTGAGGGGTGCTATTTGCTTCCACACCAGATGGTTTCTGTATGCCATACCCTGCAATGTTACAACATTTTGAGATTTTAATAATCAAGTGTGCAATTTATCCCATCAGATAAAGCATACATTTTTTTTATTAATTTGACACCTAATTCACTTTCACATATTCAGTATTAAAAACGTTATGGCCATTTTCATACTCTGAAATTAGCATATTGTTCCCTATTGCTTTTCCATTGATTTAACTCAAAAGCTGTGATCGAGGACAGTCAAAAGCCTGTAACTTTCTTAAAAATTAAGAGAACTGAATGAAAATTTCAGTTATTATAGATTGAAGCATTCTGAAACAAATATGAAACAATCTTACAATGACCTGACACAATAATTAGCGTGAGTTCCTTACTAGATCTAAACTTACTTAAAAATTAACATTTTTAAGGGTTTGGACAGGCCAAGATGCAGGCAAGATTGTTCCCGTGCGTTGGGAGAAGTCCAGGAAAAGGGGGAAACCGTCACAGCTTAAGGATAAGGGGGAGCAAATCCTTTAAAATTAATTGGCTGAGCTATTTGAGGACTGGGAACTTTTTTTCACACAGAGAGTGGTGATTATCTCTGGAACTCTCTGCCACAGAGGTCGATGTTGAGGCAGGCTGTCATTGGCTAAATTTTCAAGAGACGAAGTCCGTAGATGTGGCCCAGCTTGTGGCCAAGGGGATTCATAGGGTATGGAGAGAAGGCAGGTACGGGATCCAAGCTGACTGAGTTGGATGATCAGCCATGATCATATTAAATGGCGGTGCAGGCTCGAAGGGCCGAATGGCCTACTCCTGCACCTAATTTCTATGTTTCTATGTTTCTAACACACGGTGGAGTACTTGGGTCATAAGATAGACAAGGATAGTCTACACCCCACCAAGGGTAAAGTTGATGCGATCAAGAACACGCCCACTACCAGAAACATATCTGAGATACGATCCTTTTTAGGATAAGTGCATTATTGTGGGAACTTCGTGCCATGTCTGTCCACCTGTTTACATCCCTTGAGTGAGATCTTGAGAAAAGATGCACCATGGATGTGGACACGTGAATGTGACCTAGCTTTCAAGTCATGTAAAGCTCAGTTGGTAGAGAACACAATACTTGTTCATTACGATGTAAATAATCCAATGAAGTTAGCATGTGATGCTTCACCATACGGTGTTGGTGCTGTCTCTCATGTGCTAGTAAATGGAGAGGAGAGGCATATAGCCTTTGCGTCTAGTACACTCAGTTCAAATAGAGCGAGAGGATCTTGCATTAATTTTTGGCATTAGGAAGGTTTCACAAATACTTGTATGGTAGAAGGTTTGTAATTGAGTCTGATCACCAGCCGTTGACAGTGATCCTAAATCCAAAAGCATACATACCAACTCTGGCAGCAGACAGAATGTAAAGATGGGCATTGATATTGACCGCATACCAGTATCAGCAATGCTGACGCCATATCTAGATTACCTTTGGAATCGGAGGTTACCCCAAACAGAGAGAATGTGTTTTATTTAACTATCACTTCAGGGGATATTCGGAAGGCTACTCGCACTGACAGACTTTTGTCAAGAGTGCAGGAATATGTTACAAATGGATGGCCAAACAAATTGCCGGATTCAGAGGCAGAACTGAACCCATTTTTTGTACGTAGGAATGAACTCTCAGTAGACCAAGGGTGTGTCATGTGGGGAGCGAGAGTTGTAATCCCTGAAAGATACAGAGTAAAATTGCTAGGAGATCCTCCTGATCAGCATTTGGGAATGTGTCTCAAAGAGTCTAGCTAGAAGCTATCTATGGTGGCTTGGTGCAGAGTTAGATGGACAATAATTGTTCATTGTGATTGATAGTCACTCCAAGTGGATAGAGGTGTTTCCAATGAACAAAACGACATCCAGCAAAACGAGACATTTTGCGAGGATTGTTTGTGTCCTATGGATTTCCAGAGGAAATTATGTCTGATAATGGACCTTAATTCTGTTCACAAGTTTGCGTAATTCATGAAAGGGAATGGTGTAAAACACACTAAACACTCCATACCATTCCGCTTCAAATGGAGCAGCAGAACACACAGTGCAAATTTTGAAGTGTACATTAGTCAAACAACTGCTGGATCCAAATCCAAAGAAAAGCCAATTGTCTCTGTTTCACAAACTGGCTAACTTGAGATGATGAACTAAGGAGAGATTCTGCAGAGGAAGCATTGCTTGTAGTTGAATTGAGTCACTGAGTTGAATGTAGGTGCTTGTTTGCTAACATGGTAATAAAATGGCACATCCATTTCGGTCATTACTTTTAGCAACCTTGGAAAAATAAGATGTCATTAGTCTTTGGATGCACTAATGAGATCTTATTATTCCAAGGTTGTTAAAAGACACACGTTAGTTACTTTAGACTTTAGAGATACAGCGTGGAAACAGGCCCTTCTTCCTACTGAGTCTGCGCCGCCCAGCAATCATCCTGTACACTAGCGCAATCCTACACACTAGGACAAATTACAATTTTAACCAATCCAAATAGCCTACAAACCCTCACGTCTTTGGGATGTGGGAGGAAACCTACGCAGTAACAGGGAGAAGTTGCAAACTCCACACAAACAGTACCTACAGTCAGGATTGAACCTGGGTCTCAGGCGCTGTAAGGCAGCAATTCTGCCCCCACTGTTACTTGGGACGACAGATGGCGCAATGGGCTAAGTGTTCGGCTGGCGACCGGGAGGTAGCCGGTTCGAATCCCGCTTGGAGTGTATACTGTTGTTGTGTCCTTGGGGCAAGACACTTCACCCATCTTTGCCTGTGTGTGAATGTAATGTAATTATGTGAAACACTTTGGGGTCAATGCAAGTTGACTAAAAATGTGCTATATAAATAAGATTATTATTATTATATTGATAGAATTTGAAGAACCATGTGTACACAATGTGGGTGGAATTACAGAATTCTGTTTGAAGTAGCACTGAACGATTTATCCATTTGTTTAAAAAATATATATTATTATTGAGTATTTTTTTACCACTTTTTCAGGGAATATAACCTAGGTCAGTTTGCTCAGTGAAAGATAATTTCGCCTCCACTTCCCCTGGCATTTTTGCTAGTTTCTATACCCTTGTTTCCTCCAATTCAAAAAATGGTCTTTCCAGTTCGGCTCCGTCAAACCGCTTGAAGAGAAATCCACACTGCAGAAAGCAGATGCTTCAAAGTCCTTGGAGAAGAATCCTTGAAAGCCGTGTGTTCTTCCCAGCCCTTGGTATCTATAACATTTCATTGAGAAGGTGGGGTTACTGTGTTACCGTTTATACTGCTGTTTTCTTTCCAGACATGGACCTCCTCCTGTCAGACTAGCGCGCAGGAAGTACACCATTAGTTTGCAATCAATCGAGGAATGTGAGGAGGCTTTGGAGATAGACCCCAGTGAACAGGTGGTGGTGGCACGGAAGGTGTGTATTGCCAATCAATTCTTCGTTTTCTAGTTGTAATCTAATTTCCTGATATTTTACACTCTATCTTGCCCCCCACCCCCACCCCCACTCCAGTGAACTGGGCAACTCTGGAAAACCTGCTTCTGAGGAAATATTATACAAATAGAACCGCTTGGATAGTGACTTTTATATAAGCTAGGTAATTTGCAAAAGAAAAGCTTTCCTGAACCGAAATAAAGTGCAAACAGACACATACACACAGGCAAAGATGAATCAAAACATGGAGGCCTGAACCAGAACCTGCTTAGCTTAGGTTATTGTTTTGGGGCAATTATAGCACTGGAGGAAATTGTATTTGATATGGCTTTGTGTTAAAGATTGGGAAGCTGAATAAGGGGCCTCTTCTTAGGCCATCTGCTCTGTCTCTATGGTACATTTTTGAGCTCTGAATGTGACATAAAGGTGAAGAGTTATGGCTTGTTTTGCTAGGTCTGAGAGAATTCAAGGCTGCGAGATGATAGACTGCAGTTAGCTTTGGCTGTGTACAATTATAATGTGTGATAAGGAATAAGATGTAAGTGAAAGAATAGTTGCTTTGAGAAATAATTAGATTGAGGGAGTAGTTTATAGAAGGTTGAAGCAGATGGAATTCTGACGTAATGGTCTGAGATGTAGTCTCTTGTGTTCTGCCTGGTACATGAGATTGGAAATCCTACTTCCCGATAACAGGAAAGGCACCAAACTCATATTAAGTAAATTGACAGATTTACGACCCATGTATCTTTGGATGGGAGGTGGAAATGTGTGTTTTGAACTTAGAAACTGTAATTCAGCAAACTTATATAATTAATGTTTTAAAGACATAGGTAATGGTATTTCAAAATGTGTAAAATTATAGTAACACCAATTATGAAATGTATTGGCTTTTGAAAAGGTACACTTTAGATTTATAGAAATTGTTTAGATTTATAGGAATATATTTTCTCTTGGTATAGACAGTGTGTATGACTTGTGTGATCATTGTGTTATATATGTATCTTGTATTTTGAGGAATGGTCTTTCATAAGAGCCTACTGGGGTTTTGCTGTGTTGAAATAAAATAATTCTAAAACAGTTATAAAGCACAGGCAAACGAAGGCTGTAATGAGGCCAGGGAAGGGGGATCGTGTGACTGATGTTGTAAATTACCTGAAGGACTCAGATGATTGGTTACTAGCTTGTCATACCCTCTGTATCTAAAATGTCTAATACCTATATAAATGCCATTAGTTTATATCAAAGTTACTCCTCTCTGGACCCGCCCCAGAGCATCAGCTCTGTGTTGGAAGGTTCAAGAGACTAGTCTCAGCTGAATAAAGAATTGATTTTAACAGCAACAAGTGTTTGAGTCAAGTTGACTTTAGATTGAAAGAACTCAGTTTAACATTTGGTGTCAGAAGTGGGATTCAGACGGTTCACCGACAACACGAGGAACGAAAATAAGCGTTAAACTGCGCACTGATCGGACCAGAGGAATTGGCTAAGCAGAAGTGAGTAGTTAAACACCACTCTGTTTTCCTCTTCTCCATATATCGCTGCGTAGTCGACCCTTCGTTCTTGTGTTGAACGTGATCCAGACAGAATCAGGTCAGTCTAACAAACCTTGTTGATTGGTAAGATTGGTCATTAGGAATGATCAAAGGTGAACAGACTCGTCCATTAGGAATGGGGAGCCTTAGTCATTGGGAATGCTCCATTAGGAATGGAGAAACTGGTCACAAAGGTAAATGCTGAACTGGATAAATTTCCTGACCATTTGGAATGGTGCGAAGTCAGCTAAACGCTGACAATGCTAAAATTTAATCGACCATTTGGAATGGCCAGAAAGATTTGGAAACAGCGGCTAATCACTGACAGTGCTAAATAATCTCGACCATTTGGAATGGTGCGAAGTAATTAAAAACAATTGAATTCGGATCCAGTGAAAAGCCATGGATGCTAAATTAAGAAATAGTAAAACGTAATTATTATATTGTTATAAGAATATTAATACTGTGTATAGATTAAATTGGTTGTGAATATAGTACTGATCAGTGTGATAAATATATTAATTGTGATAAGTGAATTAAGATGGGTAATCACTTAGATAACACCAAGAGTTCTAGCAGCCCATTGCAGATTTTATGTGACAAATATCCTGAAAGTTCTCAGCAATTCCGAGAATTATCAGGGGCATTAAATCAGAAATTAGGTAACAAACAATGGCCTCTGGGGGGGTCCTAGAAATCCAGATCTGGTAAAAACAAGCCCAAGAATTAATATGGAAATGAAATGCGAATAAAAAGAGTAAAAATTGATTGAATTATGGCGAAATTGGCGTGAGGAGGAATTAGATATAAATTTAATGTTGAGGTATTGAGACGAGAGTGTGCACACGAAAGGACTAGAGGAGAGAGAGAGAAGGAAAAAGGTTTTTAAAAAAAAGGGACTGCGCAGTTTAAATGGTTGGCCTTCAATTAGCAGAGGGAGACGGAAGGGAGGTATGGGAAAATCAGAAACGTCTGAGCCCCAGTCAGTGGCGACAGGAATTTAACCAAATTTACCCAGGACAGGATCAGAAATCGATAGTGCACCAAGCCCAGGCACCAAAAGAAAAAAAATGGAGAAGCCCCAGTTTAGACTCTGTAGCATGGCATACATGGTCACAGTCTAGAGACCAGGAGCAAGAAGGACGAGAGGAAAGGAGGTCACACAGTTGGGACTATAAAAGGGAGCACTTGGCTGAGAAAACCACACCCCAGAAGCAACAAGGGAAGGTGCTGAAATAGACGGAATAAGAAAGCATCATCCAGGCGCCAATATTCCGTCAGAACGGTCCCTAACCCCAGAGCCCTTATACCTCCTCCACCCAACCAACAAGATTATGGCGAAACAGGCATGAATAATGTATGGCTGCCGTGGAAGCCAAATGAGATGATGGCAATTTTGTTGGGAGTGCCTAAGAAACGGAATTCACAAGCTTTCATTGAATTTTGAAGAACAACGATATCTGTATATCATGCTGGTTCCCGAGAATTATGGGTACTAGTTCAGCAAGTCTTAACAGCGGTTGAGTATACCAGATTCTTGGTACATTTAACCTATAACAACCATGCAGACCTAGTGGCGGCACACCCAGGGGCAGGTAACACTGAGGATCGATTACAGCTTATGTTGGCAACCGTGGGCTCACTCTCCAGCAGCCAATCGATATATATCAAAGGTTTTGGATAATAAAACCAGAGGAAGGAGAAGCTGCAGAAGATTTTCTGGGAAGGTTTAAAAAACCCATCTACGGCAACAAGTCAGGTGACACTCAGTATCAGCAAGGAAATGACTGGCCACGGTTTTGTGCTATGGTTATGAACTGTTTGCCTTCCAGCGTTGCAATGGGTATTAAAACCAATAATATGGACTGGTAGGAGTCTTCATCGGCCCGCATGTCAAGAGCTGTGAAAGCCTTTTGGAAAGACTGTCCTATTGGAGACAGTGAAGCCCAGGTAAAGGTAAAAACAAATATGTGATGAGAGAAACAAGAGAAGTTCCTCCAAGTTCCTCCAGTGGCTGTCCCTGACTGAATGGGCTAACAAATCTGGATGTTACCCTGTTTACAGATGGCAGCTCATCCATTGTTGAAAAGGGAGAATGGTTGTCAGGCTATGTGATTGTTAATCAGGAGGGAACGACCATTGAAGCAGCATCTTTTGAGGCTCCCTTCTAGGCCCAGCTAGCCGAACTATTTGCGTTGACTAGAGCCTGCACCCTGGCCGAAGAACTATCTGCAAATATTTACACGGACTGCCAATATGCTTTTGGAGTGGTTCCTGATATGGACAATTATGGAAGAATCGGGGGTTTCTAACCTCTTCAGGGACAGTGATATCTCACAAAAATGGGTTTCTAATTTGCTACAGGCCATTCAGTTACCCAGTCAGCATGCTGTTATCAAAGTTAGAGCCCATAGTATAGGCCAAGCCCCATAGACATAGGGAATTGCCTTGCCAACAAGTTAGCTAAGAAAGCTTCTAGGAGTTACCAAATTGTGGGTCCCACACGATGAGGCAGTTTAAAAATTCTACTAGGAATAAGTCTCCCTCGAAAAAAGGAATGCCAACCATCCAAGAAGTACTTCAAATACAGGAGGACGCTCCTGCATGGGTAGAACAGCTGTGGCAGGACCAGGGTTGTCTGTACGATCCTGTCACTAGCTTATGGGTTACGCCTGCCGGACAGACTTGCAGGTCTGACGAGCTTGCGTTGTGGGTTATTGAATTTGTACACTTTGCAACTCATTGTGGGGCCAAGGCTGTAAGTGATATGCTTTTAGAGACCTGGTGGCATCCAAAACTTTTGACTTGTCCCAACGCATCAGCCAGCAATGTCTGATTTGCTAGCAGCATAATCCAGGTAAAGGCTTGCCCTGTGAACCAGTTAAGACTCCTTTACCATTTGAGACCTTTCAAATGGACTACATTGAGTTGGAATGATTTCAGTGTTATAAGTATGTTTTTGTAATTATTGATGTTTTTAGTAAATTAATAATTAGTGTAAAGACCTCTCATGTGTGTGGTAGCATTATGGTTTTTGAATGAATGCTGAAGTTAAGTATTTTATTTGTTGTAAATCACATGTTATAAGTGTAGGTGTGCATCCCTTTTAAAAAAAAACAAAAAAAACTGTAAGCAGGGGGCTGAAGTTTTTTTACAGCTACCCTCGGCTGTGAGGTTAACCTCTCAATTTAAAAGGGGAAATAAGTTAATTGCTGAAACACGACCAGCTTTAATGGTTTGTTTAGATAAACATTCTTGTTGATGAAGGGAACTGACTGGTAATGGGTTAGTCATGAGTTAACGTGATATTTTGCTAAATCACTGGAATATAACATCTTTGATCACTCCTGTTTGACAGAAAAATTGAAAGTATGTTGGGTTTAATTTAATCCGTTGTATTTTACCTGTTTTTAAGATGCAAACAGTATTATGTGACAATCCACCTGAGATTTCGAAGTGGATTGATTTGATTGTTTGCTGAAATTTTCAGAAACAGACAGTGTATCGGATAGTATGGAGAACTATAGAAGAGGGGCAGAATAAGAATACAGACCACTCCATCTGGTACAGCATGAATAATGCCTGCGGAAATCCTATGTATTAACTTTAACCTGTGCTTTGCAAACTTCTCATTCACAGGTCAGGGCTGCATATGGTGAGGAGCCAGCAGTCAAAGTTCCAACTAATATTGAGCCATGTTGCTATGTGCTGGTCAGGAACTGGATGGGTAAGCACTTGGACCCAATCCGACCGCTGCCAAGGTCGAGGGTCGTGCTGCATGGGTTCATCTGAACCACTGCAAATTGATTGGGGAGCCCAATCAAAAGGGGGGAGAAGAGTAATTTTATTAAGTTTTTAGTTTTTACATTTCTGCTTTGCTTGGGAGTTGTATCATTATAAGTTTAGTTGTATCATAAAGTTTAGTTTTGAATCCTTATTTTGCTATATGGTTAAGTATATGCGACTGATTACTGGACTGACTGACTGAAGGACGTTTAAATTGAGTGAATAGTTGTTTAAGCTAATTAAGTAAGAAATAAGCTTTTTGTGAGCCTTTGCATATTTCAGATAAATTAAAATGAGGCGATTCATCCTGCTATGCATCCTGATGCTACTACAGATGGAGGGAAATGAAGGAAAAATTTGACGATGTGTCCCGGGACAAACAAGCAGAGTCTTTCACCTCTGCAAAAGAGATGTGGTACAGTGCAATGGCCCAGATGCCTTTGGATCCTGGGATGTCACCAAGATTGACTATTGCAATGGGATACAGCATCAGCCCGATTGGCAGGTAGACTTAGATAACCCACACCTATGGGAATTACCCTGTTGGTCTCTGGAGTGCAAATTTGACTTTTTCTGCAAACAGTATTCTTTGGAAGACAACTCGGCAAAGGAACATTTGTATGATGGACTATGCTATTGAGAAGCATTAGAGGTCTACCCTTGTTTACAGGAGAAAGAACATGAGAAAAATATGGGAAAAATGGGCATTGGAAGAAACAGACTCTAACATGTTTATACAAGCCCATAATGAACTATTTGGTAAAGGACAAATTGTGTGTTACCTTGCTACTATCAGAAATACATCTGTTCTCTTTACAGGATAGATATGCCTTATACTATCTGTTGGCACATGAGGGAGGGACATGTGCTATTGTGAAAGACAGATGTATGATGGGAATTCAGGACAGAACAGTAACATCACAAACATCAAAATGACATTATTACACTGCTCGATGGGATACGGGAGGGTATTGAATGTGGAGACTGGGGATTTGGGGGATTTTATAATTGGATAATTTGTACTACTTTGGTTCTGTCTTCACCAAGGAAGACATTAATAATCTGCTGGAAATAGCAGGGGACCGGGGGTCAAATGAGATGGAGGAACTGAGTGAAATCCAGGTTAGCCGGGAAGTGGTGTTAGGTAAATTGAATGGATTATCTGAATGGTGGCCGATTAGGAAAAGGGGAGATGCAACGAGACCTGGGTGTCATGGTACACTAGTCATTGAAAGTAGACATGCTGGTGCAGCAGGTAGTGAAGAGGGCGAATGGTATGTTAGCATTCATAGCAGGAGGATTTGAGTATAGGAGCAGGGAGGTTCTACTGCAGTTGTACAGGATCTTGGTGAGATCACACCTGGAGTATTGCGTACAGTTTTGGTCTCCCAATCTGAGGGAAGACATTCTTGCCATAGAGGGAGTACAGAGAAGAATCACCAGACTGATTCCTGGGATGTCAGGACTTTCATATGAAGGGGTTGGACAGGCTAGATGCAGGGAGATTGTTTCCGATGTTGGGGAAGTCCAGAACAAGGGATCAGGGGGTATGGAGAGAAGGCAGGTACGGGATACGGAGTTGGATGATCAGCCATGATCATATCGAATGGCGGTGCAGGCTCGAAGGGCTGAATGGCCTACTCCTGCACCTATTTTCTATGTTTCTATATATGCAGCAATAGTGGTTTTGTGTTTGTTCGTGGGAATTGCTTTTGCTAAATGTATTATTTCTAGACTAATGACAGCCTTCGGTAACGTGGAAACTGGTGAGAAGATATTATTGCAACATCTAGAAGAAGACATTCTAATGTTGAATGATGAGGTGGTTGAAAGGATGGTAAATGCGCAGGTTGAGAAAGAATTATTAGAAGATGAATGTATTAGAATGAATAAAATGGAGATAGATCAGTGGTATGGAACCCAGAATAGCTGAGCACCCTAAGGGCTAGGGTATGAAACACAGCAGAGAAGTAGGGAACAGCATTGGTGTCAACAAGCCAGCCTGCTGACCTACCTGGTCCAGGTTTTGGGGGCTATAAAGCATCTCGAGGTTAGGTATAAACTTGGATGACTAATAAGCCAATGCTGATGAATCTCTGCCTTGTGTTATTATCCTATTAGTGGTCATAGAATGACCAGAGTGGGGAATGAGGAAATATTATACAAATAGAACCGCTTGGATAGTGACTTTTATATAAGCTAGGTAATTTGCAAAAGAAAAGCTTTCCTGAACCGAAATAGTGCAAACAGACACATACACACAGGCAAAGATGAATCAAAACATGGAGGCCTGAACCAGAACCTGCTTAGCTTAGGTTATTGTTTGGGGGCAATTATAGCACTGGAGGAAATTGTATTTGATATGGCTTTGTGTTAAAGATTGGGAAGCTGAATAAGGGGCCTCTTCTTAGGCCATCTGCTCTGTCTCTATGGTACATTTTTGAGCTCTGAATGTGACATAAAGGTGAAGAGTTATGGCTTGTTTTGCTAGGTCTGAGAGAATTCAAGGCTGTGAGATGATAGACTGCAGTTAGCTTTGGCTGTGTACAATTATAATGTGTGATAAGGAATAAGATGTAAGTGAAAGAATAGTTGCTTTGAGAAACAATTAGATTGAGGGAGTAGTTTATAGAAGGTTGAAGCAGATGGAATTCTGACGTAATGGTCTGAGATGTAGTCTCTTGTGTTCTGCCTGGTACATGAGATTGGAAATCCTACTTCCCGATAACAGGAAAGGCACCAAACTCATATTAAGTAAATTGACAGATTTACGACCCATGTATCTTTGGATGGGAGGTGGAAATGTGCGTTTTGAACTTAGAAACTGTAATTCAGCAAACTTATATAATTAATGTTTTAAAGACATAGGTAATGGTATTTCAAAATGTGTAAAATTATAGTAACACCAATTATGAAATGTATTGGCTTAATAGAAAGGTACACTTTAGACTATAGAAATTGTTTACACTTATAGACTTATAGACAGTGTGTATGACTTGTGTGATCATTGTGTTAGTATCTTGTATTTTGAGGAATGGTCTTTCATAGAGCCTACTGGGGTTTTGCTGTGTTGAGACAAAATAATTCTAAAACAGTTATAAAGCACAGGCAAACGAAGGCTGTAATGAGGCCAGGGAAGGGGGATCATGTGACTGATGTTGTAAATCACCAGAAGGACTCAGATGATTGGTTACTAGCTTGTCATACCCTCTGTATCTAAAATGTCTAATACCTATATAAATGCCATGAGTTTGTATCAAAGTTACTCCTCTTTGGACCCGCCCCAGAGCATTAGCTCTGTGTTGGAAGGTTCAAGAGACTAGTCTCAGCTGAATAAAGAATTGATTTTAACAGCAACAAGTGTTTGAGTCAAGTTGACTTTAGATTGAAAGAACTCAGTTTAACACTTCCATGTACTTACTAACTCATAAATAGGATACATAGTACATCGGTTTGGAGTGGGTGATTCAGGCAGACAACACAGAAAACCTGGCCTGGTTTCTTTGTCCAGCCTCAAGGTATGCACGTGGTGCCCCTCCCCTCACCCAGCAACTCGTCCTCTCCTGGGAGACATGAGGTGTTTGAATTATTCTCATGTCGCACTCACACAAATCGGTTTTCAAATGCATGTCTCTAATCTCTGTTTCTGTATGAAAGAGCGCAGTGAATACAAGTCAAGGTGTAAGCCAAATCTCAAAATAAATGCAATAAATTTGGTTATCTCATCTTAACCAAAAGAAGATCTTAAATGTAACACCTTTCCAGGAATACAGAGAGCAAGAGAAAACAGCTGATGAAGATTCATCTTTCCCCACTTTCAACATGCTGTATAGTGTTAGAATGGATACGTCACCCATCACCAAGGAATCCAACACTAATCATGGAAGCACTGTCACTTTCTGATTGACTGCGACAGAGGATTGTTTAAAATCATGACCTCCAATAGTTCACCAAGGAACCTACATTGCTTGTTTGCTCATAGAATAGTGCATTCATTTGGACCATTGAATTGAAGCCGCTACCACCCATTCGTACATTATAATGTGGATCTTTATAAAATGATAAGTAAATACAAATCTTCACATCTGTACCATGGTATTTTACTAATTAGTTTAATTCTGAAAGAACTAATTAGTTGAGGTTCATAAGTGATAGAATAAGAATTAGGCCGTTTGGCCCATCATGTCAACTCCTTGATTGAATCATGGCTGATCGATCTCTCCTTTGTAACCCCATTCTCCTGCCTTCTCCCCATAACTTCTGACACCTGTATTAGGTTGATGTTAGTTAGCTATTGAGCTCTGTTTCTGTTTTGCAGGCGAAGAGTCGAATGAATTTCTTCAAGCGCTTCTTTACTGCTCGAAAATGAAGACTTCCCGGACCAGGTCACTTGGTCTTGGCGTACTTTGTGACACCACATTTGCTTATTAACATGTCCCTGGCAAGACTTTTTGGACGCACTACCGATGGGAATGTCACCAATGTATTTATCAAAGCTGTTAATGAGTTGAACACTGACCACAGGTGTATAAATGAATACTGTATTATTAATGTATGAAATGTATGAACACAGTCCCCAGCGATGCATGTTGGTGTTGAACCGGACGACCCCTGTACGGAGCCAGTTCAGGGCCACCCACTCTTTGCAGAGCATGTCCGAGCCAGGTGGGGCTGTGGTGTTCGGTACAACAGTGAATTGAGGAGGTCGGGAAGTCTGTTCCCAGCCGGTTCTCCAAGCTCCTAGTGTGTTGAAACCGGAGCCACAGAGGGTGGCTGCGTGACGGGAGAAGTGGCGACAAGATGACAGGCGTCGAGGTCCCAGTTGCTGTGAGTCCTGGGTGAGGTGGTGCAAAGGATGTTTGGCGTCCAATGGGGCCTTGCACACCAGCCTGTGGGTGAAGTACTCTCTGTGAAGCTTGGCGGGTGCGATAACTGCGAGCACTGGCAGAAGATCCGGAGTCGGACGTAGGCAGCCGGTGATGATCCGCATGGTGTCGTTGAGGATGGCGTCTAGCTTGCTAGTATGAGCGCTGCGGCATCATGCTGGGGCGGTGTACTCAGCGGCGCTGTACACGAGTGCAAGAGCACTGGGTCAGAGAGTAGATGTCCAGGCGCCCCATGAAGATCCAGCCAAGCAACGCAGGAGGTTGTTCCGCGCCAAGACTTTAGCACGGAGAGCTTCAAGGAGTTGCTTGTAGGTCAGCTGCCGATCTAGTTTCAACCCAAGGTATGTAGGAAATGGGTTATAGGGCAGGGGTGACCCATTGAGGGTGACGGTTAGCTGGCGTTGAGCTTCCTTGTTGTTCAGGTGAAAGGCCGTTGTGGTGGTTTTTGCCACCCTCAGTTTTAGTCTCCAGGTCTTAAGGCAGCCCGTGAAAAGTTCCATATCCACTGAAAGGACATCCTCCATGTTTGACCAACTCCTGTCCGAATGCAGTAGGGCCAGGTCATCTCCGTATCCATACTGGCCCGAGGTCGTGCGTGGCAGATCGCTGGTAAAGAGATTGAAGAGCATGGGAGCCAGTACCGAGCCTTGGGGGTCTCCGTTTCTTAGGCGTTGCAGTCGGCTAGATTGCCCGTCGCTGGACTTGAGTACAATACTGCAATTGGCCAGGATGTTGGCAAGGAGCCGCACTAAATGGCGGTCAGGAATGGTGTGGAGGAGATTCAAGATCAGGATTTGGTACCACACTGTATCGTAGGTGGCAGTGAGGTCCACCAGTGTGACGCCTGCCTTGCAAACCTTTTCCAAACTGTCTTCGATGTTGTTGGTCAGCTTGACTATTTGGTGAGTAGTGCAGAGTCCCGTACAAAAGCTTGTACAGGACACAGAGGAGTGAGATGGCTCGATGGTTCCTTGGGTCGTACACACGCTTGTTTGGTTTTGGTAGCGCAATGACGGTGGCTTTCCGCCAGATCTTTGGAATGGACTGACCAATGAGGCAAGAGGAGTAGAACTCACGGAGCCAGACCTGGCATTTAGGACCGCAGTGTTTCAGGAATGCTGGGGGATGTTATCAGGTCTCTTCCCACCGCTCTCTGCGCTTCTTGTCGAGACGGATTGTCATTTCCGTAGCCTTGGAGACAGCCTCTTCGCCAGATTCAGCGTCCAGGAATGCGTCGTAGCATGTGTCACACTCTTCGTCCCATGTGGGGCTGTACCGGCAATGATAGCCGCGAGGAATGGAACTCTTCGCTGCCCTGATGAGGAGTTTGGAGAAGGCTGAGTAGGCTTTGTCCAGATAGGTGGGGGTAGGAAGCCTGTTGATCCAGAAGTCCACCAGACTTGTGAACTGATCCCACCTGGCATTGCGGAAATTCCACCTCTTCGCAGGGTTGGTTGGGACCGGCTTGATGGGGTTGTCCGGGATAATCAGGGATGCTGTGATGCAGGTGGTGCTGTGGCAGTTAAAGTCTTCGGCGCAGATGCAGGGTGAACCAAAGGTGGGGATGGAGTCTTTGTGGAGCTTGGTAGAAGTTGGCTTGTATACATTGATGACTGTGACCCCTTCGACTTGCGGTGCTGCCCATTTCACGTCGCAGTCAGGAGGGGACACGGCAACCGCTTTCCATTTTGCTGTGTTCCTTACAAAAGTGGCAAACCCGTGGGTGTCGCTCTTGGTGTTGGCCGCACGGGTAGAACCAGGGATCTTCAGATGGGAGCTATCACTTTTGTGAGTCTCTTGGAGCAGGATTGCAATGACTTTGTGGGTCTGTAGCAGATGGTCAATGATGGTGGTCTTGGCCTTGGTGCGGTTCTCTGCATTCAGCTGCAGCAGGGTGATGCCATCGGGTCGACATCTGTAGATGCCCCGCCCTTAAAGGGCGCACGCTCCTGGTTGGCGCCGAGCTGCGATGACTGAGGTTGCATTAGGGCTGCAAGCTCTTGTCGTTCATTGTTATTTCTGCTGCTGTGTCTCTGTTTGTTGTCGTTTGCCTGACTGAGGTCAGTTGACAGGGCTCACCACGGGGAGGTCGACAACATGAGCCTTATGTGTTATATAAAACGGAATATATACGTTTATACACAACAAATTCCGGCTTGTTCAGCGGGTAGTTGGGGGTCGACGATTGGATCGAGCCGGGCCAGGAGAAGCTGTTCGAGAAGCTTGTACGGGCACAGAGGAGTGAGATGGGCCGATGGTTCCTTGGGTCGTACATACGCTTGTTTGGTTTTGGTAGCGCAATGACGGTGGTTTTCCACCATATCTTCAGAATGGACTGACCAATGAGGCAAGAGGGGTAGAACTCACGGAGCCAGACCTGGCATTTAGGACCGCAGTGTTTCAGGAATTCTGGGGGATGGTATCAGGACCCTGGGCTTTTCCGCATTTCAATTGAGTGATGACAGGAGAGAGTTCTGCAGAGGAAAAAGCTGCTGACAGGAGCCCATCAACACCTGGAGCTTTCCAAAGATTAGTGGTTTCCTATTTGACAGAACGAGTATGATTCTTGTCCGTGTCTTTGAAGTGGCCGTTGGCCAGGAGCTGGTGGGCGATGGGGTTGGCCGTGACAGGGCAATGCTTTGGGCGGGTACTTCAACCAGTGAGGCGATTGAAGTTCTTCCAAGCCACCCTACTGGTGTGTGTGAAGTTGATTCCTTGGACTGTCTCTTCCCACCGCTCTCTGCTCTTCTTGTCAAGGCGGATTGTCAGTTCCGTAGCCTTGGAGGCAGCGTCTTCGCCAGGTTCAGCGTCCAGGAATGTGTCGTAGCATGCATCACACTCTTCGTCCCATGTGGGGATGTACCAGCAATGATGGCTGCGAGGAATGGAACTCTTCGCTGCCCTGATGAGGAGTTTGCAGAAGACTGAATAGGTTTTGTCCAGATTGGTGGAGGTGGGGGTGGGAAGGCTGTCAATCCAGAAGTCCACCAGACTTGTGAACTGGTCCTACCTAGCCTTGCGGAAATTCCACCTCTTCGCAGGGTTGGTTGGGAGAAGCACGATGGGGTTGTCCGGGATAATCAGAGATGGGCGAAGTTGTGATTTCGGGAAGTGATCCAGTATGATACGGTGTGGGGATGGTCCATTCAGGTTTGAAAACGGCAAGTCGGGGTTGGTAGTGGTGTTCCACCTGCCAGAGTGGAAGCTGTCCGGTTGTTTTGGGTCGTACAGGAGTTGAACGGCAGTAGCTGAGGCCTAGTCTTCTAGTGCAGCGTCATCTGAGTTAGTTGAACGGTAGCCCCAGGTAGTGCTGGGGCAGTTAAAGCGTCCAGTGTATTTGCAGGGAGAACCACGGGTGGAGATGGAGTTTTTGTGGAGCTTGGTAGAAGTTGGCTTGTATACATTGATGACCGTGACACCTTCGACTTGCATTGCTGCCCATTCCACGCCGGAGTCAAGAGGGAACACTGCAATCACTTTCCATTTTGCTGTGTTCCTTACAAACGTGGCAATCCCGTGGGTGTCGCTCTTGGTGTTGGCCGCACGGGTATAACCAGGGATCTTCATATGGGAGCGATCACTTTTGTGAGTCTCTTGGAGCAGGATTGCAATGACTGTGAGTCTGTAGCAGATGTTCAATGATGGTGGTCTTGGCCTTGGTGAGGACTTCTG
Organism: Leucoraja erinaceus; assembly: GCF_028641065.1. Taxonomy (NCBI): domain Eukaryota; kingdom Metazoa; phylum Chordata; class Chondrichthyes; order Rajiformes; family Rajidae; genus Leucoraja; species Leucoraja erinaceus. The sequence continues at coordinate 8,759,822 of NC_073402.1, read as the reverse complement.
CATTCAGCTGCAGCAGGGTGATGCCATCCGGTTCGACACCTGTAGGTGCCTGACCTAAAAAGGGCGCACGCTCTTGGTTGGCACCGAGCTGTGGTGACTGAGCTCAGTTGACAGTGTTCACCTCGGGGAGGTCGACAACATGAGCCCTATGTGTTATATAAAACATTTATAGAAAAGTTCTAAATGCAAAATTAGGTATATTTTTGAGCAATGTTATTTAACTCTGTTCCTTGGGAGTTAGGATGTCAGAGAGATTATATTTCTGCTTGGAAATGCATTTGTACATTTAAAGTGGTGCTGCAGATTTGACGAAAGCACTGATTACATTAGAATATGTTATCTATTACTTTCATGTTACTTATGTTGCCGTTATGGAACAATTTAGAACTGCACTTTTGAAAATTATTTTGTTTGACAAAGTTTTTTATTAAAAGTTACAATTTATTTTTACTGTTTTATTACCTGTATTTATTTTTGAGTGAAAATCACTTCCAAAAGATGTTCTGAAATTGTGTTACTTGTTTATTGCCATAATGTCACTGCCATAATGTCTCTAGCATAGTGGCTACCAATGGTATTTAGCTGTACCTTGACCCACTGCACTTCTATGGTAACACAAGTATGATGGCCACCAGCATTAAGGATGTCACACCCCAGTCACTTCGCCCCTCTCCCATCAGGCAAGAGGTATAGAAGTTTGTAAACACACACCTCCAGATTGAGAGACAGTTTCTTTCCAGCTGTTATCAGGCAACTGAACAATCCTACCAACAATTAGAGAGCAGTCCTGAGATACTATCTACCTCATTGGAGATTCTTGGACTGTCTTTAATCAGACCTTATCTTGCACTAAAGATGATTCACATTATTCCCTTTAACATGCATCTGTACACTGAGGATGGCTCGATTGTAATCATGTATTGTCTTTCCGCTGATGAGTTTGCACGCAACAAAAGCTTTACACAAGACACTAAACTAAACTAACTAACTAACTGGTAATCAGTTGGAACTTGACTCTCCACAATGGATTTAATCTTGGTACGGATAAGTTTCAAACAAGTTGTAGGCGTTGCACTTCATTTCAGTCTTTTAATTATTGCCCTACTAAGTTATTAAATATATGGTTTTGCTGGCAAGGGATTGATTACATAGAACAAAGAACATTACAGCACAGGACCTGGCTCTTCAGCCCACCGTCTGTGCCGAACATGATGCCAAGACATACCCTTATCTACCTGCACATAATTCATATCCCTCCAATTACTGTATAACCAAATGCTCATCTACAAGTCTCTTACTTGCACAATTGTACCAGCCTCCACCCAGAGCAAACTTCAGGTGCACCCACACATCTCCTTTAAACTTTACCCCTATCACCTTAAAGATGGGAGAGATAGATCATCTATGATTGAATGGCGGAGTAGACTTGATGGGCTGAATGGCCTAATTGTACTCTGATCCCTTATGACCTTAATGCTAAAAATTATCTTATTTAATATTTTCACCCAGCGAAGTAGGTTTGGACTGTCTACCTCATCTGTGTCTCTCACATAATTTTATTTACTTCTAACCAGTCTCCCCGCATCCTCTGACTTTCAAGAGAAACCAATCTAAGTGTCCAACCTTTCCCTGTAGCTAATACCCTCTAATCCAGGCATTATTCTGGTAAACCGCCTCTCCACCCTTCCCAAAGCCTCCAAATCCTTCTTGGAATGGGACAACCAGAACTGCAGGCAACACTGTAAATGAGAAATTACTCTGAAGAATGATCTCAACACAAAATGTTGTGTATTGCTTTTCCCCAGAGATGCTGCCTGACCCGCTGAGTTACTCCAGCTTTTTGAGTTTGACTTCAAATGCAGCAAAACCAAAGTCCTATAAAGCTGCATCATGACTTCTGGACTCTTATACCCAATGCACGGAGTAGGAGATTGCAACTTTCATGAGGTCCACCCTGTTTCGATGAATGCAATGCACCTGGCGTGCACAAACAGAAGATCCAACATAACAAGTTGTCTAGCAACTTTGGGCCGTGCACGGCATATGAACGAGGAAGATACTCAATGCCCTGACCTATGAAAACAAGCATACCATATGCCTTCATTTACTACACGGACCCCTTGTGATGCCGCTTGCATGTTATAGACTTGGACCACAAGGTCCCTCTGTACATCAATGCTGTCAAGGCAGTCATGCCATTGATTGTAGAAACAAAGAACTGTGGATACTGGTTAATACACAAAAGGACAAAGTGCTGGAGTAATGCCCCTGTCCCACTTAGGAAACCTGAACGGAAACCTCTGGAGACTTTGCGCCCCATCCAGGTTGCAGGTGGTTGCCGGAGGTTGCAGGTAGTGGAAGCAGGTAGGGAGACTGACAAAAACCTCCGGGAACCGTACGGAAACCTTGGGTGGGGCGTAAAGTCTCCAGAGGTTTCAGTTCAGGTTTCCTGAGTGGGACAGGGGCATTACTCAGCAGGCCAGGCAGCATCATTTTGGAACATGCACGGGTGACATCTCAGTTTGAAATCCCATTATTGGTGTACCAATCCTTGTGAATGTTTCCTGCTAGTGTAGCAAGCTATATTCACAGAAGGCACCAAAATCCTTGGCATGCTGAAGAATCACAAAGCCAAAAAAAATGAGGAAGTAAGAGGAGGGTGTTAATAATTAAAGATATTGTATAGGTTAATGAGTCTGAAACCTGATACATCTTAAACATCTGATGATCTGTATCCCAGTTTGAAAAATATGCAAGGGATTACTGCAGTGTGGTAGCTTTTTCCAGGTCTAAGTTTACAAAGAACCTTCACAATTGACCAAAGGCTGTGCTAGTACATTGAACACGATGGTAAATTTCATCAGAGATGTCTGATTTTCTGTGAGATCGCTCTTGAGTTACAAGAAGTGATCAACATTTTCCACGGTCTAACTGTGAAGCCTAGTTATCAATGAACATGCTCCTTGGTCCAACTCTGGCCAAGATGTCCCATCCAAACTTGACCTATTTTGTCCATAGCCCTCCAAACCTTTCCTACATCCTCCAAACATAGAAGACTATTGGGCAGCTAAACTGCTTCACTGATTGATTCAGTGAATATTACCCTAGTTACTGAGTAGAATTACTGCTTTGTTTGATAAGGGGGCAAAACAAAATCTTTCACATCTCTCATTGTGATCGCCATAATGCGGCACTCTCAGTACTACAGGACAATACTGGGAGCATCAAGCAACTCTTCCTAATCAAAGGCAAGAATACTGCAACTGAATCGAGTGGACACTTGATTGACACGTCTTTCAGTATGTTTGTACTGAAAACACAGAAAGGTTCGCCTGGACTATTGAAAGAACGGGGTAACACTTAAAAATGTCAAGATTTTTTGGATTACGAAATAAAAGCTTCACGATTAAAGAAAAAAGTTGCATCATCAGATGGGTGCGGCCATTTTAACTTTTATTGGAAAATTTGAATAACTATTTAATTGGAATCAGGTTTCAAGGGTTTAATCAAAGGTTAATTAGTTTCATTAGCAGCTACCAGCAGAGTTGCGGCCGGTAAACTCATTGTTACATTTTGCGAGAATGTTCAGCTTTCAATAGCCAATGAGAAGTCTACTTTTTGTAGGATTTTTGTTGGAATTTAAAAATGAGTATGATTGGGGACATTCTCCCTGATGTCCTGCCTAATTCTGGGAGACATTACCTGTTTTTCTCTCATTGCCATTTTTGAACATTCCTACACAAAAAGTTAATATTTCAAAGTATTTCATTAGCCACAACTATTTCTGTGAAAGGGAAAGTGCCTTATAATTAGAGTCATCGAGTATTGCAGCGGAGAAACGGCCTCTTCGGCCCAACCTGCCCACACCCAAAGATCCTAGGATCTGTGGGCAGGAGGGAGGGAGGGAGCGAAGTTGCCGCGACAGCCGGAAGCGCAGCGCTCGCAGACGGCTCACAAAAGCGCTGGCACCCGCTGCCCGGGACCGACGCGCTTCCCCAATCCGTGCAGATTGCTGCCATGCGGCACAAACTTGAGACAAACTGTGCAGGGACTGAAGACAGCCTGTCAGCGTGAGAATTCTGTCTTCAGCGTGAGGGCGTGAGAATTGGCTGAAATGCGTGAGTGTCACGCTCAAATCGTGAGAGTTGACAACCCTGGTCTTAGATGTAGAGGGCGCTAGTATCCTTGCTGGTGCCGTCTGCCACCTGAATCCTCCAGCCCGCGAGGGGGCAGTGTAACTCCCCGCCCGCTGTACGGGCACCTAGACAGACCTCAAGCGCATCGGCGCCCCATTGGTCAGCGACCCCGTCAATCACCGCGCGTCCCCGCCCGCCGGCCTCTGATTGGCGGAGCCGGGCGGGAGGGAGGGCGGGCTCTGTGAGCGGGGACCATGGAGCGGGAAGGCAAGTGGCCGCCGAGCGACCTCTCCTACAAGGTAGCCCGGGGCAACCCAGCACCCACCTACTGTCCGGTGTGTCCGCCATTCCCCCGCCCCACGGCTGCTTTGGCGCCGAGTGAACCGATCCCCCCGCCGTTCGCTCCCTCGCAGTGTCTTCCTTCCTTCCCCTCATCCTCCTGCTCACTTCCTCCTCTTTCCCTCTCCCACCCTCACTTCTCCTCTCCCTCCATCCCACCTCTCCTCCCCCCTCTTCTCTCCCTCCTCTTAATTAATAAGGGTGTCAGGGGTTATAGGGCGAAGGCAGAAGAATGGGGTTGAGAGGGAAAGATGAATCAGCCGTAATAGAATAGTAGAGTAGACCTGATGGGTCGAATGGCCTATTTCTGCTCCTAGAACTTATAAAATTATGAATACTGTACTTGAATGAAATCAATCCAAACTCGTCCAATATATGGTATGGGTGATAGATAGAGCAGAGGGAAAGATACAGAGTACAGGATATAATTCTCAGCATTGTAGCATAAGGGTTAAAGTCCAATGCCTGCAATGAGAAAGAGGAAAATCAGATGACCCTAGCTTCAGAAGCCTGATAACAGAGGGGAAGAAGCTGTTCCTGAGACTGGTGGTGTGTGCTTTCATGCTTCTGTATCTTCTGTCTACGGGAAAGAAACATTGTTTAAGAAACAGGCAGGTTCAAGAAGGGCTGTAAAGAAAATGCTGGGAACCGTAGGCCGGTTGTAGTTGGAAATATTCTGTAATAAGGGTGTAGGTTATACAGGCATTTGGATAGGCAAGGGCTGATTAGGGATAGTCAGCATGGTTTTGTATGTGAGAGGTCATGTCTCACAAATCTGATTGATTTTTTTTTAAAACGTGACCAAAAAGGTTGATGAGGGGAGAGCTGTAGATGTTGTGTACATGGATTTCAGTAAAGCATTTGACGGTTCCGCATGGTAGCTGCCCTGGAAGGCGTGATCACATGGGAACTAAGCTGAATGGATAGCAAATTGGCTCCATGGAAGGAAGCAAAGGGTAATGGTGGAAGGTTGCTTCTCTGACTGAAGGCCTGTGGCTAGTGGTGTGCCTCAGGGTTCGGTGCTGGGCCCGTTACTGTTTGTCTTCTACATCAACGATTTGGATGAGAACATACAGGGCAAGATTAGCTAGTTTGCTGATGTTACAAAAGTGAGTGGTTTAGCAGATAGTGAAGATGGTTGTGAAAAATTGCAGCAGGATCTGGATCGATTGACCAGGTGGGCTGAGGAATGATTGTTGGAATTTAATACAGAGAAGCGTGAGGAGTTGCAATTTGGGACGTCTAACAAGAGCAGGGCCTTCACAGTAAATAATAGGCCTCTGGGGAGTGTTGTAGAGCAGAGGGATCTAGGAATGCAGGTGCATGGTTCCTTGAAGGTCGAGTCGCAGGTGGTCTTAGGCTGAAGGTGGTCAAAAAGGCTTTTGGCATATTGGCCGTCATCAGTCTGAGTATTGAGTATAGAAGTTGGGAGGTCATGTTGGAATTGTATAAGACGTTGGTGAGACCGCATTTAGAATACTGTGTTCAGTTCTGGACACCATGTTATTTTCAAGATATTGTCAAGCTTGAAAGAGCTCAGAAAAGATTTACGAGCATGTTGCCAGGACTAGAGGGTGTGAGCTTATAGGGAAAGGTTGAGTAGGCTGGGTCTCTATTCCTTGGAGCGCAGGGGGATGATGGGTGATCGTTTAGAGGTGTACAAAATCATGAGAGAAATACGTCAGGTAGATGAACAGAGTCTCTTGCCAAGAGTAGGGGAATTGAGGATCAGAAGACATAGGTTGAAGGTGAAGGGGAAAAGATTTGATAGGAATCCGATGGGTAACTTTTTCACGCAAAAGGTGGTGGGTGTATGGAACAAGCTGAGAGGAGGTAGTTCAGGCTGGGACTATCCCAACATTTAAGAAACAGTTAGACAGGTACGTGGATAGGACAGGTTTGGAGGGAAATGGACCAAACGCAGGCAGGTGGGACCAGTGTAGCTGGGCCATGTTGGCCGGCGTGGGCAAGTTGGGCCGAAGGGCCTATTTCCACACTGTATTACTCTATGACTATGACTTGCAGATTAACTTTTTGGGAATCCTGCAGCCACACTCCTAAGTCCCTTTGCACCTCCGATTTTTGTATTCTCTCCTCATTTAGAAAATAATCTACGCCTTTATTCCTACTACCAAAATGTATGACTTCACACTTTGCTACACTATATTCCATCTGCCATTTCTCTGCCCACTCTCCCAACCTACCCAATTACTTCTGCAGACACTACCTCCCCCTCCACTTATTTTCGTATCATCTGCGAACTTGGCCACAAAGCCTTCAATCCCCTGTTATAAATTTCTTGTGGTCTTGGGCAGATCTGCCCCCAAACCAAGCTGTGATGCATCCCCACAGTATGGTTTCTATGGTGTGCCTTCTTGGATGTCACTTCAATGTGGTTGGTACACGATAGATTGTTGGTAATATTTATGCTGAGAAATTTGAAGCTCTCAATCATTTCCAGTTGAGCACCATTAATGCTGATTGGGGCAGGTACCTCACCATTTGTTCTCTATCAACTATCCTGTCATTGTTCGTGATTAGGCTCATCCACCACAGTGCAGTATTCTGAAAACCTGTAGTTGGAGTTAGATCCGACTTGGTCGCACAATTGTGAGTGTATAAGGAGCATAGTAGGGGACTGCGAGGCCCTTGCGAGGCTCCGGTGTTGAGAGTTATTGTGGAGGAGGTATTAACATCTAAGTTCACTAATGTCTGCACAGGAACAGACCCTTTGGCCACAACATCAGTACTGAACTGTACTGAACATAATGCCAACTAAACTAATGTCCTCTGCCTACACATGAACCATATCCCTCCATTTCCTACATATCAATCTAAAAGCCTTTTAAATGCCACCATTGTAGCTGCCTCGACCACCACCCTTGGCAATGCATTCTAGGCACCCACCAAAAAGCACCATTTATCAGTGGTAAAGAAGGCGTGTGGCACACTTGCATTCTTCATCCAGGCATGGAGTAAAAAGATTGGAAAGTCATGTTGTGAGACATTTATAAGGCCACACTGCCTTTCTGATTACCCAGCTACTGAAAGTATATCATTATACTGGAAAGGGTGCAGGAAAGATTCACAAGGATGAAGGACCTGTTATAAAGAGAGACGTGAGAGAGGAGAGCTTTTTTCCCCCTGAGTTGAAGAGGCTGAGCGGTAGAAGTACATAAAGCCACGAGATGCATAGATAAGATGAATGATTACAGCCTTTTTCCTAGGGTGTAGGAGCCTAAAACTAGAGGGCAAACGTTTGTGCTGAGAGAGGAAGATTTAAAGGGGACCTGAGGGGCAAATTTTTCACACAGTGGTGGGTATATGAAATAGGCTGCCAGAGGATGTGATCGAGGCAGGTACAATTGCAGTGTATAAAGACATTTAAAGAGCTATGTAGATAGAAAAGGTTGAGAGGGATATGGGCCAAACGCAGGCACATAGGTCTAGCTCAGGCTAGTGTCTTGGTCAGTAGAGATGAGTTGGGCCAAAGGGCCTTCTGTTCTGTATAACTCTGAATCTATAAACCGTTATGTAACAGCATAAGATTTCCAGAGTACCTTGTGGTAAGGCAAGTCCACAAATATCTGAAATTCACACCTGTCCAGAGATTTTCCTTGACCCTTCAGAGAGAATAAAACACTTCATCTTGGGGAGGCTATATGAACTACCTACAGTAACTGTCGGGGTTCTGTGCTAAATGACACCCGTGTGGAAATTCCAAAGTTGCTGTTGGTGGAATCGTGATGGTGAATGACAATACAAGAATGCGAGAAAATGGGAGCAGCAGTTTGACACCAGCCCCCTCCAGCCTGCCCCACCGTTCAATATGATCATGGCCCAGGCCCTCCTATGCCAGGTCCATGTAGCTTTCAATTATCCAGTCTTTCAAAAATATATCTACCAAAATAAATACCCCACTGATATAGCCTTTGTTATATTAACTTTATTTCAGAGATTGTAAGAGGAACCTGCACATCTCTGCATTAAATATCCAGCCTTGTCATTATATCGCCTACTACAAGTTTAGTGTATTAGTTTAATTTAATTTATTGTCATGTGTACCGAGGTACAGTGAAAAACGCTTTTGTAGCGTGCGATCCAGTCAGCGGAAAGGCAATACATGATTACAATCGAGCCATTTGCTGTGTACAGATACATGATAAAGGGAATAAAGTTTAGTGCCAGATAAAGCCAGTAAATTCTGATCGAAGATGGCCCGAGGGTCACCAATGTGGTGGATAGTTCAGTGCTGCCCTCCAGTTGATGTAGGATGGGAGGCAAGACTCTCACACTGTTGGAAACATCTCACCATCGAATGTATCATTGCCACTCAGCATCCTATATGTTGCAGCAAGATCACTCGTCCATTTTCTAAACCTCTAACTAAATAGATCCAATTTCTTTAGCTGCTTATGAGAGGATAAGTCTTAAATCCCAGGAATTAACCTAATGAATCTCTTCTGAACTGCCTTCAATGCTAGAATATCCTTTCTTAAATAAGATGACCATAATTGTGCATAGAACTCGCAAGTATGGCCTCACAAACATCCTGTACAACATTTCCTTTCTTCTAAGCTCTATCTCTTTTGCAATTAAAGGCAATGTGACAGTTTCCGCCCTAACCACAATGCTGCACATAAGTACTAACATTTTGTCATTAAGGCACAAAAACAGATCGATCCCTCTGAACTCCTCTCATTGCATCCTCTTTCCTTTTAGGGAATAATCTGCCTTTTAATTCTCCTTACCGAAGTGCATTACCTCACACTTCCCCATTTGCCAAGTTTTTGCCCACTCACTCAACCTATCTATATCCTGTTGCAGAGTCCAAATATATTCCGTCAGACCGCATCTGGATTTTACCATATTGTGATCACTACTTCCTTGGTATTCATTAACCAGATGATCTTAATTAATCATATTTCATTCCTCACGATCAACATTGATAACCTAGTTCCTTAAATAGATTCTGTTACGTACTACTCTAAGGAATAGTCCCTGACACACTCCACAATTTCCTTGTCTATGGTAACCTTGCTTAATGAGCAGATTAAAGTTGCCCATGATCATTTCAGTTCTCTTACATGCCTTTGATATTTCCCCATTCATTCTCTGTCCTATCGAGAGGTGACACTTGGTTGGGGGGGGGGGGGGGGGGGGGGGGGGGGGGGGGGGGGATTAAAACTATTCCCATCCATGTCTTTTGTTCCCTGCTATTCATTATTTCCACCCAGACTGATTCGACCTTATTATCTATTGCATCTTTATCACTGCTCAGCACTGCACTGGTACCTTCCTTGGATGTGAAGGGGAGGAGAATGAATGTTATAAAGGGAACATGAGGGGAATGAATGTTATATTACCTCCTAAGTTCTCAATTTTGTGTTGGGACTGGTTTTCTCTTGTTCCTTACTGTATGAAATTTTGTTTTATTAACAGGAAAATCTTATTGGAACTTTACTCGCCATCTTTGGAAACCTTGTCATCAGCATCTCGCTGAACATGCAGGTGAGCCTATGAGTGGAGGGAGGAAGGGTTCGGCTGTAGTGTGGGACTTTGCGAAGAGCGGCGAGGATCACGCTAAGGTTAAGTTGAAGTTCCAAAGACCAATGCTTATGGTTCCTGCCATGATTGTGTTTACTCAACACTGGTATGAGTTGGTACTTACAATTAGTTGACCAATCGAGGAGCTCACAAAGCACATGCAACCAAACATGTAACACGTTTGGTTGCAAACATGTAACACGTATTTGGCAGAATGTTGAGAATGTCAGCGTGAGCACTTGTGTAACTTTACAACAGATTGCAACACAAATATATAAAACCCATTGATTATATAAAGAATAGAATAATGTCTGATCTGAGAGATAACTGCAATCAATCTCGTGAACCCATTTTGCATTGCCTTGAAGTGACGTTTATTCTTCCTTAAATAAGAAGATTGAAACTTTATGAAACTTGTTCTGCAAAGCCTTGTTCAATGACAGAAAGACATCCCTATTTTGCTATTCCATCTCTTCGGATTAAAAGGAAAAATATTACTGGGCTGTTTAATTACATTGCGTACCTGCAGGTTATTGTTTTGTGTTGTGTAAGGGCAAGCCTCAAAGCTTCCTTAATGCTACTCTTTCCCTATCTAAACAATATTCTGTGTTTCTATTCCTCCTGTCAGAGTGGACAACTTCTATTTCCTCACTTTTTACTTCATCTGCCATAATCCTAGCACTCATACCTGAAATTAGAGAGTTACAGCACAGATCCCTGTCACGGCCACATTGATTGCCTAAATCCTGAGCTTCTGGGATACTGATAATGACCCACCATGATCCAAAATCTTGACACTAATCTGGTACTCTCTGAGACACTGTCACTGACTCTTTGGGACCTCCCATTGCTGTGAGACCCTTATGAACATAAAAACACCAGAAGTAGGGATGGATGGACTGTGCCGCCTACTATGCTATCTAACCAGACCATGACTCTTCCTTAACCTCTGCAGCTTGCCTGTACTGATATTTAAAAAAGATAGACACAAAAAGCTGGAGTAACTCAGCAAGACAGGCAGCATCCCTGGAGAGAAGGAATGGGTGACATTTCGGGTCGAAACCCTTCTTCAGACCGACCCAAAATGTCACCCATTCCTTCTCTCCAGAGATGTTGCCTCTCCCGCTAAGTTACTCCAGCTTTTTGTGTCTACGGTTTAAACCAACATCTGCAGTTCCTTCTTACACACTGATGTTTAAAAAGTCAGCTAAGCCGGCAAAATGTGGAAAGATGATATTTAATACAGAGAAGTGAAAAATAACATAGCTTAATAGAAAGAAAGACAATGATGCAGCGTTTTGGCCCAAAATGCTGCCAATTCCCTTCATTGATGCTGCCTGATGCACTGAGCTCTGCCAGTATCTGGTGTCTCAGTGATGTTTTAAAGGATGTGCAGGAACAATAATACCTAGATGGATAATGCATTTATAGTCAAAAATAGCCATTATGATATTCTGTCACTCCTGCACTATTTCTAGGACCAGGTATTGATCTCTGAGAATTTTCACATGCCAATGATTTGTGAGAATCTGGTACAGTTTAGTTTAGAGATACAGCGTGGAAACAGGCCCTTCCGCCCACCGAGTTTGCGCCGACCAGCAACACTACTATCAAACACACTAGGAACAATTTATAATCTGTACCAAAGCCAATTGACCTACAAACCTATACATCTTTGGAGTGTGGGGGAAACTGACGCAGTGACGCACAGAACATACATACTCCGCATAGACCGCACCTGTAGTCATGATCCATCCCGGGTCTCTGTTGTTGTAAGGCAGTAACTCTACCACTGCGCCACCGTGCCGCCCACTATAAGTGTCTAGATCCAGTATCCCAAGACCCAGAGATGCTGGTACTAATCCCAGAGAACACAGTGATGACTTCCTGCATCTAGCCTGTCCAACCCCTTCAGAATTTTGTACGTTATCCCCATATCAAATGTAGTGGTTATATAAATCCAAAGGCTCTATTGCTTTCTGTTTTGCCACCTAGATGTCATGGTCATTTCATTCTTATTTCTCACCGATTTGGTCCCAGTTGTAATGCAGGGTCTTAACCTGAACACTTGACCATCCCTCTGTCTCCACAGATGCTGCGTAACATACTGAGTTCCATCAACAGTTTGTATTTAAGTCCCAAGTATTCCTGGATATTATTTTCCGTAAGCAGCTGCTTCGAGTGGTCAGATGTGGATCACAGGCACCATCTCATGGGGAATATAGCATGAAAGGATTTTCATATGGGGACCTCAACTCGCCCTTTGTTAGGCCCTGGAGGAGTCAGCATAGATTAGGCCGTAATGTTATGATCATGCCACTCTGCACGAGGGCTTTGGGGAGGTGGTTATCTGGACAGCGGTGAGAAATTCTTTCAGGTAATATTGTGCCTGGTTTAAACATCGAGAGGATCCTAATTTGTCCACAGGACTTTTCATCCACATTAGAGACCAGTTTTGGGACTGGCTAAGATGGATTGCATCACGAGGCATCAGCGATGTTGGCCAAGGGACCATACTTGATTTGCAGGCATATGTTCCCCCCATCTTGGCCAACGCAATAATACGTCCATTACCCCATCTCATTTTCTCAGTCTGCCTGGTCTTTAATGGTGGGAACCTTGATATCCACCTCCAATTTGCACCTTCCTTCAGAAATTCCACTTCATTCTTCTTTTCGCACTTCAGACAAACCCATATGCTTCTTTGGGATGATGTTATGTGACTTTCACTCTGCTGAAATCCATGTGTTGGGTGTGCATATGGTGCTGGTACCCTTGAGTAGTAAAGCTGTGGCCTTTCCTTCTCTGCCTTTGTTATATTTAGCAGACAATAGTCCGTATTCAATGATCGTCATCTTAATTCATCTTTACGTTGGTCTGTTCAGCATTAATGTGATGGGTGTTAAAAATAACTGTCTGACAGTTGTCTGTGCTTGGATTTAGTGCAATGAGATGGGTTGTGGGGTCTCTGCCGCGACTATTAGAGTTTTTATGGAGCACATGCTGCGCTACCAGCATGTACTGTAATATATCCATCTATCTTTGTATTGTGCAATGATATTTATTCATCTACCATTACAGAAGTACAGCCATGTGAAGCTGGCAGGCACCAAAGATCCCCGATCGTATTTTCGGACAAAAACATGGTGGTTGGGACTGACGCTCATGTTAATAGGCGAGTTAGGAGTTTTCACTGCCTATGCCTACGCTCCACTGTCGCTGATCACACCCCTCAGCGCCGTCTCCATTGTCGGTATGAAATTTTCCCTTCGATTCTGTGTGGGGTATACTGGGTCGATGGTGTTGGGAGAAAAACAGTAAGGGATTCCTGCCAGTTGTTTGAAAGAGGCAGGAGGAAGAGCCCCATCTCAGTAAGGGGAATGGGAGGCTCCTCCAGACGGAGTGAGGTGCTGGGGAACAGAGGGACCTGTGTAAGCAGAGGGGAGGGTTCAGAAGGCATACCTACCGCTACATGGGTAAGTTAATAGAAGCTGACCATTATACTTCTAAATGTGTTCATTTTATCTTGTCAGCCAGCTCAATTATAGGGATCATATTCCTACGGGACAAGTGGAAACCGAAGGAATTTCTACGTAAGTGTTTGTTACATGAAATTATCTTTTGTAGATTGAAACCAGAGCTGTTGTTTGATGATTTTCCACAATGTGGGTGACATTTAGGATAGATGAAGTTCACCACAGATTAAATGTGGCTGATGCATTTTCAGAGGAACTATGCTATAACACCTATTAAATAGTACAGTTTTAAAGGGAGCTCAGTGCAGAGAAACTTTCGACATCTAACCATGAACCATTGAAGGTGGTAAGGCAGGTATACAGAACAGTTAATGATAAAAGAAGGATGGACAAACTGGGAAATGTGATGTAAGGCTTATGTGATGTAACGCAATGATTACATAACCCAGTTATGCCATCACGCTTTAGGAAGCACATGACGAGATAAAGATAGAAAGATAGACAGCACGGAAACAGACCCTTCGGCCTAACTTGTCTTTGCAAACCAAGATGCCCCATTTAAGACAGTCCCATTTACCTGAATTTGACCCATCTCTCTCTAAACCTTTCCTATCTATGTACATGTCCAAGTGTCTGTTAAAAGTTGCTATTGTACCTGCCCTTACTGCTTTTGCTGGGCAGCTCATTCCATATATCTACCATGCTCTGTGTGGAAAAGTTGCCCTTTCAGGTCCTATTGAAACCTTCCCCTCATACCTTGAACCTCTGCCCTCTAGTTCCTGATTCCTCTGCCATTGGAAAAAGACACTGTGCTTCCATCCTATCTATTCCTCTCATGATTTTATCCAGAGATACAAATTTTACAAATAGTATAGGATAGAATATGGTTGAAAGTATGATTTGCATCCTCTTGAGCCACAGGCGTTGGAGAGACATTTTCTTGCTTTTAGGGCTAAACTGCAGGTGGCTGTGGAACTGGTCAGTTTGGAGACGGAACAGTTTATCTAAACAAGCTAACCATCCTGTTCTCTGTATCGGAGCAAAAGTCTGCAGATGCCTGGAATCCACAACAAGGAATGCTGAAAGAGGGGAACAAACCAGGTAGCCTCGGGGTAGAAGGGGTGGGGGAGAAGAGAAGAGTTAACGTCTCTAGCTGTGCCACTGTCAAAAGCCTGTCAACGATAGTAGGGTCTCGACCAGAAACGTAACCCATTCCTTCTCTTCGGACATGCTGCCTGTCCCGCTGAATTACTCCAGCTTTGTGTGTCTATAGGAAAAGGAAAACCATGGTTGAAGAAGGAAGCCATGTTAAGGCACCTGTGTGTAAAGTATTTTCTTCATCAGAGCAGATAAAACAAGGACAGAGAAACTGGGAGAAGGGAACCAACTCCTTACAGAAGCAGTGTGGGTTGAAGTGCACACCTGTAAATCTCTGTGTAGGTCACTCATTTGTTTTTTCTGTTTGTTCAGCAGGAAACTACGCATTATCGTTCCTTGGATGTGGGTTCACAGTGGTTGGAATCTATCTCCTGGTCACATTTGGACCAAATGCTCACGAGAAGCTTTCGGGAAGGAATCTTATTTCACACTTAATGGGCTGGCCCTTTCTACTGTATCTGGTAAGGACCAGGCTTGTCAGAGGTGAGAGCAAGCTGCAGGTGAGAAAGAGAGGGAGGGAGGCAAGGAGGAGTGGAAAGGAGAGATTTGGGGAAGGAAGAGAGATGTAGGAAGAGGGAGCCTATAAAAAGGAGATGATTAAGATGCAGAATGAGTACATTTTTACAACGAAGAAAATGATGGGCACCAGAGCCAGAACTCTACAAGTAATAAAAGGCACTGGGAGGAGGATGAAGCAGGAAAATGTGAGTGTATAACAGATGTTATATTATTCGCTAGTGAGAATTAGACTGAATATAAGAAGTTTGGAAAGGTACTGAATGAAATGTGTGAAAAGGAGAATGAGAACATAAAAGGGAATTTAGGAATTTTCTATAATCATTTAAATAGTACACCAAACAGCCACATCAGTTGTAAACAAGTGTTAAGAGAAGCTTGGAGATGAATAGAGATCAAAAACTGAACAGAGAAACTGTACATGTACGCAAAGGCTAGTAGGACATAGTGAAAATGGTTAAAAAAGGACATAAAAACATAGAATTCTATGGAATCTTATTAAGCGTTATTATGAACTGGCTTGCTCACAATTCTCACTGCATTTTAGGAAAGAAATGGGGTTTAGGTTTATTATTATCACTTATACTGAGGTACAGTGGAAAGCTTACTTTCAGATGCTACCCAAACAGATCAGATGTTCCATATATAAATACAATCAAGTCAAACTTAAGTACAATAGAGAGAGAGCAAAGTCCAATGTCCACAGTGCGGTAGAGGTGAATCGGGCCGTACCCAAGCCAATTGAAGATGACAGAGGGGAAGAAGCTATTCCTGAATTTGGTGATTTTAAAAGGTGGTAAAATAAATGAAGATGAGGAACTTCAGTTAAGTGGATAGAGCGAAATAATTGATGTTCTTAAAGATTTTATAGGAAGTTAGCACAATTTTCTAGAAGGTGAGAGACGAGTGAGATCACATTAAGGGGGAATGAGAGTATCTATGTAGATTGGCATGGGCAAGGTGTCAAAAGGTTTTGTTTCTTATAAGCAGATAGCACCAAAAACTGTTAAATGTAGACCATGGCAATCTTTAATTGATTCGTCACACGGGAGTGGCAATCTACAATGAGCACAAACGTGGCTCAGTGCTTCTCGGGCTCCCACTCACAGAACAAAGAAGAGTTAGCACAATTATGCATTTTTCTTATCCGTAAAACACTCCTACCAGTCTGAATATGGCATGACTGAAAGATTCTGCAGCCTTTTAGAAGATAGGAAGGCTAGGTCCAAATCAACCTCATCCAATAACAAGTTATTACTTATCTCTGGAGCGTCAGCTATTTTTTTCAATCTTTATGGCCTTGAAAAGAAGCAAATGCAGGGTGCCATCTTAATGTCTTTATTGAAAAGACAACCTGTCCTCCATATTGTGTTCCATATAATTTACAATGTCATTCAGACTTGGTACCGAGCCATTATTTTGTTCTGCCAGACCATGCTTTTATAGAAGAATTACTCAATTTTAGATTTGACTATTAGATTTGACTATTAGCTTTCAAAGGGTGTAGGATGGAGACATAGAGTGCATGAGAGCGTGGACCTGTATTACTGGTGTCACTGGAGTAGAAGGTGTTTTGTCAAATTTGTTGTTGAATTGTCAAAATGAGTGATTCTGATTGGCTTTCTAATGCTTTGCAGCTGGTGATGATTATCCTCTTCTGCCTTCTCCTGTATTTCTACAAAATACGAAAGATGACCTATCTTGGTGTAATTCTGCTGCTGGAAGCCTTGTTGGGTGAGTGATGACATCATCCACTGCAACTCAGTGTAAATAAGGGAGTTCTGGCCTCCCACCATTACAGGTGTGCACAGTAAAGCAGTGGTTGTAATTGGTGGTTTAAATAGATTATTCCACAGCCTCTTCACTATGATTGTTCCTTAGACCCTCGGTGTTTGTGTTGTGTGAGCATTTCTTGTCCCCTCAGTATCCATCCGAGAGTCAGCCTGATGATCACCTTGCCCCTCAGTATACCAGCATCCTTAGCTGATGTTCCCTCTGCCCCTCAGTATCTATCCCAGCATCCTTAGCTTGATGGTCAGCCTGCCGCTCAGTATCCCCATGGCCGTAGCTGTACATTGTGAGTGTAGCTGAGTGTACAGATTGACAGGCTGTAATGATTGGGACGTTTTGGCATCAATACTGGGGTCACAGCTGTCTACAATATGTATTAATGATTTGCAAGATGAAAGTACATAAACCTTAACTAAATCAGCAGATGATATAAAAGCAGGCGGGATGGCAAGCTGTAAGGTGCGTGTGAATGGATTAAACACCTAAATGTTATGCACTGCAGTCAGGGTGCACACCTGTGGTGCCTAAGAGTACGTTTAATGGCACAGGAGACAAGGATGGAATCAAATGATTCCTTGATGGTTTTAAACTACCTGAACTTTTTTGTGAATGCACCATCTAGGTGGGTGAGTATTCATCACATTGGTGACTTGAGTTCTGTAGATAGACTCACTGGGTCAGACAGCATCCCTGGGTGATGTTTCAAGTCGGAACCCTTCTTCAGACTGTAAATAGTTCTATATTTTGTGGAAACTGCTGTGTATCAAGGTAAAGCCATTTAGCACATTTGTCCGGCCTTTGACATATTTAATTAGCCCAGGTAGTGTTCGGACTGTATAGTGCTAAAGGCGTTAATATTCTTGCTATTTAGCTGTGGATTCACTTTTAATTCAGTGGGACTAATTGTGTATCTGTACATAATTAATACAATTAATAGTTATTTGTCCCTTTAGGCTCCGTTACAATTGTGGCAGCCAAGGGTGTGTCGGGAATGATCGTTCTGTCCATCCAGGGAAATCTACAGCTGGCCTATCCTATATTCTATGTTTTGTTTGTAGTTATGGTTTCTACTGCAGTGTTTCAAGCAATGTGAGTAAATATTCTCTAAATTCCAACATGCATTTCTTCCACTTCCTGACGAGATTGATTGCTCACTAGAGTTGGAGTCTCCATGTGCTGAATATCACACCCAACTAATTGACTGGACTTCTGGCTGAGACTTGCTCAGCCACAACATTTCAAACATATTTTGCAAAGAAACAGGCTCTTCGGCCCACCGGGTCCGTGCCGACCAGCGATCCCCGTCTATTAACACTATCCTACACACACTAGGGACAATTTTTACGTTTACCAAGCCAATGTACCGACAAACCTGTACGTCTTTGGAGTGTGCAAGGAAAGCAAAGATCTCGGAGAAAACCCACGGAGGTCACAGGGAGAACATACAGACTCCATACAGACAGCACCCATAGTCGGGGTCGAACCCGGATCTCCAGCGCTGTAAGGCAGCAACTCTACCACTGCGCCACTGTGCTGCCCATATTGATGCTGTCATGTAAATAACTCAATGTCCTCCTCTCCTCTTACCTAAAATCCTCCGTCTCATTTTTCACTTCTAGCCTTTGTCACTTACTCCCGCACCCCCCCCCCCCTCCTCACCTGTACCTATGTTTCACTTAAAATAGGCACAAAAAGCTGGAATAACTCAGCGGGTCAAGCAGCATCTCTAGGGGAAAGGAATATGTGAAGTTTCGGATCGAGACCCTACTTCACCATCACTGAGTTACTCCAGCTTTTTGTGTCTATCTTCAGTTTAAACCAGCATCTGCAGTTCCTTCATTCCCATGCATCACTTGTGAGGCTTTGTCCCGCCCCAATCTCACTTTATTCAGCTATCTGTTTGCGAATCAATTCCACTCTCTCAGTAAGTTGCTGTAGATGTAACCAGGACATACTGTACAATGCTGACAGCCACACAGAATCCAAGGCAGAAAGAGACTCCAAAAAATCTATAATTCATTGATTCATAAACCTCATATATCTTACTCATAGCTCCCTAGTTAAAATGATAGATACAGAGAATAGATACATAGATCATGCAATAAAACTTCACCCTTTTTCACCTGTGAAATTAAAAAAAAAGATTTGGTCATGGGAGAGAGATGTCACTGACAATACCAGTATTTATTATTAATCCTTAATGACCCCTGAACCAAGAAGGCAGCTGAGAGGTAACCACAAATATTTATCCAAGTCTCTCAAGAACTTTCCCAGCGATCTCTGTTCAGACATTTCAAATTCATACATTTAAATTCTGATCTTCAGAGTCAATTGTTTGACCACCATTAGGCAGAGGCTGGAATTATTTGAAGCTGAGTTTCTCTACAGAATGTTTACGCTTCTTGTCGATGTTACTGGATTTTTAGACATTAAAGGATTTAGTGTAAGAGGATCTAGGAAACTTAAATGGGGGCAAAGGATCAGCCATAATCTAAATGAATGTCAGAGCTGTTGAATGACTCATGAACTATTCTTGCTTCTTTTTTAATGTTCTTATTTAGCACTTCATTGATAAATGGAAAATTTGAATTGACAAAATCTTTATTGTTCCAATAACAATTGTCTTCTCCTTCCCTGATCACTCCTGAGAACGAATCCACTCACCACCAGAATTATTATTGTGCATCTCTTACACAAACCATTAATGAGAAAAGTGAGCACTCTGGAAGAACGATCATCTAGGTTTAGTTTTACCTCTTTACCAATGTCCCTCCAGTTGGCACAATATAATTGCATTTGCTTTCTTCAACAAATTTATACTGCAATTCAATATAACGGGTGGCATGGTGGTGCAACGGTAGAGTTGCTGCCTCACAGCGCCAGGCACCTGGGTTCGAACCTGAGTACGGGTACTGTCTGTACGGGGTTTGTATGTTCTTGTATGTGTGGGGATCGCTGGTGACGTGGACTCGGTGGGCCAAAGGGCCTGTTTCTGCATTGTATCTCTAAACTAAACAGTTCCATTAATAACATACGTCAGTCTGAAGAAGGGTTTCGGCCCAAAACGTCACCTATTTCCTTCGCTCCATTGATGCTGCTGCACCCGCTGAGTTTCTCCAGCATTTCTGTGTACCATTAATAACATAGTTGGGTTGGGCAGTGGGTAAGTGCCTTAATCATCTATGATTATTTCAGCCTCCATCACCATTTGCCTTGCTCCCTGGAAGTTTGTGGTATTTCTATATTCACTTAATGTCTCCCTCTATATCCCTTCACACTTTGGTCATTGCATCAGCCACCGCTCTGGAATTTGCGTCGCACACTGTATCATCTGTAGAATCGATGGTCAGACATGTCAGCTCATTAGACTTGAACTTGCAGGCTGCCCTTCCAATTAATGGGCCACAGAGATAGAAGCATAAAAATCAGAACAGCAGTCAAGTCATTTAGTCCCTTGCTCTGCCATTTTATATGATCGTGGCTGATCATCCAAATGCAAAACTCTGTTTCTGTATGTTTTTCTATATCCCTGATGTTACACCTAAAGTGTTTAATGATTGGGCTGGAAACCGCTCGTTGTGGTTGATAATTCAACAGGTTTATCACTCTAGGTTGAAAATTTCTCCTCATCTCTGTTCCCTGGTTCTGCACTTCCCCACCATTGAGAACATCTTTCCATTTCCCTCTGCCTGCTGTCTTAGACAACTTTTAACCTGGTGCTGCCATGGATCCTGCTGGCTTTTCCTTTCTCCACCAGTCTGCTGTACGAGTCTTTCACAAATGCTTTGCTGAAATCCAGGAACAACACCTGCAATACTTTGGCATTGCAGCAACACAACCCTTTCAGACTCTGGCACACTGGGTCAACCTTGGTCAATGTAAAGACTGGGACTGTGACACAATGACCTTTTACACTGTGGGGCAGTGAGACATTGTCCTGCCACTGTCCCTTCATTCAATGACATTGACACTGTACTTTGCTACTCGGGATACTAAGCCAAACGCGGCTCTTTCAGTCACTGGGACAGTTCTTTCGCATGGACAGTGCCAGAGTCTGCCGTTTTACAGTTTGGAACAGATTATTACTTGGTCTGCAGCATGGTGTGGGAGGCACTGGGGTTTTAGAGTGAGCACACAATGTTCTTGGCGAGGGCGCTGTGTTCCTGGGCTTGAGACTGAAGCTGTTCCTTGTTATACTGAAGGTTTCTGCGTGAGGTTTCCGAGCTGTATGATCCATCCCAGATTGCGAGCGTCAGCTATATATTTTCCACAATCATCGCTGTCATTGCTGGTGAGTATCCATCCATTCAGTGAGTATCTTGTGTGGCAAATTAACAGCGTCCAGGAGAGTTTATGTGGCTATAATAGATAAAGGTGCCAAAATGGGTTCACAGCTTGAGGATAATTGGAAGCCTGCAAATGGGGTGGGAGTTATAGCAAGTAGTAGGTAACCTGTAGGCGTGTAACAGCCCCCTTGGGTTAGTGTGGCGTCTCCGTTAGTTCATAAGTCGTAGGAGTGGAATTAGGCCAATCGGCCCATCAAGTCATCTCCGGCATTCAATTATGGTTGATCTATCTTTCCCTGTTGACCCCATTCTCCTGCCTTCTCCCCGTACCCGCTGCCTCCGAGTGCATTTCCGGTCCTTGGGGATAAAAAGGAGCTTGTGAATGGTGTTACAGCCTCCAGGGAGAGGGGATTCCGATTAGTGAAGGTCGGAGGGGTGATGGTGAAGCCAACTAAGCCGACCCATCCTGACAAACTTGTTTTGCTTTCCAGGAGCCACCTTTTATTTAGAGTTCAATGGCGCTGATGCTCTCCACATCTGCATGTTCGTCTTCGGGTAGGTCGATGCTGGAAATACACTCTCTGTGCTGCAGTTGAATTAACCTGTGATTTGGCCACAGCACCACAAACTCTTGTGGATTCCTAATTCTAACTTCGGACGAATAGTAATCTTTTCTTTGCATGTTTATTTTTGGCCACTTTTTCCCTTCTCCCTGCTACATTTAGCTTTTTTTAAATTTAGAGATACAGCGCGGTGACAGGCCCTTCGGCCCACCGAGTCTGCAGCAAGCAGCGATCCCCGCACACTAACACTATCCTACACACACATGGGACAATTTATATTTATATCAAGCCAATTAACCTACAAACCTGTACGTCTTTTGATTGTGGGAGGAAACCGAAGATCTCGGAAAAAGCCCACGCAGATCGTACAGACCCGTAGTCGGGATCCAACCTGTATCTGTGGCACTGTAAGGCAGTAGCTCTACCACTGTGCCATCGTATCGCCCTTCAAAATACATGATCGTCTGGAAAATTGTTTGATTGAAAGATAGTTGGGGACAGTGCATGAGTTAGAAAACCATAGAACAGTACAGTACAGGAACAGGCCATTTGGCACATGATGTCTTTACCAACAACGATGCTAAGTTAAAATGCACTTCTGCCTGCATGTATCCATATCCTTCCACCCTGCCTGCTCCTGTAACCATGGCTCATTTGCATCCCAGGCCGTTCAAGGCAATCTTGAAATGTGTAACCACACGGAATTTGGTTAATAAAATGACTGAGCTGCAGAAAGACAAGTTGTCACTTGAGATAGCAGCAATAACCAAGCCTGACTCAATGAAGGGGAGGATTAAAAACATGTTTCCAGGCTCACGTTATTGAGGAAAGGTAGTGATGAAAATAAGGGAATGGTAGTGTTGAACATTAAAACCAGTGCCAGAGAAATGAGAATCTGGAGACAGAATCATTTTTATTAACAAATGAGTTACATAGAAACATAGAAATTAGGTGCAGGAGTAGGCCATTCGGCCCTTCGAGCCTGCACCGCCATTCAATATGATCATGGCGGAGTTAACTATGAATCAATTTTACTGTCAATAAAATAATTTCAATATTTTTTAATGATCCTACTGAAAATGCTGTATGTTTATATAATCCCTAATGATGTAATTTAAAGTTCTCATTTGGGTTCCTTCTGCTCTTCTTCTGCTCGTGCCTAATTTCCTTCACTACATGGCCTGTTATTAAACAGATTAGTTACGCACATGAACTTACAGACTGAGAATAGTTTATTATGGATGAGGCCTGAGCTGCCACGGGTAGGCTGGTCCAGATCCCATCGCCCCTTGCAGGCACCAACTGCAACTGGTGGTAACTGAGCCAGCTGCAACTTAACCAGATCAGACATGGTGTCTAACTCATTGCCTGTAGGAAGAGTGGCTAGGAAATCATTGGAGGTTTCAAAAAGGGAAAACTAAGTCACAGTATTACGGGGAAAGATCAAGGAAAATGAACCATAAAGTTGCTGTTCAAGACGTTGGCAAGTGTGATTGTTTGATTCTGATTGTTTTATTTCCTTAGCTCCTGTATCGCCTTTCTAGGAGTATTACTGATCACACAAAGCAAGAAGAGGACCTTTGACCCGTACATCACCATGGATGTGTTTCCAGGTCAGTAACGGTGTGCATTACTGGTGGAGCCAGGGATCTACGAGGAACAAGGAGATGGAGTAATGGGGGAGTGTGAAAGTGCAAAGGTGGAAGCCTAGGGAGCAGGAAAAGCAAGGTCAAAGGTGAGATGGAGTGAAGGGAAGGCGGAGTGTGAAGAATGGAGATGGAAGGGGTGAGGTCTGAAGGGGGAGTGCTGAGGTGTGAAGGGGGTGATGGGAGAGTGAAGGGACAAGGGACTGAAGGAGGAGAACGAAGGAGAGGATGAAGGATTGGGGAGGCAAGAGTGAAGGGAAAGTGAAGGAGTGAGGAAGCAAGGAAGTAAAGAAGGAGGGTGAAGGAAAGGAGGGGAGGGTGAAGGAGCATGAAGGAAAGAAGGGAATAGCAAGAGCAAAGCAGGTTGGCAAGGGAGTGAAGGTGGAAGTACAGGGAGCAGAGGGGAAAAAACATGGAACAAAGAGTAAAGGGGAGAGCTGAGGTTTGAAGGAAGTGATAAAGGTTTTAGGGTTTGAGAAAGCAAGGATGGAGGACAAGGGAATGCAGCATGTGGGTGTGGAGGTGGAGGAAGTCAGGAGTAAATGGGAAGGGTTGTGTTCAGAGGAGACGAGTGATCGGTGGAGTGCGAGGAAGCACAAGTGGAGCAGGGGATAGAGGGTGCACATCCCTGCGGTGGAGACGAGCGGGAATACAAAGGGCAGGAGGGAGTGGTACGGCAGCAAAATGGACGCTGGGGAGGAAGGTAAGAGCACATGGGAGCGGGCAAACCAGCAATGAGGGCAAGTGTGGAGGGTAGAGACAGCAAAGCCATGTAGCGGACAGGAGCGGGAGGTGATGAAGGGAGAGAGGAGGGAGTGCAGAGAGAGTGAGGAGAATCATATATATGAACATAAGAATCAGGACTAGGAATAGGCACATGGGCTTTGAGCCATGGCTCAAACCTTTATTAAGATCATACATGAAGTGATTACAAATTAAATTTCCCATTCCTGTCTGCCTGTGGTCAGTCTTTTTCCCCAGGAAAGGGGAATCCAAAATGACAGTCACAAAAAAAGCACTGAGCAACGCCTGATACAATTGGAGCATTGAATTCCCCTCACATGAAATGACATTATTCTCCTACCTTTCTCAGTTACTAACCGGCATACTAGACCTTTGCCAATCATGAACCAGATCCCGCTGCAATCATTATTCAGATTCTATCTTTTTCCAATGTTTTATTTTCCCCACATTAACCTCTGCGACACCTTAAAATCTCTTTTACAAATTCAAATTAAGAATGAAGAGTGTTTAATTGTCATTTGTACCGACAACTGAACAACATATTTCTAACTTGCAGCAGGAAAAGAGGCCTGTCAGCACAATGCACGCAGATAAAATCAATAAATTAATAACACTGCTGTAATTTCTGCATGGTGAAACCAAACTGTATAAAAATGGCCTTTATGAAAATCTGACAATGTGCACTCTAACCACATGTGATTTTTTTCTATTACAAATCTCAAATTGTGGAGTACAGAGGCAAATAAATAAATTATGGGTCTTTGTCCCAAACATTATGGAGGGCACTGTATCTGAGAGTTCCTAAGTGCCCGGTCATTTCACTGACATTACCACGTGTGTTTATTTTAAGCTGGTTTTGCTTGGCACCTGATCCTTAGTACAGAAACCTCCCACTCTGTCCAACCACTGTGCGTCAGAGTTTACTCCTGTGGTAAGTCTCTTCTCACCCACACAGTCATTGGATCCACCAATTCTGTACCAGCTCTTCATGGAGTAATCCAGTCAGTCTCGTGTTTTTACTTCACCACTTCTCCCAGTCCCTTATAAAAGCCCCGATTGACTGCGTTACCACAGGCACTGCGTCCAGAACTACCCTCTGAGAAAATAAACGCACTTCTCACAAACCTCCTTACACCTCCTCCTGGTCTGCCATTTTAAATGTGACCTTCCTGGACGTCAGACACTAATAATATTCTTTCTCTCAGGTGTATTTCATTTCCCATTAAATATCACCCATCTCAACTATCCCTTGCCCTTTCAATGGCATAGATCCTGGCCTCATGGGGTTGTCTCTGTAGAGTTTGCACGTTCTCCCTCTGTGTGGGTTTCCTCCCACATTCCTAAGACATTTGGGTTTGTAGGTTAATTAGCCTCTGAAAATTGCCCCAGTGGATGAGGAAGTGGGTTAACATACAGCTAGTGTGAATGAGTGATCTACATTTGGTATGGACTCAATAGGACAAAGGGCCTGTTTCCATGCTGTATCTCCAAACTA
The DNA here is from genome assembly GCF_028641065.1 of Leucoraja erinaceus. Classification (NCBI taxonomy): domain Eukaryota; kingdom Metazoa; phylum Chordata; class Chondrichthyes; order Rajiformes; family Rajidae; genus Leucoraja; species Leucoraja erinaceus. The sequence continues at coordinate 8,734,125 of NC_073402.1, read as the reverse complement.
AACATAATGTTTCTTGAGGTATTCCTCAATCTTCTCATCTCCAAAGAAGACATTCAGTCTCTCCCGATAATTAGGGCTTGTTTTTAGTTTTGGTTCAGTTCAGGGAAACGTTTCATTTTTTGATAGGTGTTTGGCAAAATCAGTGTTACTAATGAACAGTTACATAGTGCAGTTACTAAAAATTATTTAACTGGTAATACTCTATAAAGCCCACGGAAGCTGAAATTGGTAATAGTAATTACAGAATTAAAACAGACGGATTTCGAGAGAACAAACCAGTTGTTCCATTTTTCCTGTGTTGAGTGAGTACCTTGACAGTTCCCTTATAAAAGTCCTACTTAACTCTTAGTGTACTGGGATGGCTAAATGGTCGATGTGAGCACTTTGAAAGTCATGTGCAGTATTTTTAAACTTACAAATAAAACGTTAAATCTTTCTGACTGACAGACAGAGAGACCAGCTGGTGGAAAAAGATTTACCTCTGGCAGTTCATGGATGATTTTGCAAGAAAAACTCAGACCATCCTGATAGTATTCTGTACAGCCCTCCCTCAGATCTCCCCCACTGCTGACATTCACGAGTTGTTTCTTTTCCAGGGTTGGGGAGCATGTTTGTTAAGAGCCCAGTGCAGCCTGATCTGAGTGGCTCCTTCTCCTACGGCACCCTGGACCACAATGCCCACCCAGATGTGCTGCTAGACCCTCAGCAAGAGCCCAATTCTTCTCGCCCCGTGATGACATCCAAACAAGACTGAGCTGTGAACCCCACAGGGCAGGTGAACACAGCCCACCCACGCCAGTACTGAGCTCTGCGGGAGCTGCTCTCAACGGCCGTCCTCCAGCTCGCCATCACGCGACTGAGGCAACAGTGTGAATGGCTAAGAGAACCATCACTTTCCCACAAGCTCCTGCTCATTGCTCCCCACTTACTGCTGCGAGACCAGATGGAGCAATCAACCATTGCACAGAATAATGAAGCCGCCTTAGATGGGGAGACCCCTGCCCCATCCCTTGTTGCACTTGGATACCTCATCTACAGCCAGGCTCCTTGCGTTGAGTAGTAGTCATAGACTCCCCGCTACACTCACTTATTTAATGACACTTTGTATTTGCTGTACAGTAAAACTCCAATAATCTTGCACACTTACAACTGTGGTATCACTATTTTAGATAGTGCACTATTATAATAAATTTCCCAGTGTACCAGTTCAGTCAGAAGGAAACACAGTAACAGGGTGCTGCCTGGTTGAAAGAGAGCAGGGGGATCATGGACCCGGCAGTTCAGAAGGTGGCAACGCTCGGGGTTCCAGCCATTGGAAGGGGCCGTGGATTATCAGAAGGGAGTGGGCTCCAGGGACGCCTGGTGCGTCGGAGGGAGCTCGGGAACAGGGATCCCGGCGATCGAAGGGGTGGGCCAGATATTAGTTGGTGAGCTGGATGCTGGATTAGCAGATTATCAGAGTTTTACTTTTTGTTGAGTTCCACCGTTTAAAATGTCTGTTTTATCTCTATTTAAAGAAATTCCTGTTTGTTATTTTCTGCTGGACAGTTAAATGTCTCCTCCATACTGTTAAAGAAAGGAGACAAAATAAATGGTCAATAAAGAAATGGTCAATAATTTGTGTTGCCTTTTGTGGTCTTATTGCCAATCAAGTACTTTTGAAATGCAAACATGATCTAACCTTGGATTATAGGAACCTTGGAAATATTCGATGCTGCCTCTTACACCAATGGTGGTGGGGTTGAATGTTTAGGGTGACAATGCGGTGCAATGCCAATAAGGTGGGCTTTTTTATCCCAATGCTGATGAGCTTCTTGGATTGTTGGAGCTGCATTCACAGGCAGCAGATGAATGTTCTACCACTCTTTATTTACGACTGGTGGAAAGGCTTTGGATATTAAAACTTGTATCAGAATCTGAAAAGAGAGAGAGTAAACAAACAGTTCAAGTCCAAGACCCTCCATCAGTTGAGGGAAAGAGAGAGAAGTATGTTAAGTGCATTGAAGGTGGGGAGGGGAAGGGGGAAGAAAACGTCTGTGACAGGGTGAAGCTATGGTTGAATAGGAGATGTTGCAGAGGACCTCCAGTAAATGCAGGGAGTTGAGGGTGATAATGCACAGTACACAGTATGTACAGGGTTGAGGAACATGGTTCTCTTTCCACAGATGTTGCCTGACCTGCCACAAATTCAAAGCATTTTCTGTTTATTTCAGATTTTTGCTATCAGATATTTGATTTTCTGTAACAGCATTTATGAGGCTGCGTCTGTTAGCTTTTGCTCACCAGTGGAGATCTCAGCAACAGTAAGACTGGTGGGGAGGTGGCTGGCCTCTCGTGTTCAGGTGGCAATTGCCTTTCTGAATTGGTGGCTGCCACATCAGCTCATTGTGCCGGTACTGCTGCATGAATGGATGCTTCATTTTCTGAGGATGATTATTCATACAATTGGTGTAAAACAACGAGGCAAAAACTATCCAGAAGTTTCATGCAGTAGCACAGAATGAAATATTCACAGAGAGACTTTGTAGGGAATCGTGGAGTCAAGGGTGCAAGAACCATTGCTTTGAATAAACCAGATGAGATTTGCCACGAGGCAGAATGCAGTTAACATACTCAAGTTAACGCCATCGTTGATTTAGCAGAACAGGATGTGAGTGCATTGGGTCAATTTAAAGAAATGTCCTGGGGTCATAGCAAAACAAGCTCAGGCTAATAAAACTCAACGTGAATTGTAGGAGGAACTATGAGATCTACAGGAGAGAATTATATCACACTTTTGCTATAAAAAAAAAGCAACATGTGGAAAGAGACTCATTTTATAAAAACATGCCATGGTGAAGAATCATCTGGACGTACTGTAAACCAAAAGCCATGGACAGTAGAGTCAGTGTTCAGGACCGGCATGTTCCAGCAAGGAGGAGAGAAAAGGATGGCAATGTAAGAGAACCTAGGATGATCAAAGAGTTTGTCAAAAAAGAAAGTGTATGTAAGGTTTAGAAAGATGAAATCAGAAATCATTGAGGAATATAAAGAAAGCAGGAAATAAGACGCCGGGAATTAGAAGACTCAGAAGGGCAATGAAATGTTATTGGTAAATCGGACGTGAAAATCCCAAGTCTTTTAAATGTACATTAACATCAAAGGACCATGACCAGTGGGAAGGCTGGACCGCTCAAGAATAAAAGATAGAATTTATGGTTGGAGTCAGAATTGTAAGTGAGTTGATTAGCAGACGACTCCAAAATTGGTGGAGTTGCGGACAGTGAGTAAGGCTGTCAAAGCAAGATATTGATCAGCTGCAGAAAAGCATGGAGAAATGGCAAATGGAGTTTAATCCAAGCAAGTGTGAGGTGTTCCATTTTGGGAGGTTGAAACTAAGGGGAAGGTAATTTCAAGACCCTTAACCGCACTGATGTCCAGAGGGATCTGCTGGTTTTACCTGTAATACTTGAGACACCTGTAGTCAGTTTTCAAGCTGGCTGCTCAGATCCCCTGGTCCTTTTAAATAATGGCAATAGCACAACTGGCGTGATGTGTGCTCCCAGTTGTACAGGTACTTTGCCACGATAGCGGTAAGTTGTAGTTTTGAGCTTATTTTATGCCAGGAATGTTGGAACAAGTGCCACATGATTGGCGATGCCATATGATGCACAACTGATGCTGGGAAAATGTCGGATCTGCTTGTGTGCATTGTAACAAGAAGTGTCAAGTCCAATTTCACAGTGGCTTTGATTCCACCTGGAAATTAATTTTGATGCAAGCTACCCCAGAGAATTACGATTTTTAGCCAACTATGTCTGCTGCATTATCCTTCTAACACAGTGAGTACATCGCCACGTATTTCATTGATTGGGAAGAGCTCATTTGAAAAAGTTAAAAGTCTTTAATTTCTTATTTTATGATGCAGCAGGTACGAAGGTAGAGTCAAAATTGCATTGGTGGCAAAGCTGTGGTTCATGCACAGCCAAATTCAGTACATATATTTAAGAATACAGATTTGGCATGTGGTGAGCGTAGGGCTCTTGACTATTGATGGAATTCTCAAAGCTCTCGTGCCAGGGTTTTGCTGGGGCTATGAATGTCACCTCCTGTGATTGGATGAAACTAATTGTAGTGATAAGACAGCAATTTAATTGTTGTATCCTGCAGCCACTAAGCCGATAGAAGACAAACTAGATAGACCCAAGTCTATGAAGAAAGATCCCGACCCAAAACATCATCTGTCCATTTCCCTCCACAGATGCTGCCTGACCCGCTGAGCTCTTCCAGCCGTTTGTTTTTCACTCCAGATTTCAGCCTCCAGTCTTGTGTTTCTATCTCTCTGGATCTAGGTCTTTCTCAGCTTACATCCTGTTCTAGCCATGAGTGTCCCAGGAAGTTAAATAAATCCAACCGAGTTTGAGAACAGAGGCAGAGATTATATCTAACGCAAGAATGGCCTCAGATCTTCACTTGTTAATTTCACAACAAAGGAAGGATTTTGAACATGTTTTTGTACATGAAGAGCCAAGTTTATGAATCAATGGCTTTGAACCTAAGAAAATAGACCTCAACTCTTCAATCCCACAGACATTTACAGACAATTTCATTCATTTTTAAATATCCCCAATGATCCTGACTCCACAACTCTCTGGGGTAGAGGTTCACCAGCCTCTGCAAGATAAGGTTCCTACACACCTCAGTTTAAAATGGTCAGATCCTAATCTTGTAAACATATTCAAAATACAAAGTGCTGGAGGAACTCAGGTCAGGCAGCATCTGTGGAGGGAATGGACATACGTGTTTCAGGCTGGGATCCTTCTTCAGAATAAAATCATCGCCTGTTCACTGCCTGACCCGATGAGTTCCTCCAGCATTTTGTGATTTGCTCAAGATTCCAGCATTTGCAGTTCCTGGTGTAAAAATGACCCATTGTAAAAATGACCCCTTGTTTGAGATTCTCCTACATGTGGAAACAATGGCTTTATTCTAAAGATCTGAATGATACTTTGCCTTGATATCAGAACAGGGATTACACTGGGAAAGAACATTTTTAATAGCGTGCAAGCAGTCAGGCCTATTTCATGAATTGCAATGCTACTCTATCGGAGAATAAGAATGTGATCAGCCGTGATCACATTGAATGGCGGTGCTGGCATGAAGGGCCCTATGGCTTACTCCTGCACCCATATTGCCTATAATGGCCAACTTGGCATGGGTTAATTAAACCACAGCCACACACAGATACTGGAGCCAGTGTCAGGCTTGCTTGCTCGCGTAAAAGTTATTTGAGAAAGAAATGTCCCGTCAGTTCCCACTGATAGACACTTCAACTGAAGACTGCACCAATTTCTGGTTCAGACTGGTTTATCAGGGGCTTAGTGTACTCGGTGAACCTGTCCAAAACATTCCCGTCAGCCATTCACCGCCTTGCTTGTCATAACGATCATTAGCCAGTATCTCCTTCCATAAACACCCCTTCACAGGACTAAACATCAAGCAGTGGGAGAACCTTATGCCAAAACGTACAGCAGTGCAGCAGGTAGTGCTGTTGTCTCACAGGTTCTTGGGTTTCCTCCAGGTACTCTGGTTTCCTCCCACATCCGTGGGTTTGTAGGTTAATGTACCCCTATAAATTATCCCTAGTGTGTGGGGAGTGGATGAGAAAGTGGGATAACATAGAACTAATGTGAATGGTGATCGATGGTCGGCATAGATTTGGTGGGCTGAAGGGCGTGTTTCCCTGAAAGGCTATATCTTTTAACCAAAAAAATAATCCCACAGATCCACAGGTCCACCCACTCCTAGCCTCTCACCCACTACTGATTCTGCAAGCCACTGACCCAACGGGTTGGATGCACTTCACACCTGGCCCCTCAGCTTTAAAGGTGCATCCACAGTCCTCGTTCACGGGCAGTGGTGGTCACCTGTGCAATCGGGGCGGCTGAGATCTGTGGCTGTGACCAGGAGACCTCGAGGTCACGGGTGTCACGGCCAAGGGGCAGGGCAGGGGCCCACGGAGACTCCAGCACAATGTTTGAGCACAGTCCGATCTGACCCCATGTTTCAGAACTAACGGATAAACGATGCACGTCTGAGCAAAGTGCGGACAGCAACACTCTCTGCTTACTTCGGCCGGGACTTATTCAGGAAAAGCTGAGAGTTCATCACTGTTTCAGCAGCTTCACTCGAGCACTGAAATGAAAGCCAGGAGGTTATTGTTGACGATCTATGCCGACATGGACTAAATGGTCAGACTTTGTTCCATAAATTCAACATAATCCCATCTCTCCAAAAACAAAACAAAGCAAAATAATAACACAATAAATTTAAACAGCACTGAATGTTAACTTTTTATTAACAATAAAGTTTTAAGTCAGCACTTTAGAACATAAAAGATTTCCACTTGAATAAATCTGAAAAAACTATCTCCAGTTGGCAACAGAAATATAACAAACAAATCTGGAGTGAATCATCAGAGAGTGAAGTGAGCTCCAGAGTCAGGAAGATATCAACACAGGTGATCATTGACCAGCACCCCACCACCAATCACTTGGCCAGATCTTGTTTCATTCCCCTTATTTGAGAGAACTCCCTACCTGGCACTGGTGAATTGTTTACCAGTTCTCCCTCTGAGCCCATCAAAAAAACCCATCAGGCTCAACCCATCCCAAGTCTCACAACCTGCTGAAGCAAGAACCATAAGGCAGAAACTGTCAGCACATTGCATCCAGTCTATCAAAACTAGATTGCTTTGATGGACTGGATATATACCCATTATTTTAATTCTGAGCACATTTTTGCACATGCAAGAAAAGGGAATCTATCTGTTATATTAGCAATACAAAGAGGAGATGCAAAAAAAACTACAGATGCTGGAATCTTGAGTAAAACATAAAGTGCTGGAATAAGGTCAGGCAGCATCTGTGGAGGAAATGGTCTGATGAAGGCTCCTGACCTGAAATGTCACCAGTCCAGTCCCTCCACAGATGCTCCCTGACCCGCTGATTGTTTTATGCTTCATTGGTATTAGTTGTAAAGATTTTGTTGATTCTCTGATAATGCAACACCACTAGAGAACTCAACCTGCTCCGTCCAAACACAATCGAGTGGATCTCATATCAGCACAATGTTCTTATCTTTAGAAATGAGTTTCCACGAATAGTCTGTTTTGAGCCATCTCTCTCTGAGATAAGGATGTGGCTTTAACATGGGAAATGGTGCAGAGAGAGAGGCACGTGACTAGTGCTCACCAGTGTGGCCACCCACCCCTTGTCTCTGCTTTCTTCTCTATTCTATTGCAGATTCTTAGTAGTCTCTAAGTGGGACAGGGGCATTACATTTCACGGCAGAGTTTCTCTTTTTCTGCTTCTTCCCCCCACCCTGCCTTGATCTGACGTGACATTAGTCCTTTACAGGTCAACATTGTTACAGCAAGTTATGTGTACTTATGTATAAAAAAAGTTAGAAAATTCTACAGCTACCAGATAAGCACTTGGAAAACAGAAGAGTGCTAGACTTTAGCTAAATGATCTCCCAACATGATTTTCCTTTTGGGATATACGGTATTCCTAACACTTGTTTAATACTTAAAACCTATTGAGCGCCAGGAATATCCCTAACTTTCAGTTCTCCTGCCTCAGTTCCAAGATTGTGCAACAGAAAGGGATATTGCTTTATTTAACATGGTCAATTTCCAATATCCTTTCATGTCCTGTTTGCTTTGGAAGAATAAAGAAAAACCAGGACACTGTATTCTTACAACAGAATGACAGCTCTTTAAAAAACAGCCCGAGAAAAACAAATTACTTGTTCTCTTTTTTTTTGTGATATGCTTCACTTTAAAACCATCCATCAAATGTCAAAACTTTTCATAATAAACATAAATATTCTTAATTAGCATAAACGTAAAAGTTCAATGTTCCACGGTTCCTGTCATTAAGTGCTTGCAGCACAGCTAAACACATGCAGCAAATGACTCCCGTTATATATTCTGAGTCACTGAAGCAATGTGTGCTTGCTCTCAGTCACACTGACACATACAAAGCATAACAGCGGCATCTAACAAAGGCCCCCAGTGACTGATCACTTGTTCCCAGTGTGGGTGAACTCCAAAAGATTTATGTTCAGCCTTATTCTGCAGCTTCCTTTATTGTTAAAAATGGTAAACAAAGATCAAACTAAAAACATGGCTTCACAATTATCATACCCGCACTTAAAAATGAAATTTAACATATTTTGCTTCAATAAAAACAAATTTTAGTTTAGTTTAGTTTAATTTAGAGATGCAGTGTGAAAACAGACCCTTCGGCCTGCTGCGTCCATGCCGACCAGCGATCCCTGCACACTAGCACTATCCTACACACTAGGGACCATTTAGAATTTTACCAAAGCCAATTAACCTACAAACCTGTACATCTTTGCAGTGTGGGTGGAAGCAGGAGGTCCCGGGGAAAACCCATGCAGGTCACAGGGAGAACGTACAAACTGTACAGACAGCACCCATAGTCAGGATCGAACCCGGGTCTCTGCCGCTGGATTAAAAGACGTCAAGTTAAAAGTATGTTGACTTTTCTATCTATTTTTAAACTATTCTTTAAGTTATCCTTCACACAAACTCACAATAGAAATCTTAATGAGCAAGTCTCCACGTAGGTCCCCTCATACCTTACATCTCGTTTCTTATTTTCACATGATCCATCCAACCATATTGTCCTCGAAACCAGGAATTTAGCCCAGCATGTGATTTTACTGACATCATTCATAGCAGATTGACACACTTTTCAGAAACAAAACAGCATTGCAACTCAACCAGAGCATTTTCAATACAAAAACAAGCATGTGTTAAATTGCATGAATTACTGGGCAAATTCCATCATCAGGCTTCTCTGTGTGCATATGCTTCATTTTTTAATGGAACATCTTTCGTTGCATTAGCCGTCAAAACACCTCAACCTTACGAAAGGATCTGAATCTGGACCCTCTCTCCCAAAGGCTGCTCACAGGAAGCCTTGTGAACAGGTTCAAGATTGATTTCCATATTTGGTCGTCAAAAATAATATTTTCTATTACCCACGGTTTAAGCACTGCACAGAGTCTCACTGCCACACAAGCAGATCAGCACACTGTGCTTGAGGTGGCGTGCTGTCAAATCTTTAACCTACAGCCTGTCTCAGATGATGCCAATCCTTTGGCACGTATATCCATCTCAATTCTGCACTATTTTTTAACACATTTCTGTTGCCTCACAATATCTTCCACAACATTATTTTGGCAATCCACAGGATTGTACGTACGACCCCATTACCCAGCAGAGCTCTAGGTGTTCTGAAGTGTGTGTGGCTCCATCTCTGCAGCTCGAGTGAGCTGAGAATGCTCCAGGGTCTGCCCACTGTCCTTCTGTAAGCCGGTACAATGGAGATGCCGGCGAGGGCAATAAAGGGCCGACCACTGTTGTCCCTGAGTTGGGCGCGGCTCTGCATCTTCTCCTCGGTGAGTGCAGGAGGTAAATCTAAAGGGGAACGGGTTGTGGTAGGGGAGGTCCACTTGCTGCATTGTCCCTGCATTGGCCGTCACATCATGAGAGAGGAGAGCATTCTCAGCGATCACTCTGCCACCACCGTCAACATGTTGGGTATTATCGGGCATCTGGGGAGTGAGTGAAGCTGGGCTGCCCGGTTGCTTGACATGATGACCATCTCCCCAAGCTGCCGGGTCATTACTTGGAGTTTCATTTGGAAACGTGGGCATCTGGTGCTCAGATTGCAGGCCGATGTTTCCAGCCGACAGAAGATGGTTCAGAATCTCAGCACAAGGAGAAATTGTGGATGGAAAATGGCTGTAAGCGTCAGGCTGTGAAAGGGTGTTCAGGGGAAGCCTTGTGAACAATTTGTCCAGCTCTGCAAGATATGTGGCTGTATCGTCTCCACAATGACCACTTGCAACCCCAACCCCCTCGTGTTCATTGGCATCGATGCCACTTTCTTTGGCTGATCCATCCTCCTGCTGAAACATTAAATTCAACTGTGTCACGCTGAGTAGGATGTTTTCGGTTAAGGCATCTTCTGGTTTAAACGGGCCCAACAGATCTTGATCGTTGTCTACCGTTTCATTTGTTGATCTGCTCTCATTTCCTTTCCTTGAAACGACCCCATGATATTGTTCATTCATATCTACGTTGTCATCCAGTCCATCAATTCCCCATTCATGTGCATCAGTAGAAAGTCCAGGTGAATTTCCAGCCCCACCTGACTCACGCATATCGTTGTAGAAAGGCTGGAATATCTCAGCAGCAGAGATATTTGACAAGTCCATACAGGACAGCAGCTCCTCATTGGACCAAGGCGACAAACCCGATGGCTTGATTTGACCCGGAGTGTGGAACACGTGCCCTTGCTGTGCAAAGGGAATCATCGGCAAGATGTGCGGTTTGTCTCCAGGTTCAGCCAAGGAGGGGGAGAGCCTAGAGTGGTCGCTAACATACTGTTTGTCGAGGCCTGCGGAGCATTCCTGCCTGGATCTGCTCTTAGGTTTCCTTCCACGATCATGAGATTTTCTACAGGCATCTTCCGATTGTTGCGTCTTGGAGAATGCTATCGCCAGCAAAAGATCCGGGTGTGATGACTCCAGCCCTGTCAAAGACAACAGCAGACAGTGAGTACATTGTTGCAGCAAAACTCGTTCTTTCACCACTGATAGAGCAAAGTGTTTTGTTTATATAAACAGTCCGTTTCCCTGTTATTAAATGCAGAGGGTCTAAGTTCTGTTTCCCACCTACACTGGAGCAGTAGTGACAGCATTAGACTATCGTCACGTTTATTTCTCTAGCACATTTAAAAAACAACTCTCGTTGGCCAAAGTGCTTTACATTGGTGGAGGTACTAACGTTATACAACAGTGGTTCATAGATTAAGTACATACATAAATACATACATACATATAGCCCTCCCTCAGAGGACGTCAATCAAGGCTTGACAGTAAAGATGAGTTTTAAGTCTCGACTTAAAGGAGTCGATGGAGGGGGAAGTTCTGATGGGAAGAGGGATGCTGTTCCACAGTCTAGGAGCTGCAACCACAAAGGTGCGGTCGCCCCTGAGCTTATGCCTGGACCGTGGGAGCTTATGCCTAGACTGGACCCCTCAGCCAGGTTAGCTGTTCCCAATAACCACCCAGTGATTCCCGCTGTTCATCCGTTGCTGTGGGACACCCCTGAGGTTTTATACTTCACGGAGCGGAGCAAGCTCGATCAGCTCATGATCCTCAGGCTCTGATCCCAGTGAGGCTCCGTGACACCACGTGAGCCAGTGGGGCAGAAGGTGGAGGAGACGTCCCATTCCACAGAATCTGGACCAACTCGCTGGCCCACTATTACAGGCGGGTGGTACAGTCAAAGGTGCTGCTTTTTTAAATATGAAAACATCTGAGATTATCTGAATTGGCCTCTTTCCTTTAAGATAAAATTTAAAATGACATCAATCAATAAAGTGCCAAGGAATTTTCCCCAGTATACGTCATCACTGAAGAACACTCTGCACACTACATTAATTACGCCCTTGAGATCTTACCCTGCGTGAATTGTGCAGAGCTTTTCCTACATATTTCAATGTCAGCAAAGAGCTTTGGGTCACTGTGGCGCTGATTTGTAAACAAACCCCTGGCTTTATCTTCCCTGAGAAACACTGAAGAGACTAAGAGATGACAGGACGGGGATCTGTGCCATAATGCCAGATTTAAACGTACTTCGCTGAAGATGCCATCTTGTAGAAGAGGTTAATGTGTTGTGCTTGCAAATGGTGGATAAAGTAAATGGTGTCATTTGCCTCCCAATCCTCCTGTTGGCCGAGAAATCTCCTCCCTAAACAAGTCCATTTCTCTACCGTTCATTCCTTCTTAAAAACCCACTCCTTCCACCTACTCATCTGCTCCTTCAACACATTTTGCGGTCTGGTGTAAATGTCATACAACACCAGTGAGAAATATCTCGGGAGGCATTGCAGTATTGAGGACATTGCATAACTATTCTCTGCTGTTTTAACCATTTTTTAATTGATTGGAAAATACAGCATGCAAAGTGGACTCTTTGGCCCACTGCGTCCACACCATCCATGTTATCCCACTCTCACACTCACTCCCTACCCACTGGAGGCAGTTTACAGAATCCAATTAACCTACAAACCTGCACGTCTTTGGAGTGTGGAAGGAAACCGGAGCACCCGGAGGAAACCCACTCAGTTACTGCAAACTCCACGCAGACAGCGCTCAAGGTTAGGACTGATCCTGGGTCTCTGGCACCATGGGGCAGCAGCTCTACCCGCTGCTCCACTGGGCTGCAATGTGTTACGATACCATAGAACTTTATTTATCCCAGGGGGGGTGATTGATCTGTCATAAAAACACAAAATGCATGAAACATGAAATTAGAGTGAATGGAAAGGCTTGGGGGATGTGCAAAGATTGAGGTGGTGATGGGGGGGGGGGGGTGAGAGTCAGTCTCAGTCTACCCCCACGACAGCAGGGGGAAGAGTTGTAAAGATTGATAGCCACAGGGATGGAGAGAATGATAGCTGCTGCAAATGTATACGAATCAATCTCAGAGGTAATAACTGTGAGCAAATCAAGGAGTGAATTGGCAACACTCCCACCTGAGAATTAAGTTGTCTGGGAGTTCATGTCCCACCAAGGCACACACTGACAACTCAACCTGCACACTATTGAGGGAGCAACAGCGTAGGAGGTGTTAACATTTAAAAAAAGCATTAGCTACAATCCATGCTAACCTTTCAAGGAATAACCTGGCACTGTTACGATGGACTGGGATAGACCTCCAAATTATTGGCCTTGCCAAGTATAGCTGGTGCAGGTTACCCTATGAGTTATCTCTTTGTGATCCTGTTTGCAATTTGGCTGCCACATTTTGAAGAGACTAATATCCCAAATGCTTTTAATGGGTTGAAAATTGCTTTGGCAAGTTATGTTACTGCAGAAAACAGAGGGACATGGATCACATGCAGACAGAGGAGATTAGTTTATCTTGGCTTCATGTTCGGCACAGGGATTGTAGGCTGAAGCGGCTGTTCCTGTGCAGTACTCTTCTCCTTGCTAAGTTTCAGCAATAACAGAGGTGATAAATGTAATTTTCTGTTTACCAAGAGGCTGAACAAAATCCTGAACATCAATGGGTGATGTTAACTTCACAGATTCAGATCCTCCCTTACCTGGGCCGCTGAGAGGAGGCAGTCTGGAGGGAAGTTTCTGGAAGGCAGGGAGAGGTACAAGATACGCCCTCTTAGATGGACACTGCTCAAGTAGCACCACGCCGTACCTCTGTTTGCTATTTAAATAAGAGTAGTAGGAGGTGTACCGCTCCGAGTCGTCCATGGAAACAGGTTTAAAACAAACTACACATGTCTCCTGCAGAACAACAGATCAGTATCAATGCATTAGTAACAATATTAAATAATAGCTAACGTACTGAAAAGTGTGGGGCTTGTAAGTTGTGGCCTCTGTAAATTGCCCCTAATGTGTAGGGAGTGGATACAAAAGTAGGATTATTTAGAACTAGTGCGAGCGGGATATCGATGGTCAGCATGGAATCGATGGGCCGAAGGGCCTGTTTCAAGGCTGTATCTTACAATCGATCAAAACTATGACTGCTCTGCATTCATTGTCTCAGCAGATCGATTCAATTCAGTGCTTGTTATAAATCAACGATAGCATGAGAACAGTAGGAGGCCATTTGGCCCACTTGGCCTGTTCAGCCCATCAATTAGATCTTGGGCAATTTGTACATCAGGTTTGTTCAATGACCTTTGGTGCACCGTTTTCAAAAAAATCGACCCTGGTCTTGAAAGCTAAATTTGACTTCATTTCCACATCTTTATTGGGTGGGGGGGGTCAGAATTCTCAAGATAAAGTCAAGTCAAGAGTTCCCGATGTTGGGGGAGTCCAGAACCAGGGGCCACAGTTTAAGAATGAGGAGTAAGCCATTTAGAACAGAGACGAGGAAACACTTTTTCTCACAAAGAGTGGTGAGTCTGTGGAATTCTCTGCCTCAGAGGGAGGTACTTTCAAGAGAGAGCTAGATAGTGCTCTTAAAAATAGCGTAGTCACAGGATATGGGGAGAAGGCAGGAACGGGGTATTGATTGGGAATGATCAGCCATGATCACATTGAACATTGGCTCGAAGGGCCAAATGGCCTACTCCTGCACCTATTGTCTATAAGAGAGTTTATTGTTGCATTATTTCTGTTGAATTATTATATACTGAATAAAAGGACTAAATAAAAGTTTGTTTGGTTGCCTCATTTCCAGCAGGTCTCGAGCGGGGGAGTTGGAGTTATTTGTGAAGTGTTCTCATTGTTTTGTATTGCTTGCAAGGACGTTTGCATTCGATGACGTCTGGAATTGTTTGATATAAATGAGCAATGAAGCATTGAAAATCAGCATCAATCAGGCCCTGTCTGCCGACTGACGTCAATTCTCCGTGGCTCCTGTGTGTTTGCGCGTCAGACACAGGGAGAAATATCTGGAAATACAAGCCACGTGTATGTTGTGCCTGACTGTCTTCACCCATCAAGTTTTATATATATTTAATATGTGTGGCACAAAAAATGGTTCTTTGCAGAAAAACTTTAGGCAGACTGGTCACGATCTTTGCTTATTAATATAAGGACACTCATTACACACCCATTCATAGAACATAGAACAGTATAGTACCGGATCAGGCCCTTCGGCCCACAATGTCCATGTAGAACACAATGCCAATTGACACTAATCTCCCCTGACTGTGGGTGATCCGTATCCCTCTATTCCCTGCATATCCATGTGTCTATTCAAAAGCCTCTTAAACACCACTATCATTTATGCTTACCCCACCACCCTAGGCAGCGTGTTCCAGGCACCCATCACCCACCATGTGAAAAAATATGCCCAGCACATCTCCTTTAAACCTTGCCCCTCTCATCTTAAAACTATGCTCTCTAGTCCTTAATATTTCCTCCCAGGGGGAAAAGGTTCTGACTGTTGATCCTATCTATGCCTCTCGATAACAATCCAAGTTTGTCCAGCCTCTCCTTATAGCTAGAACTCTCTTTTTAAACGGCAGCATCCTGGTAAACCTCTTCAGCAGCCTCTCCAAAGCATTCACACCCATCCTGTAATGAGGTGACCACAATGAGGCCTGACCAAAGCTCTATAAAGGTGCAACATGACGTCTTGACTCTTATACTCATCGGACAAAAGCACTCTCTCTCTCTCTCTCTCTCTCTCCTACTCTCAGACACTCATTCCCTCTGTTACTTGGAGCACCAAGCAGCTTCTGTCATACAACTGTTAGGGGTCCCTGTGGTGAAGGCAAGAGTCCTGGATGCCCCTGTCACTTACCCCCAGCCAGGTCCTGTGACTTTCCTGTGATGCCTCATGACCTCGGTGCTCAGCCTTGTTCTACTACCTCTAAGCGACCACACGGAGCTCGGGGAGGTTGTTAGAATCCTGACCCTCTTGCTTCAGATATTCTACTTCCCTCCTTCCTCTCCAGCATCAGTAAACTCACCAGCAGTTGTCGTAGATAAAGGCCCATGTGATTAAAAATGACCCTCGGACGACAATAAAACAGGCAAGGGTCGGGGTACAAATTCAGGAAGTGACTTGGACCTTTTGGTTAATGCTTGGAATTGGAACAGAATATATATTTTTCTATATATCATATATATCAGACTATTTCTGTCCTGGGCACCGTCCATTGCCAGAGTGAGGCCACAGGAAACAACTGGAGGAACAGCACCTCTTACAATCTGTCTCACAATCCAACGGTTTGAACATTGCACAGAATTCTCCAACTTTAAGTAATACCCTCACTTTTCCCTCTCCCTTTCCTGTGCTCCCTTCACCCCCATTTCTCCAACTGCCCCCCCTCCCCGTCTCCACTGTCCCCCTTCCACCTCTATCCCTCCCTCTGGATTTACATTTCACTCCTCTTTCATTCCTCCTTTCTCTTTATCTCAGACCCTTTTGATGACTTGTCTCCTTTTGTTACCCATTTGAATCCTTTTCATCCCTGGGCTTTGTCCACCCATCTGCCATTCAACACCCCCTCCACTTCACCTGTATCCACCTATCACTTGCTCGACTTTGACCCTGCCACACCTTGGCATAACGAATCAAAATAAAGATAGAGTGGGAGGAGAATCTCTGTCAGAAGGAAATCCAGCTGCTGCGGACGGTTAGGAATGTGGGATTCATATTTTAATTTAGAGGAATACCGCTCTCCCGATCTGGAAATTTATAGGCAAGAGTTTGAACATTACATTCCACTGAGATGAGAGTGTTCCTCAATTACAGACCCATCCTTGTCTCCCACCCCTTGTGTTCACTGTAACCTGTCACATCTAGGACTAGAGGTCATGGCCTCAGAATTAAAGGACGTTCTTTTAGGAAGGGGATGAGGAGAAATGTCTTTAGTCAGTAAGTGGTGAAACTGTGGAATTCTTTGCCAGACGGCTGTGGAAGTCGTCAGTGGATATTTTTAAGGCAGAGATAGATTTTTGAATAGTACAGGTATCAGAGGTTATGGGGAGAAGGAAGGAGAATGCGGTTAGGAGGGAGAGATAGATCAGCCATGATTGAATGATGGAGTAGGCTTGATGGACTCCCACCGCAAATTAGAGCAGCACCTCATATTTTGCTTGGGCAGTTTACACCCAGCGGTATGAACATTGACCTCCAATTTCAGGTAGTCCCTGCTTTCTCCTCCCATTTCCAGCTCTCCCACAGCCTACTGTCTCCTCCTCTTCCTTTCTTCTTCCTGCCCCTCCCTCCACCTCCACATCAGTCTGAAGAAGGGTCTCGATTTTCCCTCCTTCCCCTCCCCTTCTCCGCTCTCCCACAGCCTACTGTCTCCACCTCTTCCTTTCTTCTTTCCACAGCCCCCCCCCCCCCCCCCCCACCACATCAGTCTGAAGAAGAGTCTCGACCTGAAACGTCACCTATTCCTTCGCTCCATAGATGCTGCCTCACCCGCTGAGTTTCTCCAGCATTTCTGTCTACCTTCGATTTTTCCAGCATCTGCAGTTCTTTCTTATACTTACAGCCTGACTTCGGTCTGCAAAGACTGGAACTTTCCCCACCCACTCCTCCCCAATCACAACTTCACACCCACTTACAGTCTGACTCCAGTCTGCAAAGACTGCGGCCTCGTCCACTACCCATCCCCTCCGTGCTGCCCAACATCAGTCTGGCCATTTCTCCATCACCAACAATAGAAATTGAGGAGGTGGAAAAGCTATTCAGGAGACAGAATAGACAGAAATCTCCAGGACAGAATGTTTCCCCCTCTACCCTCAAGCTCTGTGCCGAACAACTGGCACCGGTCTACACAGACATTTTCAACCAGTCCCTGCAAACCTGTACTGTCCCTGCCTTCTTCAAAGTCTCCACTGTTGTGTCTCAATGACTACAGGCTTGTCGCACTGACCTCTGTAATCATGAAGACCCTTGAAAGAAGTGCTGGCCCACCTGAAAAATATCACAAACCCCCTGAAGAACCCACTGCAGTTTGCATACCGGGCCAATAGATCAGTGGATGATGCAGTCAACCTAGGCCTGCACTTCATCCTCCAGCACCTAGACCGCCAGGGGACCTATGCAAGGATTTTGTTTGTTGATTTTAGCCCTGCATTCAACACCATTGTGCCAGAGCTACTACACTCCAAATTTTCCAAGTTGACTGTGCCTGAACCCCTCTGTCGGTAGATCACCAACTTCCTGACAGACAGGAAGCAGCATGTGAGGCTGGGAAAGCACATCTCAGACCCGCTGACCCTCAGCAAAGGAACACCACAAGGTTGCGTACTCTCCCCTATCCTCTACTCTCTCTACACTAACGACTGCACCTCCACAGACTCCTCTGTCAAGCTTCTCAAGTTTGCGGACGACACAACCCTGATTGGACTGATCCAGGATGGGGAGGAATCTGCCGACAGACAGGAAGCTGGCGTCCTGGTGCCATCGCAACAACCTGGAGCTCAATGCTCTTAAGACGGTGGAATTGATTGTAGACTTTAGGAGAGTTACCTCTCCCCTCCCCCCACTCACCATCAATAACACCTCAGTCACACCTGTGGAGTAATTTAAGTTCCTAGGAACTATCATCTCCAGGGACCATAAATGGGGGGGGCCACCATCGATTCCACAATCAAAAAGGCCCAACAGTGGATGTACATCCTGCGGCAGCTGATGAAACACAATCTGCCACAGGCAATGATGGTCCAGTTTTATACTGCCATCATAGTCTGTCCTCATCTTCTCCAGCATGGTCTGGTTTGGCTCAGCCACCAAGCATGACATCCAGAGGCTGCAGCGCATCATTCGATCAGCTGAGAAGGTTGTTGGCTGCAACCTTCCCTCCATTGACGAACTGTACACTGCAAGCGCCAGGAAGCGAGCGGGTAAGATCATCTCTGACCCCTCTCACTCTGGCCACAAACTCTTTGAATCACTTCCCTCTGGAAGGCGACTCCGGACTGTCAGAGCTGCCACAGCCAGACATAGAAACAGCATTTTTCCACAAGCAGTAGCTCTACTCAATAATCAAAAGTCTGTAGCCTCCCTTTGCTCTGGCAAAGCACCAAGGCAAATTCCTTGCATGTATACAAACTTGGCTAATAAAATTAATTCAAATTCAAATGTTCTCCTGTGCTGCAAGGTTCCTGTGACTGTGGGGTGTTGTGACTCTCAGTGAGAGCTCCAGTGTGTGTGTGTGACACAGCAGGGCGACGCATTCACTCGCTGACGGCAGTGTACACCTCACGCCAGTCAACAGAGATGGACGTAAAGTTTTTTCGAGGGGAATATTACCTTTGTCTTCGAAGGTCCCAACTTGTCCAGAGATTCCCAGACTGGTTCAGGCAGTACGCACCTCCACACGGAGATGACAGTCGGTAACACCTGATCAACACAATTCAGGAGAGGACAGTAACTAGTGGATAATTAAATGTGACAGAAGTACCGCAGATGAGAGGACCGACTTCAACGTGCGGCCCCAGACTGGTCATTGTGGGCTGTTGAGTTAAGGGGTGCGAGTGGGAACCGAGGACGTGTAGAGTCTGCCGACCAATCCGGCCCACAATGACCCGTCTGCATCACGGACTGCTGACATGAAATCACTCACGGTTTCTGTTGCCGGCAAGCACGAGCCAAGTTTAAATATGGACGATCTAACATGGTCAGCATGGACCAGGTGAGCCAAAGGACTCAATTCCATGCTGAATAGATCTGCAATTAAATCAGTGATGCAACACGGTTGTAACTGAGATTTGCTGGGCGAATCTGCTGGTAACTGGGCAGCCACGGTAAACAATATAGTTTGTCCAGAAATTGGATCACTCAGCTTGATTTTTTTGCCAATTTTCAAAAATTAAAACGTGAATGGCAATCGGTGACCTCAGTATGTGGAGTGTGCGAGGAAACCGGAGCTCCCAGAGAAAACCCACGCAGGTCACGGGGAGAACGTACAAACTCGGTACAAACAGCACTCGGGGTCAGGTTCGAACCTGGGGCTCTGGTGCTGTGAGGCAGCAACTCCACCGCTGTGCCACAGTGCTGCCCACTTAGAGTTTCTCCAAGCAGGCCCCGGGTTTGCTGCTGAGAATTTGACTCAGACATGGTCCTCTTCTGGGTATTTCCTTACCCAGATGTCCCATGGATTCTCCATCCCTCACCTTTTGTCCCACAGCAGGATAACCCACCCCTGCAAATCACTTACCCCTGTCAGAAAGTCATTGAGTCACATAGCATGGAGATATACCCTTCGGCCCAACTCATCCACGCAATCCAAGGTACCCCATTTGCGCTATTTACCTGCGTTGGGCCCATTTCCCCCTAAATCTTCCCATTGAACACACTGAACGACGTGTTCCTAACTAGCAGCCTGTAACTGTGGTGACCTGTACCTTTGTCAGAAGGTCTGTGGGGCCGAGGACCGGATAGGCTTTCACCAAGAACCGTTTCATAGTTGATGTTTGGATAAATCCCTTCCAAATAACACGTTTCCTAGAAATAGACCTGCAGGAAAAATGTACAAATTAATACAGATATTGGGTCTCCATGTAGCTCCGACATTAAATATCCATTTCTGATGCCAATTGAAGCCAGCAATAAGTGGGTACCATCTAATATACAAGGTCTAGTATGGAGATGTGTTTGCAAAATGACCAGGCTTGGAAATGATTAAGAAGGGTTGGGAATGGAGTGTTCCAGGATAACTAAATGTTTTTAAATGAGAGACAAAATGTCAATTGCCCCAGGTATGTAGGTGTGGATGCGAAAGTGAGATAACATACAACTAGTGTGAACCGGTGATCGATGGTCGGCGTGGACTCGATGGGCCGATGAGTGTAAAAATGAACTGCAGATGCGGGTTTAAACCGTAGATAGACACAAAAAGCTGAAGTAACTCAGCCCGTTTTTCTCTATCAATTCACTCCTATACACATGAAATGCTTATCCTGTTACACTGTACCAGTTTGTATAGGATACTTCAAGAGTCAAGATTGTTTTATTGTCATATGTCCCAGATAGAACAATGAAATTCATACTTGCAGCAGCACAACAGAATATGTAAACACAGTACACTGTAAACAATATATTAAACAAGAAAAAAAGTTCAATGCGTGTATATATACACATGCCCACACATACATATTCACCAGAAGAGAGACACAAAAAGCTGGAGTAACTCAATGGGACAGGCAGCAGCTCTGGAGAGAAGGAATGGCTGATGTTTCGGCTCGAGACCATTCTTCAGACTGAAGAAGGGTCTCGAACCGAAACGTCACCCATTCCTTCTCTCCAGAGCTGCTGTTGCCCGTCCTGCTGAGTTACTCCAGCTTTTTGTGTTTATCTTCGATGGGCCAAGGAGCCTGTTTTCATGCTGTATCTAAACTAAACTAAACTAAACTAAACTAAATCCAACCCAAGAAAGACTGGAGAATGGTATGTCCAAAGAGAATGCAGAGATGAAAGAAGTTAACTTTAGTAAACAAACATGACCAGTGCGACTGAAAGGTGGTGAGTGCCAGGACCTGATGATCTGCGCGCTGAGGTTCTGCATGATGTGGCAATGGAAATAGTGGATGCTCAGATTGTCATCTTCCATGTCCTTAAACAAAGCACTGAGATACAGTTTCCAAACAAATCAAAATTATCTACTTAAAATGGCAGCATAAAGATACCACTCCCAATAAGCAAGCAATTCTGTATCTAAAAAAAAACAGACTCAAAACTTAGTTCACAAATTTTTTTAAATTCTTATAAAATGCAATTTCCTTTCCCAAAATTCCGTCTTCCCTCAAGACAGAACAGTCATCGCCAGTGCAGCCACTCCAGCGTGTATAGTTTGTGTTAATAAGCTATCTCTCCCGCTCAGCCCCATTCTCTTGCCTTCTCCCCAAAACCCTCCCCAAATCAAGAATCTATCGATCTCTGCCGTAGAAATATCCACTTACAGCCTCCACAGCCTTCTGTGGCAATGAATTCCACAGATTCACCACCCTGGGACACGGCTACACAACTCCCACAAATAGAACTCAGGCGCAGAAATAGGACGAGGCTCCTGAAATAGATCATAATGCCAGAAATAGTACAAAGCTGCTGAAATGGGACACCTTCCACAGATTGAGAACACAGCTCCACAAGCAGAACACCTTTCTAGAAACAGAATTAGTTCAAAACAGAGCAGCTCTCCAGAAATAGAACAAAGCTTTTCTAAATACTGCACTTCTGGAGAAACAGAAGGAAGGAACTTTGTTTACTATCTTTTGACCCTCAGGAAGTTTTGCCGTAAATGGAAGACAGAACGAACATCCATCACGGGCTAATTTATATACATTATATACAGCCTCTAACGTGAGAGCCAATTTATGTATACACGGTTCTAACTCACACCACGTTCATTGACTAATTGACACATACAAGATACAGCATGGAAGCAGGCCCTTCGGCCCACCAAGTCCATGCTGACCTTCAGTCCGTTCACACTGGTTGTATGTTATCCCACTTTATCACCCCCCCCCCCCTTACATAAAAGGGGCAATTTTCAGACGCCGATTAACAAACTTACATATCTTTGAGATGTGGGGGGAAACTGGAACACCCATAGGAACCCCACACGGTCACAGGGAGAACGTGCAAACTCCGCACAGAGCACCTACGGTCAGAATCAAACCCAGGTCTCCGATGCTATGAGGCAAGAAGCTCTACCAGCTGTGCCACTGGGCTGTCCCGTGCAAGTGAGTGCATGGTTTACACAGAAATGGCAAGGATATGTGAAAAAACGTTTGAACAAGTGTCACAGTTTCTTTTCTGTCCACAGTCAAATGAACTGAATGGGTCTTTGTCAAAGCAGCATCTCCTCAGTACTGCGCTGTTCTGACAACTCAAACCCTTTCCAGAAAATTAAAAACTCCAGAAATGGAACTTCTTCCACTTTCTTCAAAAGAATCCAGATTTTTTCCTGATCGTGAGATGCACAGCCTATGGCATCACGCTTCTTTTTTAGTTTCCAATATACCCACATCTGATTCCATCATCTGCCCAGATGGGGCACGGGTTAGAAGGAAAGGGGTGGAGGAAGAAGGGAGAGAAGGGATCTGTGTAGTTATCAAAAATTGGAGAACTTAACGTTTACACTGTTGGGGTGCAAGCTACCCAAGCAAAATATTGGCCACAGTGAGGCCACACGCAAACTGGAGCAACAGGACCTCATATAACGCTTGGGCAACCTTCAACCCTACAGTATGAACACTGAATTCCTCTATCTCCCCTGCACCCTACCTGAGCTTGGACTTACTTCTCCCCTCTCCCTTCCCACCCACCTACATTCATTTCTCTAGCCACACAATTCACAACTCTTCAATCCTTTTGTCTCACACCTTCTGTATTTCCATCTCTGGCCTTTTGTCCAAGCATCTGCCTATAACCACTCCCCCCTCCCCCTCCCCTCTATCCCTATAACCACTCCCCCCCCTCCCCCTCACCTATATCCATATAACCACTCCTCCCCCCCACACACACACACAATTACAGTAGTCTGAAGAAGACCTATCCATGTTCTCCAGAGATGCTGCCTGATCCGCTGAGTAACTCCTGCACTTTGTGGGTTTTTTTTGTAAATCAACATCTGCAGTTCCTTGTTTCTCTAAATGATCTGGTCTAACAAACACTTGGATGAGGTGAAAGAAACAGCCATTGTGGGAAATGCAACTAAAGTAGTATACGCGCACTTCCCAAAGACCTTGTTAAAAGTGCAAAGTAACTTGGACTTTTCTCAAACTTGTTTAAGGTTTATATTATCTACAACAGTTTTTATTTTCCTTTTTACACATTTGGGACTGTATTTCTCAGCAACCATCAGTCCAGTTCTTGCTCAAAACTGATTTAATAACTGTAATTATGAAGGAAATATGAAAAGCATGAATGTTTAGAAAACTTCAGGGACCTTGGTCTCTGGGTTTAATTTATACAAATCGTTATTGGAAACCATATCTGGAATTATTTGTTTCTTGGCAGCATTACTATTTCCAGAATAAACTGTTAATGTAATATTACATTTGGCAGTGAAGCCATTTAGAGCTGAATCTGAAGTTATTTTGTACCCTGAAACCGACTATGCTTATGAACGATAGGTGCGAAGGTGGGTTGGAGTGAAAGGTGTATACAGAAATCAATCCACTGAAAATGATCAACGGTTAGTGGACAGACCAGTTTCACAATAACTTCTTTCCCCTGTGGCAATTAATCAAAATATTTTCCTGCCTTGCCTTTAAGCACATTCTAAATTTTTCCACCCAATTGCTAATCATGTGCGTCTGTAATCCTCACTGATCCTGCACCACTGTGTGCCAATGCAACACCATTCACACAACTCATTGTGCATTGGAAGATTTGCTGGACAATGCTCACTCGGGAATCAATTCCTCACCCACGTGGTTCGATATCACATCAGATGTTAGATTTTGGACCACGCCAGCAGGGAGCTCACTTGACTAACTGCAATTCAATTAAAAATAGTTATGAAATATGTAAATCCGAACCCAAGGTGCTCATCTCACCATTGCCATCAGGAAGAAGGTACAGGAGCCTGAAAATTGTAATGTCCAGGTTCAGAAACAGCTTCTTCCTCACACCATCAGGCTATTAAACACAACAATGAAAAAGCTCTGAGATCTGAACTGCAAAAGACTATATTATTATTTGTTATTTATTGAACTTTTTCTTTTTTTTCCCCCGTTATATACAATGTTTCCATATTCACATATTCTGTTGTGCTGCAGCAAGTAAGAATTTCATTGTCCCGTCCGGGACATATGACAATAAAACACTCTTGACTCTTGAATTCTGGTTGCCCCAAAAAAGGAATGATGTGTAGGCTTTGGAGAGGGTGCAGAAGAGGTTTACCAGAATGATGCCTGGATTCGAGGGTATTAGCTACACGGAGAGGTTGGACAAAGTTGGATTGTTTTCTTTGTGGCGGCCGAGGTTGAAGGGATTCCAGATAGAAGTATATAAAATGAGGCATTAGTATTGTAACATACTAGAACCTTTTTTCCCAGGGTGGAAATGTCAAGACTAGAGGGCATAGCCTGAAGGTAAAAGAATTAATAGATGTGTGGGGAAAGTATTTTTGCACAGAGGGTGCTAGGCACCTGGAATGTGCTGCAAGGGGTGGTGGTGAAGGCAGTGGTGGTTCAGAGGTTATTGGATGGCCACATGGATATGGAGGGACATGGATCACGTGCAGGTGGATAATAGTTTATCGTGGAATCATTTGGATACAAACATTGTGGGTTGAAGGGCCTGTTCCTGTGCTGTAATGTTCTATGTTCCGCACCTGCACAGTACATTAGGAGCAGAGGCAGGCTGCCTGACCCCTGGAGCCTGCCCTGCCATTCAGTCTGATCACGGCTGCTCTAGTTCCCCATGGCCCTCGATTCCATGATCCAGCCCCAGAAGATAGTGTCCACCTCAGGTGGCACGTTGCCCAGGTCGACACGCAGACCATTACCTTCTGTGAACCACGGCAGAGTTGGTGGAGGTCGCTGATGCTGCTTTGTTTCCCATTGGCGAGGAATATTTGAAAAGATGCGGAGTAAACTCATCGGCTGGTGCATCTGAGCTGCTTTCAGGAGAGGTCATCCAACAATCCTTTGATCTTCTCAATATACTTTTAACAGGTGGACCCATTGCAGCTGTGAAGCAAAGGTTTATGTTTTTTTAAAGACACTTTTAAGTTCAGTCAGAACACACACAGAGCCTCCATTATTAGCTGCCCACACCTGGCTGTGACTAAGACCACTTGTTCCAGCCTCTGCCACACTGCTTCCAATCTCCAGCAGGTTGCCAAGACAGCCAGGCTTTGTCCTGGGCAGGTGAGGCTCTAGCCTTGCAGAGGAACATGCCCTTCAGTACACCATATCTGCAGCAGTCGAAGCTCCTGCGGCTTGGAGCTCCCGAAGTCGGTCTCTAACCAGGAACCGCGAGCTCCACGATGTTAAAGTCTGCAGGCTCCCGTGGTTGGAGCTCTGAGGACGATCCCCGACAGAGATCGTGAGCTCCACGATGGTAAGTCCCACAAGCTCCCGCGGTTGGCGTTCCCGAAGTCGGTCTCCAGCAGAGGCCGCCAACTCCACGATGTTAGGCTGCAGTGCGGACGGGGATGCGATACGGAAAATAAATCGCATCTCCGTTGAGGTAAGAGGTTGAAAAATGTTTCCTCCAACCCCACCCGCCACATAAAACAAGCTAAAGAACACTAAAACATACATTTAACACACAGCAAAGAAGGAAGGGTGAGACAGACTGTTGGCGAGGCGGCCATTGCTGGCGTCACATGGTGATTGTGAATATCCTTCCCCCAATACCATGTGCTCTAATTTTGCACACTAATCTCTTATGTGGGACCTTGTCAAAGGCTTTTTGAAAGTCCAGATACACATCCACTGGCTCTCTCCCTTGTCCATTCTACTTGTTATACCCTCAAAAAATTAGTCAAGAATGATTTCCCTTTCATAATTCCATGCTGACTTTGACCGATCCCATCATTGCTTTACAAATGCGTTGCTATAATATCTTTAATAATCAAATCAAGCATCTTCCCCACTACTGATGCAAGGTTAACTGGTCTAAAATTCCCCGTTTTCTTTCTCCCTCCTTCCTTAAAAAGTGGGGCTACCCTCCAGTCCACAGGAACTGAACCAGAGTCTATAGAACATTGGAAAATGATCACTAATGCATCCACGATTTCCAGGGCCACCTCCTTGAATACTCTGGGATGCAGACCATCAGGCCCTGGGGATTTATCTGCCTTCAGTTCCAAAAGTTTACAATTTCCTGACGAATGTGGATTCCCTTCAGTTGCTCCCTTCCACTAGATCCTCAGTCCCCTAGTATTTCTGGGAAATTGTTTGTGTCTTCCTTAGTGAAGACATAACCAAAGTACTCATTTAGCTGTTCTGCCATTATCTTGTCTCCCGTTATAAATTCACCTGTCTCTGAACATTCACTAATCTTTTCCTTTTTACATATCTGAATAAGTTTTTACAGTCCGTTTTTATATTCCCCGCGAGCTTTCTTTCATGCTCTTTTTTCCCTTCTTAATTAACCTCTTTGTCTTCCTCTGATGAATTCTAAATTTCTCCTAGTCCTCTGGTTTGCTACTTCCTGTGGCCAATTTATATGCCTCTTCCTTGGATTTAACACTAATAATAATAATAATAAATTTTATTTATGGGCACCTTTGAAGAGTCTCAAGGACACCTTACAAAAATTTAGCAGGTAGAGGAAAAACATGTAAGGGGAATGAAATAAATAGTAGAGACATGACTAGCACACAAAGTAAAGACAGAATTCAATACAAAACACAATATGAGACAATTAATGCACAGATGAAAAGGGAGGGGGACGTGGGGCTAAGGATAGGCAGAGGTGAAGAGATGGGTCTTGAGGCGGGACTGGAAGATGGTGAGGGACGCAGAATTGTGGATCAGTTGGGGGAGGGAGTTCCAGAGCCTGGGAGCTGCCCTGGAGAAGGCTCTGTCCCCAAACTATCCTTGATTTTCCTCGTTAGCCACGGTTGAGCCGCCTTCCCCGTTTTATTTTTTTGCCAGTGAGGGATGAACAATTTTTGGAGCTCATCCATGCGGTCTTTAATTCTTTGCCATTGTATCTCCAATATCAACCCTTTAAGTATAATTTGCCAGTCTATCCTAGCCAATTCCCATCTCATACCTTTAAAGTATCCTTTCTTTAAGTTCAGGACCCTAGTCTCTGAATTAACCGTGTCACTCTCCATCCTAATGCAGAATTCCACCATATTATGGTCACTGTTGCCCAAGGGGCTTTGCACAACAAGATCGCTAACTAATCCTTCTTCATTACACAATACCCAGTCTAGGATGGCCTGTCCTCTAGTTGGTTCCTATACAGATTGGCTTAAAAAACCATCTCGTATTCATTTTAGGAAATCCTCCTCCTCAGCACTGTTACCAATTTGGTTGGCCCAATTTATATGTGGATTAAAGTTACCCATGATAAGTGCTGTACCTTTGCTACACGCATCCCTAATTTCATGTTTGATGTTATCCCCAACCTCCCTACTGCTGTTTGGTGGTCTGTATAAAACTCCAACAGCGTTTTCTGCCCTTGGCTGTTTCACAGTTCTACCCTTACCAACTCTACAGCATCCAAGCTAATGCCTCTCCTTACTATTGCATTAATCTCCTCTTTAACCAGCAATGCCACCCCACCTCCTCTTCCTTTCTGTCTATCCTTCCTGAATATTGAATACCCCTGCATGTTTAGCTCCCAGCCTTGGTCACCCTGGAGCCATGTCTCTGTAATTCCTATTATATCATATCCCTTAACTACTAACTGCACATTCAATTCATCCACCTTATTACGAATGCTTCTCACATAAAGGCACAAAGCTTTCAGGTTAGTTTTTCTTATCTCCCTTCTATCTTTCGCTTCTGTCCTCCTTTTATGGAGCTCTGTCTCCTTGCATTGGTTCCCATCCCCCTGCCCAGTTAGTTTAAACGTGACCTTTCCTACTCTCTTTCCCGTTAACTGCACGCATACGCTTCCACGTTGTTGACCCCACCCCCACTGTTTAGTCGCATTGAATATAATTCACTTGCATTGAATATGAGTGGCACAGCACTATAAAGAATCACTTCCTTACTCACTATGTGTATTGTAGATATACAATTGACAAATAGATGTACGCACTTGTCAGACAGAAGTGAATGACTCCCTGTTATCCAGGTAAGATCCCTGGGGAATGTGTTGGAACCATTATGAGTTTCGAGGGAAGTGTGACTGTGTGCTGGGAGCCTCTGCTTTGGTTACCTGTACAGATCTGGCAGCCTGGATCCAGCAGGTGGCTCCTGTGGTCATGTGTGGTGTCCAGTCCTCTGTTCCCACCAGAATCTGATAATTCCCCTCTCCCAATGGATGTGGGTGAATTGGCCTACAAATAAAACAGCCCTTTTTAAAAAAAAACATTAACTAGAGGAAGATTAAATGAAGTCGGCATAAAACACTTTTGACTGATTTTAGGAATGGCCATAATTTTTAAAACTAAAAAAGTGTGACATTTTCTTTTTCTATCTTGCTACTCGAGAAAGAACAAGCAATTTTAAACTGTTGTAGCATTTGAAGAAACAATATCAAGAGCTTTCAAAGTAAGTACGACTCCCTACACACAATGTAAGCAGCTAGGTTGCTATCCCCCGATAGTCACGGTCTTAACCTTTCTTCAGTGTTATGACACCAGAATGTAGTCATGGGGTAAGGCTATTTACACACCCTTGCCTTACCCAAAGCTGGCTTTGCCATTCAGGCTGCCCTGGCCTGTATTTCAAACCTATTTGCCTGTCACTACTTCATGTACATTGATATCCTTATCAAACAAACATCTTTCTGGATTTGTAGCCCACTGTTGCCTGGCGATTGAAAGCATCACCACATGTGTTACAAGATTTATTTGTTCCACTGACCAACTGCTATTGAACCAATGATGTCCCACCCCTCGCTACCAAACTACTGCAATAACCAGAATGTGATCATGCATTCCTTTTGTGACATTTATGGGAAAATAGGATACAATCAGAGTTTTTATTCATTCTGTAGTGACACTTCATTTGTGTCCAACCTTGAACAGTTGAGAAAATGGGCTTGGATCCACTTTTATCCAGAATGACACTAGGCCTTGATTACTAAGCTAAGCCAATGGGTTCCATCAGCTGGATGTATTCTAATGAATATAGAAAGATCATGGGGTCATCTGATAGATATGGTCAATAATATTTAACTTGGGGGTTAATTGAAACAGTTGGGACTTTCAATGGACATATGGACCTTTATTAAGAAGCGGTTTTGGGAAATGCTTCAAAATCCAGTAAATGGTACAAATTATAAGGCATAAGGGGGCAAATTGCCTCGTACTGTCCCAAATGTTCTTCAAGCCAACTACTTACACGCTGAAATTGAGTTTGCAGATTAGTTTATTATAACTTCTCCCTTTTCTTCCCATCCCTTGATTTTCATTTTTCCTATTTGCATTAGAAGTGTACCTCTTCTATGGTTACAGTAAGTATACTTCAGCCCCTCCTACTGTTTCCATTATTCAGCAGTATAAACAAAACACTGGATGTACGAGGTCAGGCAGCATCTATGGACCGAATCACCGACGTCATCAAAGTGAAATGTGAATATTTTTCCTCCCTATTGTTTTCAGGATTTTCTGCTTTTATTTCAGATATCTGCAGATTTTGACTATTGCTCCATTATTCAAGGAATGCATTGATTGCAAAGCGTGAAGTCTGTAAACTCAAAGAGAATACTAGAGTAAGTGCACTATTCTGTGGTATTTATTTAGCCCCAGTACGACAAGCAACACTCACAATGCAAACAAACTCAAGATTATCTTGGCTTCGGTCTTTGGCTTTTTCACTACTCAGTAAGAGAAACTCATGAGAGATGTATATAAAATGAGAGGCAGATAGGATAGACAGTCAGAATCATTTTCCCAAATGAAAGGGCATAGCTCTAAGGTGAGAGGGGGGAAGTTTTATACACAATGGGTGGTGTCTGGAATGATCTGTCTGAGGTAGTGGTTGAAGCAGATACGTTAGTGGTGTTTGGAAGACTTTTGGATATGCAGGGAATGGAGGGATATGCAATATTTGCGGGTAAATAAATGGTGGTCTTCCTTGGATAGATATTGTGGGCCGAAGGACATGTTCATGTTCTCTATGTAGAACAAGGGAATGATCTGAAATGACCTGATTTACACTATTGCCCGTCAAAATTATTCCTACTAACATCAGAGGAAATATGAAGGAAACAGAACTGAGTAACATATGATCACTGAGGGTCAATCTATGCAAATAACCAGATAACAATCATAAGATATTATCTATGTCCAATTCTAAATGCTGACTCCCTAATCTGTGTCATCGTCACCTTTCCATGGACTTTCCATGTACATTTGTTAACTGAGGCCCAATTCCATTATCTCCTACCTGGGTAATTTTAACCAAAGAACTGTGTCTCTTTGATGCTTTTTTTCATTTACTTTATTGAGTGATCAGTAAATTGTCAAATCATAGAGGCGTACAGCACGGAAACGAGCCCTTCAGCCCATCGTGTCCATGCCAACGTCTTTGCATTATCCCACTTGCCTGCATTAGGGCCACATCATTCTGTGCCTTGCCTAATTATATATCTACTTAACTGCCTCTTTTCATGGTATTGTATCTGATGTCACCACCTCCCTTGCAACAAGAAAGATCGGAAAATCGTCCTTAGTAAACGAGATGTCCATTCAATGGGGAAGAAACTGTTCTTAAATCTGGTGTTCCAGATGTCAACTATTCTCTAACCCATTGTGGACATTGGACTTTGTCTCCGGAACTGATGCGCTACAATGCTGAG
Organism: Leucoraja erinaceus; assembly: GCF_028641065.1. NCBI lineage: Eukaryota > Metazoa > Chordata > Chondrichthyes > Rajiformes > Rajidae > Leucoraja > Leucoraja erinaceus. Next base: position 8,703,158 of record NC_073402.1, on the reverse strand, counting down.
GATTATATTCATGCCCTTTGTTCTATCTAGTGTATTTGAGTTTGATTTGATTATATTCATATAGTATTATGTGATCTGATTAGAGAGCAGGTGAAACAAAGCTCGTCACTGTATCTCAGTAAACGTGGCCAATAATAAGCCTAACCTTAAAATGTGTTAAGAACCTAACCCTTTAAAACTCTTTTACCGTTCTTTAAATCTAAGCCCCTTGTTTTTGATCCCCGTATCATGGGGAAAGGATTATCTATTCTATTTAAGCCTTTGATAATCTTAAATGCTTCTATCAGGTCACGGAGACTGTGGTCAGGATGTCACAACCGGCTGCACCAGGCTCAGACCTCCATTTCACAACTAACTGCAGATTGCTTCACCTTAAGTGAGCTTGCTCTACGCAGAGTTAAAGTCCACAGCAGTGTTCAGGCAGGGCTGTTTGCACGATTCAATTTCCAAGGAACTACTAAAATCTTAGAGCTACATGCAGAGGAAATGTATCTGACTGATAGCAGGAATGACGGAGTGGAGTTTCTGGTGCAGCTTTCATTAAGGCAAAGAAGATTAAGAGAATATTTAATACCAAGGTAAACATCATGGGAGATTTTAACAGAGCTAATTGGGAGGAACTGTTTCCACTGGCAGCATGGCCAGTAACAGAGGAAACGATTTAAGATAACTGCCTATAGAATGTTTCATTTTAGATACGGAGCTGTCATTAGCAGGAATGCAGAAAGTGAAATGTTGGAGGAACAGATCCAATGGGTGCTCACAGCAGACAATTGGACCAAAGAAAAATAAAAACAGCCACGTGAAAATGGCAAAGAGTGGAACAGATTAAGTAGGTCTCACAGAGACCAAGGGCAAGTTAGGTGAAACCGCTCCTCTGTCCTGTATGACTCTGTAATTGTTTAAACACTCAATAGTTATTCAAAGTGGAATTACAGATGAATGTATAGAAGTCTCATACCACATAAAAAATTCTAAAGAATAAGGATTGCACTGGGTGATTGAATTCCAAATTTAAACCCCTGTCCAACGGTACGAGTTCATTCCAAGAGCTCTGCCCAGATTCGAACTCGGAGATTTTCGGTAATGGCCACTCGTTGGCTACTCGGGGCTCTCGTGGACATTTTTCAACATGTCTTCATGAATCTTCACGAGTCTCCCCGTGCTTACCTGCCGTTAGCGAGTCTTCCCGAGTACCTGCCGTTAGCGGTACGAGCCGCTAAGAGACATCCCCGAGCTCCGACGTACCCGCTACGTTCATTCTCCGTGCCTACCATGAGTGATTTTTTTTAAACTCGGGAGAGCTCTTGGAATGAACTCGTACTGTGGGATAGGGCTATTAACCTCCACACAAGATTAGGAGATTTTGCACAACTAAATATCAGAACATAAATTCAATCGATCTAATTACTAGGATAGCAAATACCTCCGATCTACAACAAACTGAAGTAGTAATTGACCAAAGCTAGCAACGAGGTGAAAGGGAAGCACAGTGATACGACAGCCACTGTCTCACATCTCCACTGCCCTGGGTCCAATCCTGATTTCAGCATATGTGGAGTTTGCACGTACTACCGGTGATAATGTAGGTTTATTCCGGGTGTTGCCGGTTTCCTTCTGCATCCAGAAAACATGCCGTTGATCCCATCCTAGGTGCAACATCTCCCCTTTATGCGTGAGTTGATAGCCAGTGCTTGCCTTTCAAACTCTTCTGATTTTGTGGTAATTAGTTTTATGCTCTGTGAAGGACAGAAAGAGGGAATGAAACACAAGCAGATATTAAACATTTGACATATGCGGTGTAAGGATATTAAAACAGAGCCCATATAGTAGTACTAAGCCAAAGAACAAAAACTGTTAAGAGTTTAGTGAGGGGAATGGATTACAGTAGAAACTAACAACAGCCACAGACACACGTGCCCTTCACAGCCCACCTTGTCCAGGCCGACCATGGATGAACCATCCACACTAATATCCCATCTCTGCCCACTGGACCTGTAATCCCTCCCTGGTTTTTCCTGTCCAAAGTATCCTTTCCCAAAACACGTCCTAAACAGTGTAATTATATCTGACTCCATGTTCTTCTTTAGCTCATTCCAGATATTCACCACCCTCTGTATGTAAAACTTACTGTTAGATCTCCTTTACATATCTCTCCTATCACCTTAAACCTGTGCCCTCTAGTTCTAGACTTCCCACCTTGGAAAAGAGATTCTATCTATTCGAACTATGCCCCTGGTAATTTTATAAACCTCTGTAAGGTCACCTCCCCCAACTCTACATTTCATTGAGAATAAATCCATCGCCAGCCTATCAAACCTCTCATTGTAACTACAGCCCTCCATTCCAGGCAACATCCTGTAAATCTCTTCTCTACTCTCTCTCTCTCTCTCTGTTGCCCCCTCATCCTTCACATATTGTGGCGATCAGAACTGTACACAATCAATGCAGCCCAGTTAGCGTTTTGTATAATTGGAACATAACATACCAATTCTGATATTCAATGCCTCAAGATATAAAGATATGTATAACAAAGGTATTTTCCGCTGACCACATCCAGGTGTGTTACCACTTTCAGGGAGCTGCAGTCTTGAACCCTACCTTGATACACTTTGTGATAGATAAATGATCACACACTCTAATCATCTTGCCCTGAGGCAATTAAATGGAATTTCAACTTACTACACAAGTTAAAGCCCAGGCAAGCCAGCAAATTACATAAAAATCCTCTCCATGTTAAGGGCCTGCCCCCACTGTCCCCCCGTGTTCTTCACGGGCCTTCTGCCCAGCGTTTTTCAAACTCGCAGAAATGTTTCGTAACGAGTCTGTACGAGTCCCGTGGATATATCGTAGCGCTCGTTTATGTTAGCTGTAAGTACCGGGGCATCATCAACAAAGTCGGGGAAACGTTTTTTTCGCCAGCCTGATGAAAAATGTCCACGAGTAACAAAAGATACCCCCGAGTAACCTACGCTGGCCATAACGAGCCGCTACGATATATCCACGGACTCCTAAGGCCTCCTACGGACTCGTTACATACATTCTGCGAGTTTGAAAACTCGGGAGAATTCGTGAATAAGAGGAGAATTCATGTATAACTCGGGAAAGTGGGACAGGCCCTTAAACCATCTACCGATGCAGAAAGTGTTTGCCCCTGTGTTATTACACTGATTTATTTTAAGCTTGTCACTCCAATAATGTATTACATCAAAACATGCCAACCAGCCTTGCAAATCACACATTTGCCGCAGGATGGGACCCATTTTTTGAAAAATGGAACATGAAAAGCAAACTTTGAGGCTCAGAACAGTTTTTTTTTTTCGACCAAACCTGGCAGGAGATACGGCCCCCAGAAAATGAGAACGGGCATTTCTTGGAGTAATTCATCGTAATTACGATGAGGACCGAGGAGTACCTGTGAGACTGCTGTGGGAGCTGGGGGGGGCTGGGGGAGCGGGCCGTGGAGCCCCTGCTGTGGAGCTGCTTGTGGAGCTGCTGAGGGCTTGATGAGCCTCCGTGGAGCGATCTGAGAGCGGCTGCAGACTTACATACGTGGAGCTGGCCGGCTTCGGGGCGTGGAGAGGCCGGCGGTGGCGCTTATGCGGCCCGACTAGTTCCGGTGGATGGTGGACAGCCGGGAGCTCGCTTATGGCCCCGTTGGAGGGCTAGCTTTGCTGGGCACCGCAGCGGCGACCTTCCAAACCGCCCTGAATTGTGCGGGTGGTATGAGAGTGACCTGTAGGGGAGCCCTACCACGCCCGGCCACAGCCTTAATTTGCCGCGTACAGAGCGCCCGCCGTGGGGGCTTTAAACTCGACTTCAGGGAGGAAATGGCTGCAGGGAGAACCAAGACTTTGCTCCGTCCCAGCAACCGTTGTAGGAAGGAAGCCACTGTATCGATGGATTTTATGAATAGTGTTTGGTGTGTGGTTTTGGTTCTTTTAATTGTATTGATAAAAATTCTGCGTGGTGCAGAAACTACATTTCGTTTTGAACCCCATCATGTGCGGTTCACAAATGACAAAATAGGTACAGGTGCACAACCTGGGTGGTAATCCGGGGTTCAGAAACCGCAAAGCTCTGGGGGGGGGGGAAAAATAAAACCGGCCATTTTTTCAAAAACGCATAACATCCGTCTGCGTCCTCCAAAGCTCGCGTGTTGTGCGCCAAACCTGACCCAACGACACACACTTCAACCAGGTCTGTACTACCTGAGCGCTGCCCTCCTCCTGGAGACCGGGAGAACGCTAACACTCTTGTTAAAAAAAAATTCCCCACCCCCCAAACAAAGTGTGCCTTAAGATGTTAGTCAGTAGTGTTGGAGGGCTTTTATGTGCGGGGGTTGAAGGGGGTAAACTGTTTTAATTCTTAGTCCCCTAACCGGTCGGAAGAGGCGGGATAGCGGTCATGCCTTACCGGGGTCGCGTGTGCAGTAAGCTCCGCAGCGCTGATGGCCGTCTGGCCGCGGGCGGCTCCGGTTGTATCTTCCGACCCCTGCAAAACTCTACCCCCTGGCTGCGAGGCGCTCCAAATCCAGCGCTCCCGCGGCGCGGGACGCCCAAAGCTCCGCGCATGTCCGGTAGTCGGCGGCGTCTTCACTCTGGGATGCCTTACCGGGTCCGCAGTGCGGCAAGCTCCCGTAGCGCTGTTGGGCAGTGCGCGACACAGGCAACATCGCAATACGCTTCGCTATGATTTGGAGAACCACATGGCGGACAATACCAGCACAGGGATCATGACTATAGTAATAAAAGCCGGTTCGAAGGCTCCAACCGGCTGTCCAGCCCGAAAAAGGTCCGGACATATAGCCCCCATCTCCGCGGAACTTACCAAACTCCAAGCGACGCTACCGCGAATGTTTGGAATAATGAACAAGCCCCACACTGCTGCGGCGGAGCTTTTGCCGCAACAAAATGCGAAAAACTCATACGGTGTAAAGGCATTGCTCCGCATCGCCTGCCATGTATGGTATCGATGCGCCGATGCTCTGAAAAAGGGGGCATGCCTGCGGGCGACTTCCCGACATCTCGATCAAAAGCTGGACGTACCGCGGAGCGGAACTGGCCGCGCTGGATTGGAGCTCCTCGCACCAGGGGTACTAGATTGGTCCGGTAAGTCGAGCTACTAACCGGCGGCCGAAAAAAAAAAAAGCCAAGACGCGTCCGGACGTAGCCCCCATCTCCGCCGAGGTTGGTATCGCCGACCAGAAAATCATGGTAGGTGCTAAGAATTAAAGTTTAACAACCCACTTCCCCCTACACCACGACATCCACCCGACCTAAAAAAAATAACTCTCAAACAAACATGACTAACATTTATGCATTGATTCTCCCGTTCTCCTGGAGAGGGAGGAGGCGCCCGCTCGCAGACGTTTCAGCCCGCCGCGCGCTACGCTACCCTAATCTACGCTAAAACTCTCTTCTGAAATCCGAAAATGTCCGAAATCCGACAAGTGTCTGGTCCCAAGGCTTTCGGATAAAAGGTTGTGCACCTGTATTGTATTGTATTGTATTGTAATGCACATTTCATTTCCCTATTGAGTTTCTCCCATTTGTTGATTCTGTCAAAGTGCGTGACTTGCTTTAAGCAAGCGTTTGACAGAAATTGGATCAAAATGTCACAGCTACAACCCTTTTCCAAGTAACTCACTATAATAAACCAAGAATCGAGTCTGGAATCTTTAGCCACACCCATTTTCCTCCCCCTGACATTGTTTAGGTTATAACCAGATTGTTTATAATGCAAGGGGCCTTAGTAACAGCATGCAATTATGCGCCATTATAACAGAAATACGCCTGAGAACTTGCCTTGTGCAAGAAGTTTAAGTGAGTGGGGGACCCCTCTCTGTATCTTTTTGGTCCAAAAATGCTCATCATGAACTTCATGCTTTGGAAAACCAGTAAATATACATGCCGTGTGTAGGTCACAGACCTTCCCTCTACAGACTGCTAGATGCCCACATGATCATGGGGGGCTTGGGACCAACCAAAGACTGGGGTCATTGACCGGCAGCTGACCTAGTGGCAGCCAAAATCACTCCCATTTCGCAGGAGCCCACAAAAATACTCCCTCCGCCTCTCCGCCAGAAGGTTGACAGAAAAATTCTTTTAAAATGCTGACTCCAGAAGCCCAAGTTTGACACAGAATCCAGAAAAAAGGAAAAGAAAATAAAAATGAAATGATGGGAAAGATTGAAAAGAAAGACTGACCCGCACATCTGCCCGTCTCCGCTTCTCCCCCCCCCAGATATTTTTTTGAGAAGTTCACACCCTGACCCGATGTCACCACACGACATCAATCTCAGCGTCTCAGTCCAACATAACCCCTGTGTAACACACACCACGCACACCACACACACACACACAAACCACACAGCACAAGCACCACACACACACAACACACACACACTAACACCACAGGCACCACACGCACACCACACACACCCCACTGCAACCCTCTCATCCTTTGGCAATCCCCCCTCCCCCCCCTTACTTACACACGCTTGTTTTCGCGACGTCCCCTTCACGGAATTTAATCAGCTCCAGGAAGCGATCTCGGTGGGACTCAATGAGAACTAAACCCTGGGCTGGTGGGATCTCGCCCAGAATAAACCTGGTCTGAACACAATGCTTGCAACAAAAATAGAGAAATCATACTCTCTATTGTGTGTATTATGCAATATAGAGTAAGGCGAGCATAAACCTAAATGCACTAATGACCCCTGCCAGAAGCCAGCATCCAGTAACCGGATCCTTCTCTGGGAAAGGCAGGTTTCTGCCGAGTGGTAGAGTGGAGCGAGCCTGGCTTACCGACCCCCCCGTTTACCAATAGTTGTAGCAAATTAAGGTACCTCTACACCGTCTGGTACCGAGCCATAATTTACAAGCACACCCGACTGATGTGTCACAGTGGAACTTGGACCACCAACCAATTACAGACCAACAGGACCGGTGTACATTTTTTTGGCGGGACATGAGGATACAGGCGGGGCACCATGGCGCAGACCAAACCACAAACTGCTACACATTGCCCAATACAACCACCAAGCCAGTCCGTTTTAACCAAGCCTCAAAATGGGACGTTGGATCAGCCTATTGCGAACAAAACAATAAACAAATTCGAATGGGCTGTGCAAGCAGGTTAAACGCGACGTCGGCAGAAAAACCAGGGTGAACACGTCGTGTATTGCATGGGCGATCTACAGCACAAGATGTGCTAAAGAAGTACCCAACCGCCTACGTGACCCCACAGGACTGATAGCATTGCTTAAAAATAACACGGATGTAAAGGCGGCTTTGACTGCATGTTTTGTGGCCGTCAACAATGGTTATACAATATGAAAGATGCCACATGGTCAAGAGGTGCATGCGATAAGATAACAAACTTCTAGGACAAATGTGCATGCCGTCAATCACGGCTACTATACGTAATGTAGCCACATGCGTTAGAACTAAATGGCAACAAAATTGACACGCACGAGCTGAGTCCGCGACCGTGTTAGTCGTTTTGGCATTAGAAACTTCTCAGTGAACCGAAAAGCTACACTAGTATATGAGACCTACACGTAAACGGCTACAAAGAACCAAGACAAGGGCGTCTGAAGACGTATTTTTTAAATAGACGACAAACCGTCCCGAAATGGTGACTTAAAGTTTAAAATAGCGGGGCTAGCAGCCTCAAGAATGTGACGTACTAGGCTGATCAAGCTAATTCATGAAAAACACGCAAATGTCCCTCAAAAGCCCACGCAACAAGCGCACGCGACTTCAGCAGAACAATAATTATCTCCCCCACAGCCAGGTTCGAACAGGCCAACATACTATACAAACTGTGGAAAAAATTATGCATGGGCGATGAGCATATTGGATGGCCCTGCTAAAGATGTGGCTAACGCTAACCCTGTGGGCAAAGGATGCTAGGCACAGTGTGTACAAACAAGATGGCAACAATCAAGCTCAATGCTTCACTACAAGGAGAAAGCATTTTTTGCTGGGACATCACGTGGATGCTGGAAGAGCCTGCGGTTGCATCTATGAAGTGAGACAACAAAAAGTGTGCTTTACAATATGATACTGGGGGATGTAGACAAAGCCCTGCCAGAGAAGGTGTAACATGACGCTTACCGGGTCACAGTGCTCTAAGTACGATTAGTGTCGAACACTGCAGAAAAGGAGAGAGCTAGAGGACAGTAAGAGAGGGAGAAGAAAAAACCCTAGAGAGGAGAAAAGGAGGAAAAAAAACCAAAGACACGGAGGGCATGGGTGAAGAAAAAAAAAAAAGAGTAGGTGTTTCCATGGACGTCCGCTAAAAAAAGCCCGCCTTAAGTTTGAAAAAAGTTCAAAGAAAAGAGCAACAGGAGGAACGAGAGAAAGGAAGGAAAAGGGGAAGCAAAAGACCGAAGACGCAGGAGAAGGAGAGAAAGAGAAGACATGACACAGGGAAAAAAAGAAAGAGCGAAAAAGGAAAAAGAAAACACGGAGAAAGAGAAGAGAGAAAAAGAAGAAGAAAAAAGAAACCAGGGGAAGGAAAAGAGGAGAGAAGAAAGATTACACAGAGGAAAGGGGGAAGAGAAAGGAGGGGGAGGTGAGGTAAAAAAAAGCAGGGAAGAAAAGGGGGAAAAGGGAGGACAAGGGAAGGAGGAGAGAATAACGGAAATAGTACGAAAGGGTAAGACCAGCCCAAAGGAGGGAAAGGGAAAAGGTCAGGAGGTGGAAAAGAGAGGAAGAGGATGATCAGCAGGGAAAAATGAGAGAAAGAAGTGGGAAGGCGGGAGGAGAGAAAAGAAGGACAGCGAAGGGGAAAGAAAAAAGAGATATGAGGTAAGGGAATTAAGAGGAGGTTTTGACTGGAAAGGGGAAAGGTCTGTCAAGAGAACTGAGCAGTAAGTGTGGGAGAGCAGAAAGAAACAGGAGATAGAGGGATCTATAGAGGGAGAGGCGGGGGAAGAGGAGCAGGGAACAAGGAAGAGGAACATGGCAGGAAAAGAGTACAACTGAGGTGAGACACTACTAGGGGGCGTGGCCTTGGGAGCTCCCGAGATTGGTTGCTTTCGTACCCGACGGACCGCGGCTTCAGTGAGGTTTTTTTAAAGCTATCGGGCGGACCTGAGATGGTGGCAAAAGACCGTACTTCGGGACGTGCGCAGCTGAGCAGTCGTGGGGCCCGGGGTAGACGAAGACCAAAGAGGGGAAGCTGTCGGAGTTCCCGCTCAAAAAAGGGAGGAGGGGGGGACAAGGACGGAAGGGGAAACATGAGCAGGGGTCAGATCAGGAGGCACAAAGGCAGGGGGCGAGAACGGGGGGAGATACCGATAGTCCGCACAGCACGACTGCAATCAAAAAGTTGAGGCGCCAAGTGCAAAGATGGTCGAAAGGAACGGGGAGAACGGGGGGGGGCACGCCGAGCACTGGCCGGACCGGAAGAACAGGTCACCATTCCGGCAACGCCGTGGTGGGAGTGGGGACATCCTATGGAGAAACCCATAAGACTGGCTGCCCCAGAAGGCAGGAGCAGGGCCCATCGCCGTCTCGCGGGGGGCTTCATCTTGTGTGCAGGGTTTGACGACATCACCCTGGAATCAGAGGACACCAACATCTATGTAGACCTGACTGTCATCAGCAACCATTCCTGTCATTGGGAGAGATCATTGAGCCGCCTACGGAGCACCTACAGGCAGACAGCACAGCTCTGCACTGATGGGTCACTGCACAGACGGCTGGCCCGACAAAAGCCAACTGCAGGGAGTGCTGAGACACATTACTGGGCTGATAGAGCAGGTGCTGACTGTGCACGAGGGCTGCTGCTGCGGGGCACGAGGCTCGTCATCCCATCAGCCTTACAAGGTGATGTGCTGCAGAGACTACACGAAGGACATCTGGGGGTGACAAAGTGCAGGGGCCGGGCCAAGCAGACGGTATGGTGGCCAGGACTCAGCAGCCAGCTGAATGACATGGTGCTGAAATGTAGAACCTGCATCCAAGAGCGAAGGAACGTCAAAGAGCCGCTGATGCCAACGGAGATGCCAGACAGGCCTTGGCAAACCTTGGGAGCTGACCTATTCACGCTGAAAAACAAGACTTATCTGCTAGTCGTAGATTATTTCTCAAGATATGTGGAAGTTGCGCTGCTATCACCGACAAGGTCCACAGATGTGGTGGTGCACCTGAAATCCATATTTGCTCGTCATGGAATTTGTGAATTTCTTAAAAGTGACAATGGGCCCCAATTCTCAGGTAGCCACTTTAAATCCTTTGCAGCAGAGTATGGCTTTATTTACATCACGAGCAGCCCCAGGTTTCCTCAGAGCAATGGGGAGGCGGAACGCGCTGTACAAACCGTGAAAAACCTGCTAACAAAGGCGTCAGACCCATATCTTGCATTGCTGGCCTACAGAGCTACCCCTCTACAGAACGGCTATAGCCCAGCCGAGCTGTTGATGGGGCGCCGCCTACGCACTACAGTTCCTGCCCTTCCAACCCTGCTGAATCCAGTTTTGCCTGACTACAACGCGCTGGGGGCCAAAGAAAGGGAGAAGAGGTGGAACGACGCAAGATCCTTTGACAAGAGGCACGGAGCGAGAAATCTGGAGCCACTAATACCTGGGGAGGATGTGTGGATCACCGATGCACGAGTCCAGGGCAAAGTGCTATCTACACACAATGCACCTCGCTCTTATATCGTCCAGGTGCCTCAGGGCACACTGAGGAGGAACCGGCAGCACTTGGTGCCGCTGCAGACCAACAGTGAGGTAGTCGACGCGGATGAGCCACCGGTGGGAGAAGAGCCAGCTCCACCAGAGCCAGCTCCACCAGACCCAGCTCCACCAGTGACAGCATCACCCAGCGGAGAGGGCCCCACCACAGAGACTGTGCGGACTAGGTGTGGGAGAGAGGTTAGAAAGCCGCAGAGACTTGATTTGTGATTTATTGATCTGTTTTCTACAATAAAGAAAAAGAGAGAGTGAAATGTGATGTGAAAATGTTCTGTAAACCTGTTACATTTACCTGAAACCTGAAAGAATAGTTCACAGTATGGTAACGTGTAAGTTATTTTATTTCTATTTTGCATGCTTAGATCAGGGACAGGTCTTCCAGCAAAAGGGCAGAATAAACCCCTTAAGACCTGCAGAGACAAAGGTAGTCCACCCTTTGTTCTCAAAGAAAGGGAGATGTGGTATTATGCAATAATAGAGTAAGGCTGAGCAGAGGGGCACTAGGACCCTGCCAGAAGCCAGGCTCCAGTAACCGGATGTGTCTGGAAAGCAGGGTGTCGGCAGAGGGAGAGAGAGGCCTGGGCTTACACGAGGCTGTTGCAGTTGCTGTTGTTGTACAGATTAAAGGTATACTCTGTTTACGTCGTGGTACGAGCCTTATTACAAGCATAACTCGACACTAATCACCGGGACTTCACAGACATTGAAACATAGGAACTTAGAAAATAGGTGCAGGTGTAGGCCAATCGGCCCTTCGAGGTAGCATTCAATATGATCATGGCTAATCATCCAAAATCAGTACTCCATTCTGGCTTTTCCCCATATTCCTTGATTCCCTCAGCCCTAAGAGCTAAATCTACCTCTCTCTAGAACACATCCAGTGAATTGGCCTCCACTGCCTTCTGTGGCGGAGAATTCCACAGATTCACAACACTCTGGGAGAACGTTTTTCCTCATTTCAATCCTACATCAATTCAGATCACATTTATAAAAAAGCCAACCAAAGACTTTTCTTTCTCCGCCAGCTCAAGAAGTTCAGAGTGAGGAAACATCTCCTAATCCGATTTTACACAGCCATCATCCAAAGCATGCTCACTTCATCAATAACAGTCTGGTACAGCAGTTTAGACACTCACTCCCGTAATAAACTACAGCGCATTGTCAACAAAGCATCCAAAATCATCAGCACTCCCCTCCCATCAATAGAATCACTCAATCTCAAACGGTCCGTGTCAAGGGTGAAGAAAATCATTTCTGATCCCTCCCACCCAGCTCACCACATCTTCCACCTGCTGCCATCAGGAAGGCGCTACAGCTCACTGCCCGCCAAAACAACATGATTTAAAAACAGTTTCTATCCACATGCAATTCGAATTCTGAACACTCTATGACAACATCACATAGCCACCTTGTGCATGTACTGTATAACCATATAACCATATAACAATTACAGCACGGAAACAGGCCATCTCGACCCTTCTAGTCCGTGCCGAACACATAATCTCCCCTAGTCCCATATACCTGCGCTCAGACCATAACCCTCCATTCCCTTCCCATCCATATAACTATCCAATTTATTTTTAAATGATAAAAACGAACCTGCCTCCACCACCTTCACTGGAAGCTCATTCCACACAGCTACCACTCTCTGAGTAAAGAAGTTCCCCCTCATGTTACCCCTTAACTTCAGTCCCTTAATTCTCAAGTCATGTCCCCTTGTTTGAATCTTCCCTACTCTCAGTGGGAAAAGCTTTTCCACGTCAACTCTGTAAACTGTATACTGTATGTTGGTGTGTTTTTATGTTATGTTTGACGGGAATCAGCCTATTGTATAACATCCTGTACTGAACCTGAATTCCACCAGCTTGACTGTGTGGTCATTAAATAATCTAATCTAATCTAATCTACTACATGGCCTACCCCATATTCTTAAACTGTCACCCCTGGTTCTGGACTCTCCCAACATCGGGAACAATTTTCCTGCATCTACCCTGTCCAATCCTCTAAGAATTTTATATGTTTCTAGGAGATATCCTCTCATCCTTCTAAATTCCAGCGAATACAAACCCAGTCAACCCATTCTTTCATTATACTTCAGAGCCGCCATCCCGGTAATTAACCTGGTGAACCTAATCAATAGCAATAATGTCCTTCCTCAAATTAGGAGACCAAAATTGCACACAATACTCCAGGTGCGGTCTCACCAGGGTCCTGTACAACTGCAGTAGGACCTCCTTGCTCATAAACTCAAATCGTTCCGCAATGAAGGCCAACATGCCATTAGCTTTCTTCACAGCCTGTTGTACCTGCATGCTTACTTTCAGTGACTGATATACAAGCACACACAGGTCTCGTTGCACCTCCCCTTCTCCTAATCTGACACCATTCAGATAATAATCTGCCTTCCTGTTCTGGCCACCAAAGTGGATAACCTCACATTTATCCACATTGTACTGCATCTGCCATGCTTCTGCCCACTCACCCAACCTATCCAAGTCATCCTGCAGCCTCATAGCATCCCCCTCGCAGCTCACACTGCCACCCAGCTTTGTGTCATCCGCAAACTTAGAGATGTTACATTTAATTTCCTCCTCTAAATCGTTAATATATATTGTAAGCAACTATGGTCCCAGCACCAAGCCTTGCGGCACCCCACTAGTCACTGCCTGCCATTCTGAAAAGTACCCGTTAATTCCTACTCATTGCTTCCTGTCTGCCAACCAGTTCTCTATCCATGTCAATACCCTACCCCCAATATCATGTCCTCTAATTTTACACACTAATCTTTTGTGTGGGACCTTGTCAAAGGCTTTTTGAAAGTCCAGATACATCACATCCACTGGCTCTCCTTTAACCATTCTACTTGTTACATCCTCAAATAATTCCAAAAGATTAGTCTGGCATGATTTCCCCTTCATAAATCCATGCTGACTTTGACCGATCCCGTCACTGCTTTCCAAATGCGCTGCATTAAGATCTTTAATAATCGACTCCAGCATCTTCCCCACTACTGATGTAAAGCTAACTGGTCTATAATTCCCGATTTTCTCTCTACTTCCTTCAACTCATAGTGCTCTTTTCATCAACTTGTCAATGTTACATGTGAAAGCATATTGTCGGGTTGCATTACGATAACCTAGTGTTGGCTTGGGAGCAAAAAATTGCACAGTTGTGAATGTAGTCCAATACATCACACAGACCAGACTCCTCACCATTGACCCCATCTACACTAGTGTTGCACTGTTAAAACTGGTGTACAATACTGGTGGGCCGGATCTGTCACCAAATTACAACGGTGTACGATCAATTTTTAAATAGGGGAGAAAGTATTATTTGATTGATTCTAATTAATTATCCACAGTCTCCAGGACCCTGTGAAACATAGAAACAGAGGTACTGAAGCAATATTCCATGCCATTCGGAAAACACTTCAAAGCTTGGGGGAATCTGAAAAATTGTACAAAGTACTGTTGATACTGGAAATCTGAAGCAAGGCAGCAAGTGCCAGGAGTATTCCACACGCCAGGCAGCATTTCTGGAATGGTAACTGGAGTTAACATTTAAGTCGACCTTTCATCAGCTCTGATGTGGGACTGTCAAACTGAAACATTAACTTTATTCCTCTCTGCAAATAGTGCCTGACCTGCTGAGTATTTCCAAAATGATCTGTCTTATGAAAGTCTTGAGGTCATTAGCATGGTAGGAAGGAGCACTAAGATATATTTAGTGACCATCACAGTTCCCTTTTGCTGGCACAAACTGGATTAGTCAGACTCGTGCCCTTCAACATGACGAGAAGTATCAGTGTCTGTTTATGTATGATAAAAACCTGACCAATATAATCTGTTGTGTATGTTTACAACGATCAGGCTTCTCGTGAGTGGCCTTCATGAGTACGGATGCTAATCTACCCCTTCCCATCCCACAAAATCACTTATTGAACTATGAGTTAACTACCATTTCATTATGATTAAACTTGGAAAAGTGTTTGTTCGTATTCTTTGCGTTTTACACCCCTGAGTTTTAGTAACTTATCCCCTTACCGTGTTGCTGCAATCTTTAAGATTGAACATCAAGCTCCTGTACTTGTTCTTGTACCTGGCATTTGTGCAAAAGAACAACAGGAACAGTTCCTTCTCAATGCTTGCCGCTATGGCCTGTACCGTATCTTCATTTATATTCAAATCATTTGCTTCTCGCAACCTAATGTAAAAAAAAACATTATTTGAGAATGAACGCATGTACGCGGCAGATCAAGAGCTCTCTGGATAGGAAAGATTGAGAGGGATATGGGCTAAATGTGGGCAGGTGGGACAATTGTAAATGAGGCATCTTGGTCAGCCTGGACAAGTTGGGCTGAAGGTCCTGTTTCTGTGCTGTATCACCCTATGCTTTTACTTCCAATGCGCCCTCCTCATTTCTTTAGATTTTAGAGTTACAGTGCGGAAACAGGCTCTTCGGCCCACCGAACCACACCAACCAATGATCACCCATGCAACAGCACTATCTTACACAGAAGAGGCAATTTACAATTTTTACCGAAGCCAATTAGCCTACAAACCTGTACATCTTTGGAATGTGGAAGGAAACCGGAGCACCCAGAGAAAACACTTGCGGTGAACACCTCCACACACAGGGAGAAGGTACAAACTCCGTACAGACAGCACCGGTAGTCAGGATTGAACCCGGGTCTCTGGCAGTGTAAGGCAGTACCTCTACAGCTGTGCCACTAAGCCCTCTAATGGGATCTTCTCTGGTCTACCCCCAACAGAGACCACCTGCACCCCCCTCCGGTATTGGCAGCCTGCATTCGTATATTGGCCTCAAGCTTCTCAGAAGGCCCTCTGAACTTAAGGATCAAACTTTGATCAAAGTCAAGAAGGTGGGCACAGCCTGGAGAAGCACTGCCAATTGTAAAATAATATTCCAGTGTCATCTTAAACTATGTTATTCATGTCTGCAATAAATACCTGTGCAACAGGATTGCCGTCAATGAATTGCACACTTTAATCCTGATTTCCTCGCTGGACAGCTGTGGCATCACCACGCGAGTCGGTGAAACGATATCTCTCCTATTCCTCCTGTATCTCCTTCCAACCTGCTGCATCAGAACTGATCAAAATAAAGTCACAACCATTATAAAATGCTCCAAACAATCCAGCCAATATCAAGACTACAAAACAGGGGGCTAGTGCCACGACTTTCACCCTTGGGCCAGCTCTCAAGTCTAAACACAACCACTCTGATTAAACTTCTCAGTCTGCTGGCTGCTAGAATCCTTGATGTAATGCAGTGATGATGAATACCACACAGTTTGCAGCTAAATGGGAAATTTACTCAGAGAGGACTCAGAAACAGATAAGATGACAGATGACAAATCTTAGCCTAGTAAATGCCTTATTAGCGCAGAACAGAGTGATCTCTCTGCTGAAGGTGAAGAGCAGCATTTAACCAGCACGATGTTGATGCTGGATCCCAGCCCAATTTCCCAATTAATCCATTCTTCAACTTGATGAGCACAATATGTCTCTAAAAAAAAACTAAGAATGAGATTTGTTTCAATTATTTATCTGTGTATTTTCAGGAACAAGCAGGAAGAGGTCATGTTTGGGGTGGGTTTGTATTTCATTTCTTCCAACCCAAGCAAGCATGATCAAAGGAGGAAATAAGGAACTGAGTGAGTTTCCACCACCGAGAAACACACCTGGTAAACTTCCACTGCACTCCCTCCATTGCAACTCTGCGCATCTTTGGATGAGAGAGACCTGTGCCCATTGTTCCAGGAATGGGCCCACCAGAGCTCTGTATAATTGTTGCAAGACGTTTCAACTCTTTTACTCAAACCTTCATGCAATAAAGGCCGTGGATTGTCACCTTGTCGTGGTGGAGAAGCTTGTGTGGACCTGAGATCCTGAGAGTGATGCCGTCTGGAGCTATTTTCCTGGTAGGGCCATCCATGGCGGTAAGGTCGAGGGGGAAGTCTCTGGCATAGAGCAATCCAACCAAGACCTCAACGGTGGAACAGGCGGAGGACGATGGCTGACCTTAGTGGAGTGTCACAATGGCTGGGACGGCGGATGAAGGCTGCAGCAGAAAAGGGTCTCCGGTCGTCTTGGACTCCAT
The DNA here is from genome assembly GCF_028641065.1 of Leucoraja erinaceus. Lineage (NCBI taxonomy): Eukaryota > Metazoa > Chordata > Chondrichthyes > Rajiformes > Rajidae > Leucoraja > Leucoraja erinaceus. The sequence continues at coordinate 8,686,324 of NC_073402.1, read as the reverse complement.
ACCACTGGATCCTGACCCAGATCTGTCAAGGACCGTGGGGTGGCTGTCTGTGCACCAGTCTCCCCACGTTAAACAAAGTCACGCACAGGCGTCCTCCATATAGAGAATAGCACCCTGGAGACAGACACCCATGGTCAGCCATGACTGCAGGGGGCCTAAGAAAGGCCAAGGTACTCCATAAGTTCCTAATTGCTGCTGAACCTACATGTGAATCTTAAGTGATTTAAAAATGGAATAGTAGAGCACAGGAACAGGCCCTTTGGCCCACAATGTTCATGCTGAACATGATGGCAAGTTAAAATGAATCTCCTCTGCCAGCATGTGATTAATATCCCTCTATTCCCTGCATTTTCATGTGCCCATCTAAAAGATTCTTACAAGCCCAATCATTTCTGTTTTCATCATCATCCCTGGCAGCCACCACGCTAAAAACCTGTCCCTCAGATCGCCTTTAAACTTTGCCCCTCTCACCTTAATGCTGTCCTTTAGTCTTTGACATTTCCACCCTGGGGAAAAAAGGTTATCTATACCTCTCATCATGTTATATACTTCTAACAGGTCTCCCCTCAACCTCTGACATTCCAGAGAAAACAATCTTAGTCTGTCCAACCTCCCCTTGTAGTTAGTGCCCGCTAATCCAGGCAGCATTCTGGTAAACCTTTTTTGCACTTTCTCCTAATCCACATACACGCTGTAATGGGGTGAGCAGAAGTACACATAATTTGTGTTCATGGCTACCCAGGTTGCCCTGTACATCAACACCGTTAAATCTTTCACTATTTTAAAAAAGTATTCTGGCTTATTATTTTTTATATATCAAAATGATCAACCTTACAGTTTCCACATCATATTCCTCCTGCCCATTCACATAAACTGCCCAAAGTCTCTGCAATCTCCCAACACCCTGCACTGTCACCTAGTATTACTTCACAGCTAAATTGGATCTTTTAGACCTGGTCCCCTCATCCAGATCACGTTCACGTCGCGGCCCTGTTTCCACCAATCTTTTGACCACCACGCACAAGAAGCATAAGAAGCGACAAGACAAGACACCATTGTGTGTAGATGCCGAGATGTGTGTTCAGCTCTGGCTGAACAACTTCTAATCTTGTGTGTGGACTGGATAAGAAGAAGAATCCAGATCAATGAAAGAGATTGTGATCTTGCAGGGCCGGAGTACTGATCCCTGCCGCGTCCACTCGTCACAGCTTCTTTCTTCAGGAATGACCCATGCATTCATTCCTAACCTTTCTTTTACATCCATTATCCAATCCTCGGTTAAGAAATACAGACATGAAAGGGGCCTACCTAGACCGGATCCAGAGAGCTGGCTGCATGCCTTCACCAGGATAGCTGTTACAGGAATACCCTACAATGGTGCTCCATAGATCAATCAGACCTAATTACCCCAGTGTATAAAATCATGATGAGAATTGGTAGGGTGAATGCACAGTCTTTTACCCAGGATGGAGGAATCAAAAATAAGAGGACATAGATTTAAGGTTAAAATTTAACATGAACCTGAGGGGGAACTTTTTCACTCAGAGTATAGTGGATATATGGAATGAGCTGCCAAAGGAGGTAGTTGAGGCAACATTTAAAAGATACTTGGACAGGATAAAGAATGTTTGGACGGATATAGGCCAGATTCGGGAAAGGGGACTAGTTTAGATGGGGCATATTGGTCGGCATGGACAAGTTGGGCCAAAGGGCCTGTTTCCATGCTGTAAGACTCTATCTCTCCACGGGAGCACTGTATAGGGAAACAATATCACCCCCTGTGTGACTGACTTAGAGATAACATCACATGCACAACGGGAAAAGCCTGGTTACATTTCCAGAGTAGCAAAATTCAATGTGTTCCACTCTGGAAATAAACAATTGACTTTTGCATAGTCTTAACCAAAGTGTACGCTCTGACATTTAGCCAGACCAAATAAAATGTTGACAGTTGTGTACAATTATAGAGCCACTTTAGATCAGTGGTGGTGCTCTCACCCTTTGATCATCCCGGCGAGAAGGCCTGTACATCGGGCCGTCCATAGCGGCGACTGCGGAGGGTTCAAAGGCCCCAACCACGGGTGGACAAAGAGGAAGCTGACTGAACTTTATTGCCTTCCATCACAGTGGGAAATGTTGATCCCACTGTGGTCGATGTTTATGTTAAACTCTACTGGGTTCTTTTTATTTTATTCGTATGGATGTATGGTTGGTCAAATTTCACTGTAACAATTGGTGCATGTGACAATAAATGTGCACTTGAACTTGAACTTGACTCCCTTCGTGCAGTCCTGTCTAGCACTGGGGGAGCACCACACTGTCAGATTTTTCAAGAAAGACCTTAAACCAAGTTAGGACAGTCCAAGTGCCTGTGCAGAGAATGGTCCACAGATCTGGAAAATGCTGCATTTTCCAATTGTCAAACTTCATTTACTTAATCTAACCTTGACCACCCTACCAAAAAAATAGGTAACTCACAATCTGACTTTTTCTTTTTACAAACACCATTAATAAGCAGGACAAATGGCCCAGTCAATACCCTTGTAGACTATGTGTTTAAGAAGGAACTGCAGATGCTGGAAAACCGAAGGTACACAAAAATGCTGGAGAAATTAGGTCTGATTGATCTCCAGCATGTTTGTGTACGCTTGTAGACTCTGCTGGGATTTTCCTGAGAATTACTAGCAGTGGGTATCCTGACGTTCCAGAGAAGTAATTTCAAACTAATTGGTTTCATTTGTTTTATATATGTGATCATAAGTGTTATAACCCTGTCCCACTGTACGAGTTCATTCCAAGAGCTCTCCCGAGTTTTAAAAAAATCAAACTCGTGGTAAGCACGGAGAATGAACTAGTACGTCGGAGCTCAGGTAGTTCGGGAAGACTCGTGAAGATTTTTCAACATGTTGAAAAATGTCCATGAGAGCCCCGAGTACCGACGAGTGGCCATTACTGTAAATCTCCGAGTTCGAATCAGGGCAAACTCGGGAGAGATCTTGGAATGAACTCGTACCGTGGGACAGGGGTTTTAGTCAAGTCAAGTCAAGTTAAGTTTATTTGTCACATACACATACGAGATGTGCAGCGAAATGAAAGTGGCAATGCTTGCGGAACAACAAAACAACCAAACAAATTATAAACACAATCATAACACACATATTTTTTACATAATAAATAATAGAAGGAAAAACGTTCTGTACAGTTAGTCCCTGGTGAGAAAGGCGTTTACAGTCCGAATTGCCTCTGGGAAGAAACTCCTTCTCAACCTCTCCGTTCTCACTGCATGGCAACGGAGGCGTTTGCCTGACCATAGCGGCTGGAACAGTCCGTTGCAGGGGTGGAAGAGGTCTCTCATGATTTTGTTTGCTCTGGAGTTGCACCTCCTGTTGTATAGTTCCTGCAGGGGGGTGAGTGAAGTTCCCATAGTGCGTTCGGCCGAACTCACTACTCTCTGCAGAGCCTTCTTGTCCTTGGCAGAGCAATTCCCGAACCAGATGGTAATGTTCCCGGACAAGATGCTTTCCACCGCCGCTGCGTAGAAGCACTGGAGGATCCTCGGAGACACTCTGAATTTCCTCAATTGCCTGAGGTGGTAAAGGCGCTGCCTTGCCTTACTCACCAGTGCTGAGGCGTGTGATGACCATGTCATATCCTCAGAGATGTGGACTCCCAGATATTTAAAACAGTTCACCCTATCCACAGGATCCCCATTTATACTCAATGGAGTGTACGTCCTCGGATGGTGCCCTCCTAAAGTCCATGATCAGCTCCTTCGTTTTTTTGATGTTCAAGAGGAGGCTGTTATCCTGGCACCAGAGTGCTAGATCAGCCACCTCCTCCCGGTAGGCCCTCTCATCATTGTCTGAGATCAGGCCCACCACCACAGTGTCATCAGCAAACTTAATTATTGAATTGGAGCTGAACCTAGCCACACAGTCATGTGTGTACAGGGAGTACAATAGGGGGCTGAGGACGCAACCCTGGGGCGATCCTGTGCTCAGGGTGAGGGACTTCGATGTATTCCCTCCCATCTTGACTACCTGGGGCCTGGCGGTGAGAAAGTCCAGGACCCAGGCACACAGGGAGGTGTTGAGCCCCAATTCCAGTAGCTTCCCGGCCAGTCTGGTGGGGACTATCGTGTTGAAGCCTGAACTGTAGTCTATGAACAGCATCCTCACGTAGCCCCCCTTCTGGCTGTCCAGATGGGAGAGAGCGGTGTGCAAGACCTGGGAGACCGCATCGTCCGTGGACCTGTTCGGACGGTATGCAAACTGCAACGGGTCCATGTTCCGAGGGAGGAAGGCGCAGATGTGATTCTTCACCAGCCTCTCAAAGCATTTCATGACTACCGAGGTAAGGGCCACCGGACGGTAGTCATTCAGGCAGGCTGGGGAGGCATTTTTTGGTACCGGTACGATAAGTGTCTTAACTTTATTTATATTTTATTTTAATACATTTTAAACTGATTTAACTTTTACTCATTTTTGCATGTTTCTGAACGGCACTAATTTCAAACCTTGTTCAGCTGGGCAGTCTGACGTAACAGGCCACCTACAGGTTTCTCTGGGCAGTGGATCCTCAGACCCCCGGTCAGTTGCTGACAAGATCACAGCAGGCATCATGGACCAACCTGCCAACTAAAAATCTGTAGAAATGTGGACTCAGCTGGTAGGGAAATTATGGCAATGAAATGGCCAAGGAAATGTTTTGACCGATCAATGGAGCTCACACCAACACAAACAAGTATGGTGAATATGTATGTGTAGGAAGGAACTGCAGATGCTGGTTTAAATTGAAGATAGACACAAAAAAACTGTAGTTATTAATTGCATTGATGGACAGGCCGCATCTCTGGAGAGGAATTTGTAACGTTTCAGGTTGAGACCCTTCTTCAGTCCGAGTTACTCCAGCTTTTTGTGTCCATCTTCTGGTGAATATGTATGTGTGAGCATGAACTTTTTTCTTGTTTATTATATTGTTTACAGTGTACTGTGTTTACATATTCTCTTGTGCTGCTGCAAGTACGAATGACATTGTTCTATCCGGGACTATGACAATAAACCACTCTTGACTCTTGAAATTTCCTATACAAACTGGTCCAGTGTAACAGGATAAGCATTTCATGTGTACAGGAGTGAATTGACAGAGCGAAATTGGCCGTGCATATTTTGTGCAAAGACACACATCGATCCTTGCTGCTGGTGGTTTGGTCGATCCTCGTCCTGTAAACAGCTTGAACTGTTTAAGGGCCTGACCTTATTGAGGTGTATAAGATCATGAGGGGAATAGATAGGGTATGTGCACAGTCTTTTACCCAGGGGAAGGAATCAGGAACCAGAGGGCATTGGTTTAAGGTGAGAGGGTAAAGATTTAATAGGAACATGAGGGGGAACTTTTTCACACAAAGATGGTATATGCAACAAGCTGCCAGAGGAGGTAGTTGAGCCACATATCATTACTACATGTAAAAGACATTTGGACAAGTTAATGGATAGGAAAGGTTTAGAGTGATAAGGGTCAAACACCGGCAGGGGGGACAAGTGTAGATGGGACACCAAAATAAATGGAATAACTCCGCAGGACAGGCAGCATCCCTGAAGAGAAGGAATGGGTGACGTTTTGAGTCGAGACCCTTCTTCATACTGTTGATGGGACATCTTGGTTGAAATGAACGAGTTGGACTGAAGGGCCTGTTTCCATGCTATCTGACTCTGTGGCCACCTACTTTAATTACATTTTTATTTAAGCTTTAGTAATCTAGTTTTTAACTTTTTTGAGGTCTCAAAAGAGGCACTGGACGTTAGTGTCGTAATCTCTACCTTGGTTTGAGAAGAAGTCTGATAGCACTTCTGGAATCCCTCCCAGTTCTTGGTATTCTTGCAGTTGATTAATATCTTTGGCGCGATCAGACTGCTGCAAAAATAAAAGCAAAAGTGATAAGCAAAACTAACTGAAAAGCTGAAAATGGAACTGTGGCTCTTTATCATTTATCCCTAGATCATTTTTTCCAATGTGAATAAAGATCTGCTCCCAGAACAGCCAAGTTGCCCTCACGATAGACCAATCAATCAGTCCAATTGCTGTGTGTAATCAAACACTCCAAGCAATATTTTTACAGAGGAAACATTCATTGCATTAATGCATTGTAAATCTAATGTAGTGATTTGATGACACAACTAATGTAAAAAGAGACATGTACCCATTTTGTTTTGGATGATACAGCATGGAAGCTGGCCCTTTAGTCCACTGAGTCCATGCCAACCAATGATCACCCATTACACTAGTTATGTTATCCCACTTTGTCCCTCGAGAGGCAAGTTTACAGAGACCAATAAACCTACAAATCTGCATGTTTTGGGGATGCAGATGGAAACCCATGTAGTCACGGGGTGAATGTTCTTAAGGGGTTGGACAGGCGAGATGCAGGAAAATTGTTCCCGATGCTGGGGAAGTCCAGAACAAGGGGTCACAGTTTAAGGATAAGGGGGAAATCTTTTAGGACCGAGATGAGAAAAACATGTTTCACACAGAGAGTGGTGAATCTCTGGAATTCTCTGCCACAGAAGGCAGTTGAGGCCAGTTCATTGGCTCTATTTAAGAGGGAGTTAGATGTGGCCCTTGTGGCTAAAGGGGTCAGGGGGTATGGAGAGAAGGCAGGTACAGGATACCGAGTTGGATGATCAGCCATGATCATATTGAATGGCGGTGCAGGCTCGAAGGGCCGAATGGCCTACTCCTGCACCTATTTTCTATGTTTCTATGTGCAATTTCCAACCAAGACAGCACAGAGAAGGATCGACCTCGGATCTCGGGTGCTGTGAGGCAGCAGCTCAGCCAGCTGTGTCACTGTGCTGTGTGTTTCTTGTATTTAAAAAAAAATAAAGAAAGGACATGTGTGACGGGAGACCTGGTGAATAAAGAGAATACAGAAGCTCAACAGCTCAGACAACCATGAGGTGCGCGGGTTCTATGCACTGTGAAAGCTATCTCTGGTTCAAACCTCACTGAGATCCAGGAATGGTGATAAACTCATGAACAAAGAGACAGTCAACACCAGCTGACTGCCAAGGACCTCCCCACTACAACTCAGATCTTGCCGTCAGCACACTTTACTCCATCCCACAGCAACCTATTCGCACCAGTCTTGCTGCCAACAAGAAGACCACATCCCAACTCAAAAATAATCAAGCCTCGGGAGCAGACAGAATCTCCAGCGAAATCATAAAACTAATAGTTTATATTAGTTTTAAAGTAGTTATAGAGGATTGAACTGGCCCAAAAGTTCTAATTTTGAACATTTCTATGAAGTCCTCTAGGGCAGCACAGCGGCGCAGTGACCTGGATTCAATCCTTCCTATTGGTGCTGTCTGTACGGAGTTTGCACGTTCTCCCTGTGACTGCATGGGTTTTCTCCAGTTGCTTCAGTTTGCTCCCACACTACAAAAAAGTGTGGGTTTGTAGGCTAATTGGCTTCTGTAAATTGTAAATAATTCCTAGTGTGTAGGATAGTGCTAGTGTACGGAGTGATTGCTGGTCGGCACGGACCCAGTGGGCCGAAGGGCCTGTTTTCATGCTTTATTTCTAAAGTCTAACGTCCTCCCTTTATTTTGCAAGGAGAAGCACACCAGCTATTTTTGCAAGCCAACCTGTTGTTCAGTCATCTTAGAGCTGTTGCTTCTGTTCACACTGTCCCTCCGTGTCCCTGTTTCAGCTGCATCTTCTCCGCTTTGGAAGAGGCCCAGCTGAGTATTTTGGTCGCAAGCGCCCAGCAGTTGGATCACGGGTGGCTTATCCACCTGAAACCGAGAAACAACGTCCTCGATTAAGTGAAATTTAGAATGACTGTTGCAGATAAATCTCAGAAAGGCAACACAATTATGGATAGAGCGTTACGACAAAGAGAAGCAACACATTTTAGCCCCACCACTGAGAAAAGTTGTTACTTAAATCATTGAGGAAGCAAAGAAAGGAAAGAGTTAATGATGCGGCAGGAGTGGCAGTCAGGGGAGTGATGTCTAGTTACATCAGTGCCAATTGGAAAATGTAACTAAAACGGACACAGACACATAAGATACCTATATTTTGCAGGCATGTATATTGGGATAGATCTTCTGCCAAGTTCTTCTGTGCAGGCTGGAGAAACAGCAGGAAGACAGGGCAAGTAGCCAACATTCCCAGATTGCACAGAAATCAGTGAGTTACGTTTCCTATCATTTGTAAGAGGCACTGCTGGGGGCTTTTGATCCATGTTGAGACCTTTACCCAGACTGCTCGGGGACTCGGTGGGTGGGTGGAAAGAGTAAATGTTTGGTTCCCAAGTAATTTAGTGTTCTCTGGAAACAAACCCGATAAGAAAGCACTTTTTTTTTTAACTACGTGACTGTTTTTAAAAGTGAAACAATCCCCATAAGGTTAAATTTAATGACAAAAAGGATTGATCACATTAATCCAACTGGCTCGTTAATAAAATTAAGTGATATTGGGAAGGCAATTTATAAAAGGAATAAGAAATATTAATTATTAAAATATTTCACTTAGCCTAGAATAAACTATTGAGAGCTGGAGAAAATGGAAACGCTTTATTCATGTTCAGGAGGCAATACCACTGCAGCAAGGCCATAACAACAAGGAATCACTGTTTGATCTCGAACAGGAGCAGATAATCAAAATAAGCAACCAGGGCCATAGGAATTATAGCAACTGCTATAACAAATATTTATTTATTTTCAGTAGCATTGATCATTTTAACAGCTCTTGGATATATATGCACATGAACAGTTCTTCTGGTTTCATTATCCCCACTGACAATCTGCACTCTGATTCCGAATGATCCACCAGTCCTGCGCACCAGTCCCAGCTTCATTCACTGCAGTGAGCTGTGGTAAACACTGACTGACCTCTGTCACGGCAACACCGCCTCTTTGGCCAAGGCAATCAAGTCTCCACAGCTGATCAATTATACTTCCCAGTCCTCAGGATAGCGTGAGAGCCCTCGGCTTCTGTTTTCAACAGGTCTGACTAGTCCCCGTGTTACACCACCCAGCTGTGCCTGGCTCATCCTGTTTTCACACTGAACAATTTATCCTACTCCACGATTGCTGTTACTCTGACAATCTACGTGACTCCTGACTATGCTTTTGAGTCTGAAGGAGGGTCTTGACCAAAACGTCGTCTGCCCATTTCCCCCCGCAGATGCTGCCTGACCCGCTGAGTTCCTCCAGCAGTTTGTGTTTTGCTCAAGATTCCAGCATCTGCAGTTCCTTGTGACACCTAACCACGCAAGCCTTCTTGTGGGATAGTGGAACCTTTCCTCTCCTTTTTCTCTGGGTATAGATGGCTGTTTTGACACTATTTAATCTTGGCCAGAAGTAGAAAATGTTAACAACGTGGCTTCCACATTTCATCAACCTCTCGCCCTCACATAGAACAATGTTCATGCCGAACAAAATGCCAAGTTATACTTTTCTCCTCTGCCTGCATGTGATTCATGTCCCTCTATTCCCTGCCTATCCATGTGCCTATCTAAAAGCTTCTTAAATGTCAGTGTTGTATCTGCCTCCACCACCACCACTAGCAGTGCGAACTAGGCACCCACCATCCTATGTGTAAAAAAATTGCCCTCCAAATGGTCCATTTTCAATTCCACCCTTTCGTTTCTGCTATTCCTGGGGTTAATTTCTAGATTTATTGTCACTAGAAGCCCACGACTTTGATTACTCTTTCCCCATCTTGACTGACAAAGTTTCCACCATGCCCATCCGATTTCTCCATTTTACTCGTCACTTCTATTCTCACCCCTTGCCTAAACTAAACTATGATGTAGTTTCCTGTGCCCTCAGTTTTCACACCACCAGACTCCACATTTAACAGACCAGCTTCCATCATTTCCGTCACCCAACTGCTAACACCAAATGCATCGTCTTCTTTCTCTCTTTTCAACATTGCCAAGTGAATGTTCCTTCTGGGACAGTCAGGTTCCCTTGTCCCTCACCTTCTTTTGCTTTCCTTAGCAATAGGAGATGCAATTGCTCACGGTGGCGCAGCGGTAGAGTTGCTGCCTTACAGCGAATGCAGCGCCGGAGACCCGGGTTCAATCCCGATTACGGGTGCTGTCTGAATGTAGTTTGTACGTTCTCCCCGTGATCTGTGTGGGTTTTCTCCGAGATCTTCGGTTTCCTCCCACACTCCAAAGACGTACCGGTTTGTAGGTTAATTGACTTGGTAAATGTAACAATTGTCCCTAGTGTGTGTAGGATATTGTCTAATTGCAACGTTGCACATGACACTCCCAACCCCTTCAACTTGCAGTCTAATCCCTGGTGGACTCTTCGGGAGTAATGACTACATGGTATAAGGTTTGACATTCTTTTACATTCTCACTTCCCATCTCCCATACCTTCCTTGGGGTGAAACGATGATTTAATGGTTCTTCTTTCGATGTAATATGCTTTTCATACTTTAGTGGATGGGAAAAGAATGGCTACTTAAGCTGAAAGTGAGTTCAGTCCGGGCTCTCTGAAGAAATGGGAGTAAGCTAAAGCCACAGCCAGGTTGCTGTCAAACAATTGCTAAACAGGACAGCTGGATTAGAAGTCCACCATTCTTTAAGGAGCACCAAGAGTTCAGAAATATGAAATGCAGACTGAATTAAATAGAAATTAAATAATAGAAAGACTTACATAGTACACAGCCAGAACGCCGTTGCTAGAGTAACGATGAACACCTTGCTGGATTAGAGGGAATGCAAAATATAACATAAGTAGGGTAGAAAGCAGTCTCATGCGGGTTATTGAGGCAGCAGCAATGATTTTGTCCCTAAGACATTTATATCAATCTAAAAAGACCAGCGTCAAATGCTGAGAATGTGCAAGTGGTTCGTGGGTTTTGTAAGGGTTTCATACTTTAGAACTGTTCGTAAACTAAATTTTCCTTAAGACAGAAAACAAAAAAATTCCACAATATCAGAAGTGAAATCTTTTGCCTTGACAATCCTTGGGGACTGATATACAAAGAGTAGACTGGGGTAGGTCAGCGTAGGTTATAGGAGTTGTATCAGCAACTGAACTATGAAGTTCCCTACCCGAAACATCACCTAACGATGTCCTCCAGAGATGCTGCCTGATCTGCTGAGTTACTCCAGCACTTTGTGTCTTTTTTTGGAAACCAGCAACTGCAGTTCCTTATTTCCCCGAATGTTTGCCTGAATGAAGCCGTGATGTGACGGGGAGCTGATCGGCTGATCATTATTCATTTCATCAAAGAGTGTGTGCGCTTATTCTTCTTGCGTTTGAGACAGCAGAAGTTATGTAACGCCCTCCAGGCACTGTAGCCAGTTCAATGTGCTGTTGTCGAGGGCCGTGAGGTCTACCCCTCCACCTGGGGGGGGCGGAGGACAGCGCAGTCGAAAATGCCAGGTGGGGCTGTGGTGTTCGGTGCAAGAATGAATTGCGGAGTGTGTGAACAAACGAAAGAGGGCTCGGGATTGTAACGGAGGGAGGGTTTGAAGAAGGCGATGGCTTTTACTATTTGTGATTTCTTCATTGTTTCCTGGTGCAGAGATTCAAGTACAATGGCGTGGAGCAGAGTCTGGGAGAAATTGTATAAAGCTGGATTTCTATGTCAGGTTTTCTATAACCATGGGATCCCTGTAAAGCTAAAGGAAAGCATGTCCAGAGATGGGCAGAAACAGGTTGCATTTCCGATGACAAATTTCTTGGATGAAATGGAAGGGCAGGTAAAACAGGAATGGGTGTGGCAATACCGGCTCAGGAAACATTTATATGTGTGCCAGGCAATGTGATGTAAGGATCAGTGAACCAGGCCAGGGGCCATTTTTTCTTCTCTTAGAGCCAGATGTCAAGGGCTGTACTTCAAAGCAGCTGCTACCCAAGACGGACAATGTCCAGATTATTAACTTGTATATCATTACACTGTGGAGGGGCTTGATTGTAATCATGTCGTCATTCCGCAGTCTGAATAGCACCCAACAAAAGCGTTTCATTGCACTTCAGCACACGTGACAATAAACTAAACTATTCCAATTGTAGATATCACCCATTTAACAGGCATGTACAATTCTCATTAATATAACTCCTGCATTTTCTAATCTGCCTTAGTCTTGAAATGAAAATTAATCACCTTTTTCCTTCCATATCCACCAATTTAATTTGTAATACCTTATCTACTCGAGTGCCTCCAGTATGTAGATTCATCATCACCTTCTCCTTTTGGTGATGTGCCTCGGAATCTGCTTCGGTTTTTGTAAGTCTGGACACGAAGCCTCTCTCATTTAGAATTACTTCTTCCGAAGAACGGCACCCAACGATTGCCGATGTCAGCTCCTGCTCCCTCTGCTCCGTGCTGAGGGGGGCCTCGATGGGAAAGCAGTCTTCTTCTGAACTTGCTGCAGTAACGTATAAAACCTCTACCTCGACTGTATCCACAGCCCAAGCCCCAAACCTGGTGCTGTCTGGCCCATTTGCTTCCGGTAATGAGTTAGTACAGATACTCTCTGGACATTCAACTTGTAAACCCAGAGCCTTTTCTTTCATGTACTCATTGGGTGATGAATTTGCAACGGCTCTCTCCATAGTTTCCAGTAATTAAGGATAGTGCCCGTGACTTGTTAAATAATTTCTGTGAGTCAAAAAGATAACAAGTTAAGAGGAAAATGACAACAATAAATAAATAAACTTTGTTATAGGTTTTTTGAGGCACCTTGCCCGTTCGCTCTCCCTGTCAGTGAGGTGAAACCCTTATGAATACCCTTTTCACTTTACCTCCAACCCTTATTAGCCCTCTTATTATTTTAGGAAGCATCCTGACTAGCTGCATCACGGCTGATTTGGCAACGCAAAAGCCCCGTAACAAAGGAGATAACCAAGAGTGGTGAACACTGCCCGGTCCATCATGGGTATTGACTTCTCCACTATTGAAGGGATCTAAAAGGCATCCAATATCATCAAAGACCCACACCACCCTGGCCACATTCTCATTTCACTCCAACCATCAGGAGAAGGTGCAGGAGCCAGAAAACAATGTCCACCAGGTTTAAGAATAGCTTCTTCCAAACAACCATCAGGCTCTTGAGGTTATACAACATTAACCCCAACTATGAACTTCTATGGACTGTCTTTGGTTGCTAAGACTATGAACTATGGCTTCCAAGAACTATGAGTTTTTTGCAGGTAGCCAAAAATGCTGGAGAAACTCAGCAGGTGAAGCAGCATCTATGGAGCAAAGGAAATAGACAACGTTTCGGGACGAAACTCTTCTTCAGACAAGAATTTTTTGCACTCTTATTATGGTTATTAATTTACTGATTTTTATTGTTTAGAATCCATATTATCTGTGTGTATTGGGTTTTCAGGCTTATTATGCGTTCATTGTTCTGTTGTTAGTACTTATGACAATTAAACACTCTTGACTTGACTCTTGTTAATTTATTACTAATTTCCAAAATCAAAAATATTTCTTGTCAAAAATTGTCTCTGAAATTGTCTCTCAATGATGGGTCACATGATTAGTCCATCTTGCAATATAACAGACTTCAGTCTCAACTTTGTCTTTGGCGTCTGTCATCCTGCAACACAAATGAAACGCTGATCACAATCAGCAAGTCCTACACTTATCATTGCCATCCAGGGCCACAATTCTCCAAACCACTGGTAATTCTTGTATTTTTCCTTCAGGTGCTGGCACCTTGGATGGTTGGAGAGTCTGAGAGTTGATTTACAGTCAGGAACATTTTATCTTGAGCACACAAAATGCTGGAATAACTCAGTGTGTCAAGCAGCATCTCTGGAGGAAATGGACAGACATTTCAGGTTGGGGCCCTTCTTCAAACTCTGGAAAAGGGAGCTGAACTTGAACATCGCCTATCCACAGATGCTGCCTGACCCGCTAAGTTCCTCTGGCACACTGTGTTTTGCTCAAGATTCCAACATCTGCAGTCCTCTGTGTTTCAATAGTTAATCTTGGTTTGGGAAGGAAATCTTTTGCTCAGACCCAGGGAGACAGGAATTTAGATCGTAAAAAAATGGTGCTTTGGCAAAGCTTAAACCCGTCTCCATTGTCAGAGTGAGACCATGCAGACTGGAGGAACATCACCTCGTATTCTGTTTGGGTAGCATTCAATCCAATGGTACGAACATTGAATGCTCCAATTTTAGGTAACTTACCAACAATCTGCTTTCTCCCCTCCCTCTCTTCTCAGTGCCCCACCTGGATGCACGCCTGTTTCTCCCACAATTTCACCCCATTTGCCCCTTCCGTGTCCATCTATATCTCTTCATTTGGCTTCACATTTCACACCTATTCTCTCTTTGATCACAGCTTTTTTGTCCTTCCCATCTCTGGGTTTTGTCTACCCAACTGCCACAACCCCCCCCCCCCCAACCCCCCCCCCCCCCCCCCCCCCCCCCCCCGCCTGTATCTACCAATCATTTTTCAGGCATTGTACCAACTTCCATCTTTCTTCCATCACTACAATGTCTGAAGAATGATCTCAACCTGAAATATCACCTGTATATGTTCTCCAGAGATGCAGCCTGACCAATTCTCTCCAGCATTTTGTGTCTTTGTTTGTAAACCAGCACCTGTAGTTTATTGTGCCTTAATCTCTCTCAGTTGAAAGTGGATCTGACAAAACAATGGATCAACATCAGGCTTAAACATGCACAGTTGATAAAACTGTTAATTATTTGGGGGCATGGAGGCACTGAGGAACTGAGGCACAGTTGTCTCACAGTTAAGGCGACCCCGGTTTTATTCTGATCTCTCCCGTGCTGTCTGTATGGGGTTACACGCAAAGTACTGGAGGAACTCAGCAGGTCAGGCAGCAACTGTGGAGGGAATGGAATATATGAAGTTTTGGACCCCTGCATCAGGACATCTGTCCGTATGGGGTTTGAATGTTTTTTCTGTGACCATGTGCAGTTTGTTTGAATGCTCCAGTTTACTTCCACGTCCGAACGTTGTGCGGGATGGCCAAGTCTATTGCCCGCTGTAAATTGATCTTGGTGTAGCTGGCTGATGGATGAGTGAGGTGAACCTAATGGGTATTTGTGAGAGAAAAAGCGACATGGAGATACGTGAGGAATTGGAAATAATGGGATTTGCTCTGGGGACCTGATGGGCTCTTTTGGTGTTGTATTGAAAGATTAAAAAAAGATAAAGATACCATTAACTAAAATTGACAATAAATACAAAACTATGAAAAACCTTTCAAATATCCAATTAATTGGGATGTGAGTAAAACACGAAGTGCTGGAGGAAGTCATGCAGGGACTGGACAAACAACATTTTGGGTCGGGATCTCGCTTCATTCTGGGATGTGTCCTGGAGTGGAGATTTTAAGCCATGGGAGAGATGGGATAGGCTGAAGTAAATAGCAGGACAAGACAAACGGTTTTGGGTCGGGGCTGTTCTTCAGACTGAGAGTGGTAAAATGGAGATACAAGGAAGTGCAGTTGCTGATGTCATGAACAAAACATAAAATGCAGGTGAAACTCAGCAGGTCAGCCAGTATATGTGGGGAGAATGAAGAGAACACCTTACTTTGGGGAGATTTCGCAGTGGAGCAGTAAAAGAAGTCTGAAAAAAGGTTCCGACCCAAAATATTGCCTATTCTTTCCCTCCACAGAATCTCCCTGACCTGCTGAGTTACTCCAGTACTTAGCGTTTTTCACAAGATTCCAGCTCCTGCATTTTCTTGTGTCTCCCTTGGTTAAGTTATTGAGCTTCATGAATGAACCGAGTGAACCATCCAAGTGGCCAACTCGACCAATGCAACTGTCTTGAGTCTCTCCCGCAAGCTGTCTCCTGCTGAAACCAGTGGTATTTTAGAGTTCATAATACTCTTCCCACTCGCCTGACTTCTAACGAAGAACACAAGTGTTGGAATAAGCCAGTGAGTCTGGCATCATCTATGGAGGGAATGGGCAGGTGACATTTCGGGGAGGATCCTTCTTAGAAACATAGAAATTAGGTGCAGGAGTAGGCCATCCGGCCCTTCGAGCCTGCACCGCCATTCAATATGATCATGGCTGATCATCCAACTCAGTATCCCATACCTGCCTTCTCTCCATACCCCCTGATCCCTTTAGCCACAAGGGCCACATCTAACTTAAATATAACCAATGAACTGGCCTCAACTACCCTCTGTGGCAGAGAAGTCCAGACTCTTCTTCAGGCTCTGTGTCCTCCGCGGATGCTGCCCGACCTGCTGAGCTCCTCCAGAACTTTGTGTTCTGTGCAAGATTCCAGCACCTGGAGTTCCTTGTGTTTGCATCTAACTGTATAGCTCCAACTATCCCTGCAGATGCCTTCAGTATTTCCATGCATAATGCTTAACCCTTGCCTCTACCAGCTACAATTGCCATGCAAATAACCCAATGCACGGTCAGCTCCCAGGACTCAATCATATCTTCATTAAACCCTGGCCCACACGGTCTGAACTGTGAGTCATTCAACAGCCAGGCCGGAGAAGGCCAGGGGTCGCAGGGCCATCTCCTGGCCCGGGCCCAGAGTGCGCGCCCCCGACCGTGCGCGCGCCCGCGCTCCTCACCTGCGCGCCGCTCCCGCTCTGCCTCCTGTCCTCGAGGCCGCGCTTCCCGCCGCCGGCCACACGTGACCTCACCCAGCCACGTGCGGGCCCGAAGCGGGAGAAACCAATCTTTGGGAGAAACTGTACATCATGTCCCCTGTCCGGATGGTGCAGTGTTTGCAGCAGCCAGTCCTGCAACATTGCATCACGTACCCGGACCAGGCAGTGCTGCATGCTGCAAGCAAGCAAACCTGCATTCAGTTCTCAAGCCAGGGCATGCTCCTTTTAGACCAAGCAAAAGTGTAGTCAGTGCCCAGACTAAGCAAAACTGCATTCAACACGCAGACTAGGAAATGCTGCATTCAATGCAAATAATTCTCCATCCACCACTCTGTAATATCATGTCCAGTATCTAGTGAAGGAGAAAATGCACTCAGTTTCATGTAACATAGAATTATATATCCAAGCTAGACCATCCAAGATCCAGTGCAGGAAATTCTGCTTTCAGACCAAGATAGACTGCAGCCAGTGGGATTTTGTCTGCAATGTTGTGTCCATGGGGATACTGCATGCTGTGTTCAGTGCAGGGAATGCTGCATCCATTATCTAGTCCATGCATTCTGTACCCAGCACAGGGGGACACAAGGAACTAGAGGTTGTAATCCTGAGCAAAACATAAAGTACTGAAATAACTGCAGCAATTCTGGAAGATGGATAGATGACCTTTCAGGTTGGGACATTTCTTCAATCAAATTCGGCAATAAGGAAAACTGCATCAATTTTCCAGTTCCTAGAGTCCTGCCTCTCAAGCCCAGTGCAGGGAATCTCGTTCCCAGACCAGGGAGTTCTGCCTCTAGAACCCAGTTCATGGAATTGTGGATCTGGCAGCCAGCACACCCAGTCCTTGTAATGTTACAGTGCCCTCCTTAATGTTTGCAACAAAGACCCTTTATTTATTTATTTGCCTCTGTACTCCACAATTTGAGATTTGTAATAGAAAAAAAATCACATGCGGTTAAAATGCACATTGTCAGATTTGAATAAAGGCCATTTTTCTACATTTTGGTTTCACCATGTAGAAATTACAGCAGTGTTTATACATAGTCCCCCAATTTTAGGGCACCATAATGTTTGGAACTGAGCAATGTCATGTAAATGAAAGTACTCATGTTTTGTATTTTGATGCATATCCTTTGCATGCAATGACTGTTTGAAGTCTGTGATTCATGGACATCACCAGCTGCTGGGTGTCTTCTTTGGTGATGCTCTACCAGGCCTGTACTGCAACCATCTTTGGCTTATGCTTGTTTCGGGGGCTAGTCCTCTTCAGCTTATAAAAGGCATGCTCAATTGGGTTCTGATCAGGTGGTTGAGTTGACAACTCAAGAATTGACAAATTTTCAGCTTTGAAAAACTCCTTTGTTGCTTTAGCAGTATGTTTGGGATCAGTGGCTTGCTGTGGAATGAACCGCTGGTCAATGAGTTTTGAGGCATTTGTTTGAACTTGAACAGATAGGATGTGTCTATACACTTCATAATTCATTATGCTACTACCATCAGCAGTTGTATCATCAATGAAGATAAGTGAGCCAGTACCTTCAGCAGCCATACATGCCCAGGCCTTAACATCCCATCACCGTGTTTCCACAGATGAGGTGGTATGCTTTGGATCTTAGGCAGTTCCTTCTCTCCTCCATACTTTGCTCTTGCCTTCACTCTGATATGTTAATCTTCGTCTCATCTGTCCACAAGACCTTTTTCCAGAACTGTGGTTGTTCTTTTAAGTATTTCTTGGCAAACTGTAACCTTGCCATTCCTGTTTTTGTAGCTAACCAGTGGTTTGCATCTTGCAGTGTAGCCTCTGTATTTCTGTTCATGAAGTCTTCTGCAGACAGTGGTCATTGACATATCCACACCTGACTCCTGAAGAGTGTTTCTGATCTGTCGGACAGGTGTTTGGGGATTTTTCTTTATTATTGAGAGAATTCTTCGGTCATCAGCTGTGGAGGTCTTCCTTGGCCTGTCAGTCCCTTTGCGATTAGTAAGCTCATCAGTGCTCTCTTTCTTCTTAATGATGTTCCAAACAGTTGATTTTGGTAAGCCTAAGGTCTGGCTGATGTCTCTAACAGTTTTATTCTTGTTTCTCAGTCTCATAATTGCTTCTTTGACTTTCATTGGCACAACTTTGGTCCTCATGTTGATAAACAGCAATAAAAGTTTCCAAAGGTGATAGAAAGACTGGAGGAAAGACTATGTGCTGAGAGCTCTCTTATACCTGCATTAATGAAGCAATTATTGCACACCTGAGCAATTACAAACGCCTGTGAAGCCATGTGTCCCAAACATTATGGTGCCCTGAAATGGGGGGACTATGTATAAACACAGCTGTAATTTCTACATGGTTTAGTTTAGTTTAGAGAAACAGCATGAAAACAGGCCATTCGCTCCGTTCCAACCAGCGACCCCCGCACATTAACACCATCCTACACCCATTAGGGACAATTTTTACATTTATCACGCCAATTAAGCTACAAACCTGTACGTCTTCAGAATGTGGGAGGAAACCGAAGATCTCAGAGAAAACGCACGCAGGTCACGGGAAGAACGTATAAACTCCATGCAGACAGGGCCATAGTCGGGATCGAACCTGGGTCCTCAGCACTGCATGCGCTGTACGGCATCAACTCTACCGCTGCGCCACCATGACTGCAATTTGTTGCATTAGTTGTGCTGGAAGAACAAATTGCTTCTGACCGTTCCTTTATGGCAAATGCATGGCAAATATATGCAGGTATATAAAATTATAGAGGCATAGAAAGGGTAGACAGTCAGAACCTTTATCCCAGTATTCCCAGCGCCAAGAACTATACGCAAAATTACAATGCTGGATATTTGATGCAGTTTTCCACACCAATACTCCTAGGTCGACACAATGGTGGCAGAATTACCTGCGTGAAACCAAAATGTTTTAAAATGGCCTTTATTAAAATCTGACAACGTGCACTTTAACCACATGTGATTTTTTTTCTATTACAAATCTAAAATTGTGGAGTACAGAGGCAAATAAATAAATGATGGGTCTTTGTCTCAAATATTATGGAGGGCATGGTATATTCAGAATGGAGGGCATGGTATATTCAGAATGCAGGTAATTCTGCATCATTGTGCCAACCTGGGAGTATTGGTGTGGAAAACGACACCAGCATTGGAATTCTGCATATAGTTCTTGGCTCGGGAATACTGGAATAAAGATTGTGACTGTCTACCCTTTCTATGCCTCTCATAATTTTATATACCTGCCTATATTTGCCATAATGGAACTGTCAGAAGCAGTTTGGCCTTCCAGCACAACTAATGCAACAAAATACAGTCTGCATTTAGAGATGGGGGAGGGAGAACATGAGTAGGTGGGGGTTGCCTGTGCCTTGAGAAATTCTTGTCCAGTTCCTCATAGCTTTCCTTAAGGCCAATGCTGGGCATCGATCAGACTTCAGTCACGGAATATTGCAAGATACAATTTTTATCATATTTTCGCAGGTGAAAGTTAGTTTTTGTCAAAGCTCCAAACAGCCTAAGTATTGAATGAGATGCAAGCTTCATGGAAGCAATTGCCTTTGGTTGCAAGAGATGAGGCCATTTTACCAGCACTTTGATTCCCTGACTGCAGTCATGGTAACACAGCTTCTGTGGCAGGAATTTCTGGAATGCCATTTAATTAGAAGCTCTGCAGTCTCATTTATGTGGACTGCTCCAGGAAGAACAAAGGCAGGAAGAAACAGGCCGAAAGGACTAAAAGAAAATTATATTTGGAATGCATTAAGAAAAGGCTGGCACTACAAGCGTTGGCTTCAGTTCCTCCCTGTGTCCAAACTGGTCGAGCTGCTCCAGTGCTTTTTCACAAGAGCTCTGTTTAAAATAAAATGAACTGCTTTATAAGTGATGCAACAATAACATTTTTGCATTTTATCTTTGACATTGTCAAGAAATACAGGCAGTTTGATGTAGAGGGAGCGAGAGAGATTTGAATCTATCTACCCCACAGCCTAGGTCAACAGGTAGCAGGACTGGGGATCTCTGTTCGGAGTGTGCAGTGGACTCCTCGTGTGCTTCAAGAGTGAATGCTGCAGAAAGGTTTAACCAATACAAGTGATATTTCACCATGCAAATCGGCTCATGAAAAAGATGTAGAGTTATACAGCAAGGAAACAGGCCTTCAGTCCAACTTGATTATTATCTAGATTTTATTCTGAGGTATTTTATTTTGTGATATTGATCGAAGACCGAGGAGTATTATTTCTGATGTTGTATACTTTTGGGTTCTGATATTACAGTTGCAGCACTTGCTAATTTGTAAGTTATATCAAGTGTAAAATGGCCAATACAGGTGACCTCTTGGTTACGGCAGTTCAGGTAATGGAGTCACCCTAATGATATTCATAAATCACCAACAAATCTGAGATATGCAATAAAAAATCTCCCACAGAATTTGTGAAAGAAAGTGAATGAATAAAGAATTTTGTTTATTTCACCTCGTTTCTTGAAGCAGGGTGCAGGTGATATGGGTTTGCACCACGGAAAATTGCAATTCGGATTAGTTCTCTGTAATAATGGGGTCACTGAACGTTCAATTGTCATTTTGTGCTGCACATTAAATGTTCATATTTACATTTCAATGTACAACATTAATATATCACAGTTGCTATTTTTTTTCTTGCAATAAACAGCAACCTACACACCAATCTTTTTTTTTGTGTTTTGGACAATAAAGGAAGGAGTTGCAGATGCTGTGAGGCTGAAGAAGAGACCTGACCTGAAACATCGTCAGTCTATTCTTTCCGCAGATGTTACCTCAACTGCTGAGTTACTCCAGCACTTTGTGATTTGCTTCATTGCTTCTTCTGTCAACAAAATTTACGATCAAACATTCATTGGACAGCTGTTCAGGACAATCTGAAATGACCTGCTTTATAATGCATAACATTAGCATTTCATTACAATAGACAATAGGTGCAGGAGTAGACCATTCAGCCCTTAGAGTCAGCACCACCATTCAATGTGATCATGGCTGATCATCCCCAATCAGTACCCCGTTCCTGCCTTCTCCCCATATACCCTGTCTCCGCTATCTTTAAGAGCTCTATCTAACTCTGTCTTGAAAGCACCCAGAGAACCGGCCTCCGCCGCCTTCTGAGGCAGAGAATTCCACAGACTCACAACTCTCTCTGTGAAAACATTTTTCCTCATCTCCGTTCTAAATGGCTTACCCCTTATTCTTAAACTGTGGCCCCTTGTTCTGGACTCCCCCATCATCGGGAACATGTTTCCCGCCTCTAGCATGTCCTTACCCTTAATAATCTTATATGTTTCAATCAGATAGCCTCTCATCCTTCTAAATTCCAGTGTATACAAGCCCAGCCTCTCCATTCTATCAACATATGACAGTCCCACCATTAGATGAAAAGGCAGTGCACAATAATCAACAGAAGATTTGAGCTTCAGTAATTAACTTTGCTTGGTGGCGCTGCATTCATCTGTCCTCAGAGGCCTGGAACTGAAGTGATGATTTCTGCTGCAAGTTTGAGAATTGTCATTTTCTTTGGTGCACGATCTAGAATCACCAGAATCACAGTTGTACCTTACGTTTTGTTGTTGTTTGCTTCCCATTCTATGAGAAATGTCAGACTTGTGCAAGCCTTTCCTAACGGCAGTAAGACACCTTAACATGCACTTAAATCTTGCAAAGCCAGCAAACTATTAGCTTTTATTTATTTGCCGTGCTGATTACCTTTCAAGACCTTGCATACAAGGACACCGCCCTGCTTCTGCCTGGCAGTAGGTTCAGAGCTTGATAGCGCGCCCACCACCAGACTCAGGAACAGCTTCTTCCCCTCTGTCATCAGTAGAGCCAGGATTTTGCCATAAATGCCATAATTGCCCTTTCATGCCTTTTTGGGTGATTTCACCAGGATAATGCCTTTTTCATGATCGAGTGCCTAAATCAGCCCTTTTTTTGCCGTTTTGCTAATATGTCGAGCTATTTTCTCTAGTTGTACCGTGAGTACAATGACGTTTTCTATATTAACACGTTGATATTAATGTTATTATTAACGTGTTAACATAGTATAACTTACAAGAAAACTTCCAACATCGGGGCGCCACCGTTAGTCGTTCATTCGTTCGTGTCCGCTGCCCGCTGGTTCAGTTTTCTCCAAGATCTATTTAAGAACTGCAGTTGCTGGAAAAATCGAAGGTAAACGAAAAATGCTGGAGAAACTCAGCAGGTGAGGCTGCATCTATGGAGAGAAAGAATAGGCGACGTTTTGGGTCGAGACCCTTCTTCAGACTGATGTGGGGGGGGGGGGGTAAAAGAAAGGAAGAGGCGGAGACAGTAGGACTAGGAGAGCTGGGAAGGGGAGGGGGAGGAGGAAGAAGACAGGGCTATCTAAAATTAGAGAAGTCAATGTTGATACCGTTGGGATGTAGACTACCCAAGCGAAATACACAAGCTTGTCTCCTCACTACATTTACTGCTGGCTCCAGTTGCAAATCTGAGTTTGAGTGATTTGTGCAAGGCATTCATTGATGCTGGAATTCCACTGTGGAAATTTGAAAAATACTCTGAGGTTATTTAGCGAAATACACAGAGAAACCGATACCAAGCGAGTCATCTTTATGGAAAAATTATGTTGACAGCAACTTCAACATTGTTGTGCAGAAAATTAGAGATGAAGTTACATGCAACAAAATATGGATCTTAATAGGCGAGACAACTGATGCTGTGGGGAGATATGTTGCCAATGTGGTCATCGGTACACTGGAGGCAGGTCAACCATCAAAGGAGTATTTGTTGACATCGGAAGTATTGGGGAAGTCAAACAGCTCAATTGTTTACATCTCACTTGCTGTACTTTGGCCAGAAGGTATAAAACACGATAATGTACTTCTGTTTGTGACTTAAAAGTTTTATTCCCCAAAATGTTGCAATTGACAAGGACCATAGAATTGCCAAGCACAGATGAAGCTTGTTTCCAAATGTCGATCACCTAGTTTCCAATGTCAAGAAAATCTTCCTCAAAGTACCGTCACATGTGCAGTTGTTCAAGGAAATGGCACCCGAGATTCCGCTACCTCCTCAGCCCGTTTTGACTAGGTGGGGTACATGGCTCTCTGCTGTACTCTACTATGCTGCAAATTTTGAAAATATAAAATAAATTGTCAACTGTTTTGAAGAAGAAGAATCTGCTGCACTCAGCATCGTCAGTGAAATCATACAGAAAAAACAGTTCTTGTGTTTATTGCTTCCAATTTTGCAAACTTCCCACAAGCTATCACTTCCCTTGAGGAACGCGGCGAAACATTAGTGAATAACAAAGTAACTGACGATATTCGTAAAGTTCCTGGCGATGTAGGTAAAGAAAAACAAGTAAAATGTGAGAGAGAGATTTTAGCTAACAAAGATCTTGAAGAAATACAAAACAAAGCTGAAGTTCTCAAAGGTAGTTGTAATGCACAAGATATCGATATGAATATAGAGTCTGTAGCTTGCTTTGGGTATGCACCAGTGACCTCAGCTGGGGTAGAAAGATGTTTTTCACAACTGAAGCATATTCTGTCTGACAGACTGCAAGTTTTAAACCAGATCATTTGAAAGAAAATGCTAGTAATTATGTGCAACCAGGCAATTTTGGTCATTTAATGTAGTATACCTTTATATTATTATTTTTAACCATATTTTGGTGGTGGAAATAAATGCCATTTTGGTCAATAAATGCCTGTTTTGTAATTTTATAATGCCTTTTTGCCTGCCTATTTCAGAGTTTTTTAGTGCCTAAACATCCTGGCTCCAGTCATCAGGCTTCCGAATGGTCCTTCAATAAGCTAGGCTGCTGTCCTATTCACTTCTACCCTAATGTGGACATTGGTCTTCGTCTGTGGAACTGACACACAATGCAGAGATCTATATTCAGCTCTCTGCATCTTCTCCTTTGCTCCATCTATTGTTCTTTAGTTTGTGATTGGATTTATGTATACCTGTAGTATTATCTGAACTGTTTGGATAACATGCAAAACAAAGCTTTTTCATTGTACCTTGGTATAGGTAACAATGACAAACCTGAACACTGATCCATCTGAACAACAACTTTTCATTTGCAAAATGGGCTCTATTTCCCCCCCCACCCCCCACCAGAATGGATGGCCTTATACTTTTAAACAATATTGGTCACACCACACATTCACCACAGGTTTGCCTGATGGACGTTTACTCACTAACCCTCAACTGAATAGTGTATATCTTAATTTTTTTATACTGATTCATGCTTTGAATTTTACAGCCTTAAAATGCAATTTGTAGAAAATGTATTCCTTTTCTTAAGAGCAAGAGAACTAAGCAATTGCAGTAGATTTGATGTCAGTGAACTTTCAATGCAGCATTGGTGTTTAATTTGTGGAATATTAACTTGTTACAATAATAATTAAAACCTGCAGCTTGTGGCCTCCAGTGTTCGAAAGATCAAAAAGATGAGTGCAGATGTCATAGAGTTGTGTGAACATTATATCTGTGCAAAAAGCAAAAGTGACTGCCCAGCTTTTAAAATAAGCTCCTGAAAACGCAATCCAAAAGGATTACAAGGATTAATGAAAGGCTGCCATAGAAACAACAAGTAGCATCGACGAAAAGAAGCAGGCACTGACGTGTGTATAAGCCCAAGCTCTTGTCATAGATCACACACTCACCAAAAACATTAATTTTCTCTTTGTAAACACAAAACAATGCCTAGCAGCTTTTCATTTTCATACCAACATATTTCAATTTCAACACATTTTAGTGAAAGGCTAATACAGTTAAAGAATGTTTGCCATTTTTTGTGCTGCATTTATTCAGATTGCTACCTTGGTTGCACATTTAATTGACTGCAGAAATAACATACAGAAGGCAATTGTGGGGGATGGGGTTTGTGTGGAAACTACTAATTTTGCACAACAATGGCACTTCTAAAGCCTGATGATGTGTCTCATCAGTGTGGTTTGGTGCACAAGATCCTAAATGCTAGGCTTTGACTAACTGCGTATTTGATCAAAGAATAAAACAGGGGAAAATATGCTTTAAAAATATTACACTCAACTGTCCTCCCTCCAGAAAATGGATTGGTTCTGTGTCAAAATGGATCAATGAGGGGATTAGCTTGATAGGAAGTCACCACTGCCTATTTTATCCATGGTGTATTCCAGCATCTATTAGGCAAGAAAACCTGTGATACTTCACCTGTGGTTCTGCTGTTTTATTCATCAAGTGTACACATTTTAGGTCCATATGTAGATATTCAGTTACGCTTTCATCATAAACTCATTGCACACAGACCTCTGCTAGTAGGCAAAGGTTACAGATCTGGGGCAAGAACACTGGTTATTCACATCCTCAACCTAATTGCACTGAAAATGGTGCTTTATTCTTTTTTAAATGGCTCCCCATTATCACAGCACGTGAAATCAACGATCAATTAACTTAGCACTTGTGGAACAGTGATGTGTTTCAAATGGTCATCAAGTTACACAGATTGTCTCACTGGCATTCAGAAAAGCAACAAACCGGAATCGTTTTAACAATTTCCTAGAAAGGGGAGGTGAAGGGGAACTGTACTGTTCACTGGAATCTGGTTTATCAACAGACATGAAGCATTCTGGTCCGTTGGAACTCTATATCCTCTTCAGAATATTTCTGAATGTAGAGAATGAATTAATGGCTTTTGAACTTATGCACAAAGTGAGGTCAGAGATGGTGTTTTATCATTAATGTCTTATTATTATGAATGTTTAGTGTTTTCTGAGTCATTCGTAACTGTCACTATGTCCTGTAGTTACTTGTGGGCGGAACAAATTCTTTGTATGTGAATACTTGGCCAATAAACGTACTTACTTAACTTGAATGAGGGGAACAGGCTCAAATCTCGCAGGCAGCAAGGTCAGCCAGCTGATGTGTTTTTTTTTTAATGTCAGTTGTACAAACAAGACAATATAAATGTTGAGCCTTAAACAAAGTGCTAGAGGAAGTTCTTTCCTTCCCTTCATAGATGCTGCCTCACCCGCTGTGTTTCTCCAGCATTTTTGTCTACCTTCGATTTTTCCAGCATCTGCAGATCTTTCTTAAACACTGCTAAAGGAACTCAGTCAGTCAGGCAGCATCTGTGGAGGGAATGGTTTAGCTCAGTTTATTATCACGTGTACCAAGGTACAGTGCAAAGTTTTTGTTGCGTGCTAATCAGTCAACGGAGAGGCAATACATGATTACATTCAAGCCATCCACAGTATGCAGATATATTTATGATAAAGGAAATAACATTTAGCACAAGATAAAGTCTAGTAAATAAGTCCGATTAAATACAATCTGAGGGTCTCCAATGAAGTAGATAGTAGCTCAGGACCGCTCTCTCGCTGTAGATAGAATGGTTCAGTTGCTTGATAACAAGCTGGGAAGAAAGTGTCCCTGAATCTGGAGGTTCACACTTCTACCATTTGCCTGATGGGAGAGGGGAGAAGATGGAGTGAGACGTGTCCTCGATATTGCTGATGGCCTTGACAAGACAGTGTGAGATGTAAATGGAGTCAGTGGAAGCGAGGCTGGTCTGGTTTGTGTGATGGTGTGGGCTGTGATTCTCTGCGATTTCTTGTGGTCTTGGATGGAGCTGTTCCCAAACCATGCTATGATGCATCCCGATAAAATGCTTTCTCTGGCACATCTGCAGAAGTTGGTGAGTTGTTGGGGACTTCCTAAGCCTTCTAAGGAAGTAGAGGCATTGGTGTGCTTTCGTGGCCATTGCTTCGTCATGGGTGGTCCAGGACAAGTTCCTGGTGATACTTGCTCCTAGGAATTTACATTGGAATCCGCAGACGATAGTCGGAACCCTTCAAATCCCAAACATCCTCTGCCCATTCCCTCCACAGATGCTGCCTGACTCACTGAGTTCCTCCAGCATTTTGTTGTTTGCTCAGGATTCCAGCATGTCGATCACAGTTGGGCTCCATCATTCGAATCTATATTCTATTACTCAAAATGAATGCCCACAAATTGTTCACAACAGCAATGGACTCAAGCTAATAAATTTGAGAGTTGCAAGTACTGTGGTGGAATTTTTCATACCTGTGAAATCAATTACCTAGACAGGCATTTAAAACAATGCAGTTTGTGTTGTGATATTTTGGTGCATTGCTATTGATTGAAATTGATTCAGTGATATTCACTGGGCTGGATTTGACAAAGGAACACTGCTCACTGATCAGTTACAAATACCCAGCCACATGTGGGCTTGAGTGGTAACTTTAAAAATACAGGCTGATTTATTTTTTAAAGTCTGGTACTTTATATAGGTGACTATTGGCATGCTCAAGTAGTGTTTCTTTAAGTCAAACTTAAAAATTATGAGTGCAATGCCTGAGAATGATCAATTTGAATATTTAATTTAATTCAAATAAAGAAAATCAATAACACAAAGCAAAATGAATAGGAGGAAATTTGATTGAGATACAAAGAGGCGGAGGAATAAAAGTAAGTTTATTTTAACTTTTAAAATTGCCGAACAGTAATGTTGAGAATGCATTGACACAAGA
This sequence comes from Leucoraja erinaceus, assembly GCF_028641065.1. Taxonomy (NCBI): domain Eukaryota; kingdom Metazoa; phylum Chordata; class Chondrichthyes; order Rajiformes; family Rajidae; genus Leucoraja; species Leucoraja erinaceus. The sequence goes on along the minus strand of NC_073402.1, from coordinate 8,658,174 downwards.
CGGAACTTCAAAGCCAGGAAGGTTGCTTGGCTGAGATTCACTAACCTCGACTCACATGTTGAGTGAGCTTTAAGTAGTGTAACACAATCTTTGTACTTGACTGCCAAGACACTCGTGAGGCAGATCTGAAAGGCACCTTGCACAGATGGAAATAAAATCACCAAAGTTGCCATCTAATTATGTTTAATTGTGCAAATGCAGACCCTAATGACAAACTGAAGCATTGGTCGGATCTTAAGAGATATTATGTAAAGGTCACAAAATTGCTTCGAAACCAGAACTTAATTTCAGTAAATTCAAAAATGCAATTTAAATTGAAAAGTGATCACGTGATTGGGATAAGTTTTAGTACAACATCTGACCTAATTGAGCAATGCAATCACCTCAGTTGTTTGGTAGGTATCAGACATGGGTCAGTGATAATGCAGTTGCCCAACTCAGGAGAATGCGAGTTCACATCATGCTTGCGACAGGCGCTAAAGACAATTTTTCTTTCGATCATGTTCTATTCCACATTACAACCCAAACACATGCAGGTTGGTAGGTTGAAGATAGACCCCAAATGCTTGAATAACTCAGCAGGACAGGCAGCATCTCTGGAGAGAAGGAATGGGTGACGTTTCGTGTTGAGACCCTTCTTCAGACTGATGTCAGGGGAGTGGGCGGTACAGAGATAAAGTGAAGTCGGAGACAGTAAGACTGCTAGGAGAAATGGGATGGAGCGAGAGGGAAAACAAGGGCTACTTGAAGTGATCCATTCTATTACTCAAAATTAATGGTCACAAATTGTTCACAACAGCAATGCACTCAAGCTGATGAATTTGAGTTGCAAGTACCGTGCTTTCCCTCTCTTTCCATCCCTTCCCCCTTCCCAGTTCTCCTACCTGTCTTACTGTCTCCAACTACATTTTATCTCTGTAACGCCCACTCCCCTGACATCAGTCCGAAGAAAGGTCTCGACCCGAAATGTTACCCTGTCCCGCTGAGTGACTTCAGCATTTTGTGACTATCTTCAATTTAAACCAGCATCTGCAGTTCTTTCCTATACAGGTTGGTAGGCCTCTGTAAAATTGCCTACTGTGCAGGTAGCGGATGAGAAAATGGGATAATAAACAAGAGGGAACGAGTGATCGATGGTGGCCATGGACTTGATAGGTCGAAGGGCTCGTTTCTCTGCTGCATCTCTGAAAACTACTGGTAGTGAATGAAATTTTCCTCCCATCAAACATGAGCAAGTGTCCTTGATTTCCAGCCCTTCCTGCTTAAACACAAGCATGGCCGCCCTTAGAGGCCAAGTTGATGGGCCTTGCACAGTGTTTAGTTTTTATTAAAAAGAGAAGTAGATGACAGATCTGATTTTTGGCATCTTGATTACTGAATCCAGAATGAAAGCCAATGTTATAAATATATTGAAAAGCATTAGCCCAATGAATGATTAAATTGCAAAAAGAAACAAAAACACAGTAAGAGAGCTCTAAAGCCAGAGTCAATTGATCTCTTTAATATCAAATCAACAAAAGCAGGATTTATGCCAGAATACTATTCAAGAGAGATTTGGTCTACAAAGAAGGTAAGAGCAGTTCACAGCAGGGGCAGTTTTCCTGCAATAATGAGCTGCGTTTCCAATGCCATTTTGTTCTGTAAAGTGAGATAAAGTACACTTGGAACATAATTGGTTTAAAATACATTTTTATAAAGCTGAGTGATTGCTAGTATGCATACACGCATACATACATACAAACACACATACACGCCTCCTCTTTCCCAAACCAGGCATACATAAAATATCCACAGCAAAGACAGATAAGCGTCTTTCAAACAGACTGATTTAGGATATTAATGAGTTATGTCATTCCGTCATTTTAAAGAATGCACTTTTCAGCGTAAATCAAACCACAAACAACATCAGCACTCTCTCCCTCTCACACACGCACACACACACACACACACACATACACATACACACACACAGTGCCCATTTTAAACTGGAAATATCACATTTCCAAGGTCTGATGAATTTTCAGATTTGGTTAACTATTTTTGTGATTGAGAAACCAAACAAGCCAATTGAAAGGAATGTGGTCTTTCCAGGACAGGCATCACTAAGTTCAATAAAAATCACCATTTAGAATAGTATATTCATTTTGAAATGACAGCATATTGATTTTAAATGTGAACAGTTAGAAATTGTGAAAAGAAATGTTATCTTTTCACTCTTGTGCATTTATTTTAGCAGCCAAAAGCACAAGTTTGATAACATGAAAATCCACAGAAAAATCTGGACATGTGTATTTGAGTTGGGATATCAAAGCTCATCACTAGAAAGATCCAGGTATAACCCACTTTGAAAAGATGGTGGTTGCAGTACCTTGCTTATGAGCGCCAGTCCATTATTCAACTGGTCTATATTTTTTTAATGCCAATAGCGGCTGTTGCAATGAGATGTACACAAATAAAATAGTACCCAGCGGATGGTTGTAACAAAAAAAAAAAAAAAAATGGAAACCAGTTCCAGGACAGAAAAAAAAAAATCACCCAAATATTTGTGCCGATGAATGTTTTGCACACATTTTCGTCAAGAGCCTCAACTCATTTCCAAAGCATAAGATACAACATGTGTTGCACCATATCAAGCCCTCTCAATGCTCGAACCAGTTCAATCTTACTGAAGAAAGAGTTGACAAAACCCTTGAAGAAAGAGGCAAATTTGACCATGTGAACTTGGTTCATCTTCTAAGGATCACAATTGAATTGGTGCAGAGTCCAATATGGCAGGATTTTGGAGATCCAACGTTTACAAGTGTGACACTTAAATACTTGATGTTGTCCTTCCAAAGTAAGGGCAAATCAAATTACACCACCAACTTCCATACATGGAGAGACAGCTTCCCGTCCCTTCACCTCCCCTCCCCTCCTGTCAACCTTAATTGGCTTCCTTCTTTCCTGATCCATTTAGGTTTGTACGGAAAAGTGGTTTGCCCCAAACAGCCTGCCCAAAGCAGGTGTGCTTTCTTGCTCCCATAAAGGCCTCCACACTGACTTATAAATCATTCCCTACAGTTAAGTCAGCAATGCAAGGCATCCAAAGAGCCCAAGTCAGCCTACTATGTAACTGATGTTGCAAATTAATGCAAGGAAGTGTGAAAACAGTTTGATGATAAAGCTGCCCAGAATTCCCAAGTCAGAATGCAATGCCCCAAAACATAGAGCGGTCAGTTTTCTGTCTCAGAAACATGTGGTACAGTTGATTCAAGTCTGTGTGCTTCTTAATGTTGCGGCTACTCCGGATGTCATTCCCACTAATGACATTTAACGATGTGTATGAGGACATCGAGGACGAAATAGAATTGGAATTCTGACACATTCATTGTGCTGCAAATTAAGGCAAAATCCTTTGGATTTTTTTTTGAGGAGGAGGCATGGGAATTCACCAAATAACAAATTTCTTGTGATGGACACTTAAAAAAACCTGAAGATATACAAAAAAATGGTCTAGAAAATGCAGCAAGAGCTTTACCTTGTATTGAAAAAAAGGCAAATCACGCATGATGAATTAGTGGAGGATAATTTTAGGACTAACACTGTTCGAAGGATGCATCAATTTCAACATGGCGGAAAAATATTCATTTGAAATCAGGTTTAAAAACAGTACAAGTTCACGCTCAACAGACAAGCACTGTTAATGATTAGCCAGGCTTCAGACAATCCAACTGGTATGGTATTGCTACCCAGTTCCTTTCATGATTTGTTACATATTGCATATTACAACATGACACGAGAGTTGCTGCAAAACTGGTGCCCCCGACCATGGAACCAAGATTATGAGCATTTACCAGGTGTCTTTGATGAACTTTGTTACACACTACATTTCTGTACTGGGCCTTGCACATGTATTTTGAGCATACAGGTCACAGCTAAAGGATGGCAGCAAAGAGGCAGTGCGCAAGATCATAAAATGTTTCCAAAACAGGAAATCCTCTTAGGCACAAATGCAGCCCACGTTACCTAGCAAAGGCAAAAAACCCCCACCTTAACCTCACATTTGGTGAGGAACTTTGAAACTCCCTCCCGTTTCAGGTGGGGTTGAATAAAGGTTTTTTAAAAAATAAATTATAAAAAGGCTGGCCATAAGTTCTGCAGAATCTTAATTGTACATGCATAGCAGTGTAACTTTGCATATTCGGCCACATGTGTGACAGAGCTCCTGCACCAGCCACACCTGTAGGATTTAAATGCAAAACTGTTTACTGAAGCAACAAATGCAGTTGCTTTAAACCATTTGGCTGGCACATCTGCTGCTGTTCATCCAGTAGTGAAGCTTTCTGTAACACAAAAAATCCCAGTACAGAGATAACAGTTTGCAACAGATAAATTCAAGCTGAAAATATTAACGAGAAAATATTTAAAAAAATTCAACCATAATTCAGAAGTATTTTCACCTCAAGCACAAGGCTGATCTCAAGACCCAACTAACAAAGTACCTCTCTTCCCCAGGGATTATATACATAATTTTCACCTTACTCAAGCCATCCCACAAAATTCCTGCCCTTCCCCTAGAATGAAAGTGAATAAAATTAAAATAAATCCAGCTCAATTTTCTTCTTTGATTTGTTGAAAAATGGTTTTATAGAAAAATTTGCTAGCTTAATTTTTAAGAGGATCAGTGTTAAATACATACAAAACCACCCAGAAAAAAACTATGAATTTAATGGGAGCACAAAAAAAAATGTCCGTTGTCAGACATGTGTTTTAATTTAAGCATTCCCACCCTTTTCTATATGAACTTCTGCCATCCACTCACTTCCAAGCTTTCTTTGAGCCAGCTGGGAAATCCATTCAAGCAACATTTTGTGCAGATATGAAACAGACTGATCTTCCTGCACCATTCTCACCTCACTACCTGCCCCAATTCACATCACTTACTCGCCACTTTAAAAAAAACTGAATGAATTGGTAACAAATGATTAAGCAACATTGCCGAGGCATCATTCTACTGTGCTCGGGGACCACAGAAAATTGCATGGTACAGCAAGATGCACAGTGGAGTGCACTTTCCCATCAACTATCTTTCTGCAAGGATTTCCTACACATACAACTCACTGACCAAGTGACACATATCCATTTTATTTCCCCACAGTGTGATAATTTCTTCTGTTCCTCTACTCCAAGCCACATTACCCAGGGACACATCATCCAGTTGGGTTATAAAATTCTTAATCACATTAGCATTAGTTGGAGTGTTTTCCACAAATGGAATGGAAAGCCAGTGTTGTAAAAACAAACATGAACCCATTTTAGATTTTTGATAATGTTTCATGTACACCAGAATGCCATTGCATAGGCTACCCCATACCAAATATTGTTCAGGTTTTGTTTTAAAGGAAAAAGGACAAATTCCTCCTTGCTTCTAAAACATTTTGGATGAAAAGGTTGGCAGATTTAAAAAAAATAAAAAATAAAAATACAGATATTAGTCCAGATTTAATTCTCATGTTTTCTAAAAAAATTATAAATCAAAACAATGATTACTGCAAAGGGTTGGCATCATTTCCAGAAATCAAATACAAAACAATTACAGTGCCAGATTCCACCTTTTATTTTGCCTACCTGTTGCAACCAGAAGGAGAAACTATTGCATCAAACCATATCCTCAGCAAGTTTTGTGCAATACAAGTGAGGTTTACAAGGTGAGGTGACAGAGTGCCGGGGCTTTGCACAGACATAATCTCAACCTCCTGCACACAGAGGCAGTGAATTCCTTTCTTTACAGACTGTTTGAACCTCCCTGATAAGATCAATTATAATATGAAACATACACAATTCCTTCACCACAATGACAGATTTCTTTTTGTAAAATTCACTCCAAGATCGACGGTCTTGAATTCACCACAGTGTGGATACGTCTCGGTTGTGTGTTCGTGTCACCAGGATGTCTAGTCCGGTCTGAGAGTGCTACTGGATGCAGCAGCTGGTACTATTAGTGGATCGGAAGCGCAAACGCAATTTTGACCGATATTTCTCGAGGTAAAGTAGTTGCTTTGAATTAAAAGCTCCACGCCTTTTCCTGAAATGCAAGAAGTGTAATAATATGATTTGAGTAAATTCACGATCTATAACAAAACCAAGCGAACTGCACTTCAGAATTATAACTTTTAACAAAGCCTTCTGTATTCTGAATTTCACATTTTCTAAAGTGGCATTAAATTTTAACATGTACAAATTATTTAATTTCACAATTGGTTTGTGCAATAACCGGTCAATTTCAGTGTTCCTTTTGGAAATGGCTGATGAGCAACTCCAGCACTCCTGACACTGATTTTTGACTAAAGATACTAAATTGTATCTCTTGCAGTTGGCAAGTTAATCATCTGCTAAAATAGAATTAAATAGAAACTATAGAACATCTTCCATTATTACAAAATATATACTAATTTCCCACATTAGTCAGTCTATACCCGTTGAGTGAACTATATAATAGGGGACTTTCTTTGTTAATGTATATCCAAGGACTAGTATAATGGATATCTCATATGCATCTTGGTGCCAACAGACAAAATATTTCTGCCATCTGTCTGGAATGGCTAAGAACTTGGTCTCAGAGGAGTCCTACCAAAATCATTGCATCAATCTGTATTTATACAGGTTTGCCTCAGTTGGTAGTGTCTTGCCTCTGTGTTAGCAACTTGTGGGATATTGCTGGGGTAAATTAACTACTAGGTTTTCCTACATGACAATCACCGCATCAGAAATAATCTTATCATGCGAACACCTTTGGAACAGTTGTAGTAAAATTGCACGAATTATGATCAGATCGCGCCCTCCATAATGTTTGGGACAAAGACCCATCATTGATTTATTTGCCTCTGTACTCCACAATTTGAGATCTGTAATAGAAAAAGTCACATGTGGTTAAAGTGTACATTGTCAGATTTTATTAAAGGGTATCTTTTATACATCTTGGTTTCACCATGTAGAAATTACAGCTGTGTTTATACATAGTCCCCTCCATTTCAGGGCACCATAATGTTTGGGACACAGGCGTTTGTAATTGCTCAGGTGTGTTTAATTGTCTCCTTAATGCAGGTATAAGATAGCTCTCAGCACCTAGTCTTTCCTCCGGTCTTTCCATCACCGTTGGAAACTTTTATAACTGTTTATCAACATGAGAGCCAAAGTTGTGCCAATGAAAGTCAATGAAGCCATTATGAGACTGAGAAACAAGAATAAACTGTTAGAAACATCAGCCAAACCTTAGGCTTACCAAAATCAACTTTTTGGAACATCATTAAGGAGAAAGAGAGCACTGGTGAGCTTACTAATTGCAAAGGGTCTGGCAGGCCAAGGAAGACCTCCACAGCTGATGACAGAAGAATTCTCTCTATTATACCGAATAAATCCCCAAACACCTGTCCGACAGATCAGAAACACTCTTCAGTAGTCAGGTGTGGATTTGTCAATGACCACTGTCCGTGGAAGACTTCATGAACAGAAATACAGAGGCTACACTGCAAGAACTACTGGTTAGCTGCAAATATAGGATGGCCAGGTTACAGTTTGCCAAGAAGTACTTAAAAGAGCAACCACAGTTCTGGAAAAAGGTCTGGTGGACAGATGAGACGAAGATTAACTTGTATCAGAATGATGGCAAGAGCAAAGTATGGAGGAGAGAAGGAACTGCCCAAGATCCAAAGCATACCACCCCATCTGTGAAACGCGGTGGTTGGGGTGTTATGGCCTGGGCATGTATGGCTGCTGAAGGTACTGGGCACTTATTGTCATTGATCATACAACTGTTGATGGTAGTAGCATAATGAATTCTGAAGTGTATAGACAAATTCAAACAAATGCCTTAAAACTCATTGGCCGGCGGTTCATTCTACAGCAAGACACTGATCCCAAACATACTGCTAGAGCACCAAAGGAATTTTTCAAAGCTAAAAAATTGTCAATTCTTGAGTGGCCAAGTCAATCACCCGATCTGAATCCAATTGAGCATGCCTTTCATATGCTGAAGAGAAAACTAGCTCCCAAAACACGCATAAGCTAAAGATGGCTGCAATACAAGCCTGGCAGAGGATCACCAGAGAATACACTCACCAACTGTTGATGTCCATGAATCGCAGACTTCAAACAGTCAATGCATGTAAAGGATATGCAACAAAATACTAAACATGACTACTTTCATTCACATGACATTGCTGTGTCCCAAACATTATGGTGCCCTGAAATGGGGGGGGGGGGGGGGGGGGGGGGGGCTATGTATAAACACTGCTGTAATTTCTACATGGTGAAACCAAAATGTATAAAAATGACTTTTATTAAAATCTGACAATGTGCACTTTAACCACATGCGATTTTTTCAATTACAAATTTCAACTTGTGGAGTACAGATGCAAATAAATAAATGATAGGTCTTTGTCCCAAACATTATGCAGGGCACTGTAACATTTAAAAAAAACTCAAGGCTTTATAGTATGTATCAGTTACACAAAATGCAACTGTGTTACACAAACCACCTACAAGAATTGGCTTAAGCACAATTTTAAACATTCTTGCAAATGAGAACCATGGTATACTTACTGCCGTATAAATTGAACAGCATCTTCATACTTCATTCCTGATTCAATCAATGCTAGTGCAACAAGAACTGGAGCTCTGCAGTACAAGAAAATGGGTAGACTGAGTAATACTGGTGCTTGTTCGGCCAGGCTGTGCGATCAGTGCCACAAATAGAGAATAGGAGCAAAACTCAGTAAACCCAGTTCTTCATATAACAAATATCTTCTGTCTTTCTATCCAATTATGCACCATCTTATTTAAATGCAGTATAATGCAGTATAATGGATTTAATTTATACCATTTATACAAAGCATCAAAATATCTTAACTTGGGGTCAGTCTTGTTTGCTCCTCTCTAAACTCTCCTTTGTAAGTGGCAGTGATCAAACAAAAATCAAAACATCAAGTTATATTCATAATATACTGTGTTTCAATTATTAATGCTATTAAATCTGAAGTATTCTAAAGTCTGAAGGGCCCCTATCGTCACCTATCCATGTTCTCTAGAGAAGCTGCACAACCCACCGAGTTCCTCCAGCGCTTTGCGTCGTTCTTTTGTAATCCTTTTTAAGTTATATATTTTGAAGTTTGAATGTCCTACAACATTAAACTTGGTATTATCATGTTCAGATAAGATTTTCACTGTATCTGTGTCTCACTATATTTGTGCATATTGCAATAAACTGGACAACTATACTTCAGGGTCATTTTGCGTTTCTAATAGTGCTTCAAAGTTTTTTTTCAGCAATTCTAGTTTAGAGATACAGCCCACCGCCCATGCTGACTAACGTTCACCCACACACTAGTTCTATCCTGCACACTGGGGGCAATTTACAGGAGCTAATTAATCCACAAACTTGCACGTCTTTGGAATGTGGGAGGAATCCGGAGCACCTGGAGAAAACCAATGCGGGTATAAACTCCGTACAGATAGCATCGTCAGGATCGAACCCGGGTCTCTGTTGCTGTAAGGCAACAACTCTACTGCTGCACACTGTTGTTAACACACTTGTCCCAAATCCATTTTCTTAATTTTAGCAAGTTAGTAGACTGAGTGGGACCAGTCACACGGGAGGCCTGGATCCCCAATGCAACCCATTCCCCAATGCAATATTCCACCATGGTGTGTGTGGGAGAGGGGGGGGTGGTGTGGGGGGGGGGGTGGTGTGGGGTAGGGGGGTGTTGTCGGGTGGGGCGGTGTGGTTTGAGGGTGTGTGTGTGTGTGTGTGTGTGGGGGGAGGGGGAGGGGAGAAGGGGGGGTGTGTGGGTGGGGGGGGAGGGACTCCTCAGCCGCCACCAGCTGCGGCACCACGCAGCACCTCCCAACTCCAGGCAGTGGTGTTCCCGACTCCACACAGCGGCGTTCTCGACTACACTCTTGCGGACTCAATCAGCACGGTTTGTGGACTCAGTCCCGCCTCCGGGGTTTTATTCTCCAGCGGGTGCCGGAAGGGGCGTTACCTTCATGGTGACAGACAGACGAGAAGACCAATCTGCTACTCACGATTTTTTAAACCGTCAAAACTTTTGTAATATTCCACCCATCGGAACAAAACTTGGTGTATTCGGAGCAGAGGAGAACGATGCGTAAGGTGGCGAAAGAATCCTAGCGATATAGGGTACCACTTTTGCCCAAATTAAAAAATATATTTTTTAAAACGGAAGTGGTGAAGATGAGAGTTTTAGTAATAGTATAGATAGATGTAGAAATTTCCTCGAGTCAACTTTACCAAAACAAAATGACTGCCTAATGCTTAAGCAAAATTCAATACCACAATTTTAAAGCGTGTTCTGTGCTGCTTTTCCACATCATCCTCCAATTTATTTATTTTAGTTTGCTCAAGATCTTATTCCATTTTATTTCTCAAATACAACATTCATTCCATGTCTCTCCAGCCACTCTTGGTCACAGAATGGTTTATCAAACATATTAATGACATAAATACCACATTTCCCAAACCAGTGTTTGGAGGTAATGATACCCCGATGTGCTGTTTATAAAAGTTTGCAAAGCATTAGGATTCCAATATATTATTTCGTTCTTGCAGACTTGCCCTCACCAAAGTAATTCATTTCTGAAAAGCAACAATGAACAGTGGAAACGCATGGAACTGCTGACACTGGTATCTTCAGAAAAACACCAAGTGCTCGCTGGAGTAACTCAATGGGTCAGGCAGCATCCGTGGAGGACATGGGTAAGTGATGTTTTGGGTCAGGATCCTTCTTCAGACTCTGACATATCGGGTTGGGAGTCTTCTTCAGAGCAGGGAACAATGTTGGGTGACAACTTCGTCAGGTCTTGTTGGTTTAGAGTCCTTGTAATAATAAAGACCTGACACCTTGTAGAGTAGTAGACCTCCACACTAATAAGCTAGTGGGCGTAACTATAAAAGCATGACATAACATGAGCCACTAATCTACAGGTCTGAAGAAGGACCTCGACGTAAAGCTTCACCCATTCCTTCTATCCAGAGACGTTGCCTATCCCACTGAGTTACTCCAGCACTTTGTGCCTATCTTCAGTGCAAAGCAGCATCTGCAGTTCCTTCCTACACAGGGAACAATGTTTGTTGTATCACAGGTGTCATTTCCAGATGAGCAGTTCCAAAATGTTGTGGTCATAGTTGCCCGTTGACAGGACCAGTTAAAGCTCTGGGAGCTAGCTAGCACTTGCTAACAAAACATATGTTTACATTTGAAGACTATGTTGCACCCACATTGACAAGATCAGGGTGATGTGCATAATTTGGGTGGTTTGATCAGGCAACATGATAGGTGGGGCAAACATAAACTGAAATAACAAAATATACTAAACTACATTGAGTCCTTTGGAATAGCAGTTGGGATCGGGATCACGTTGCTGGCATTGGTGTTTTGTTTTATTAAATTCACTACATTAATAAATGATAGTGTGAACTATTTCTTACCGTCCCAGTCCTGCCACACAGTGCACAGCTATGCAACATCCAGGCTCATTAAGAAATTTTTCTCTCAACAGATTCAACCAATCGTCCACAATTTGGGTCGGAGGTGGAGCTCCATCATCAAATGGCCAATCCTAAAACAAAAGAGAAATGTGAGACTCATGCAGAACCCATTGGTGCAGCATGTAATCGCGAGGATAATCCCTTGCCCACTCCAGTCTCATCGGAAGCGTAACCACCAATAATGGGTTGGATGCAACACATGAAGCAATATAAGTTGCTAAACTGTGAGGAAGACAAAAATGGTTATAGAAGCGGCAATAATGTAAACCATGGACAGTGCACGCCATTTGAATCATGGTCCTTTTGAACAATACACAATCAATGGCATGTAGAGCAGTTGGTGCACACTTGTCGCTTCACATAATGACCCGTGTGAAATTTTTAAATGTCCAGTGAGGGCAAGCCGTCAAAAGAAAATTAGCAGGATATTTCAAAACTAAGGAAAGCATGCATTTTACACACCATTACATCTCCCCTTTCCCCTACCCGCAGTCACTCCCTCCCTCCCTCACGCCTCTCCCCTTCCTACCCCTCTATCCCCCACCTCCCACTATCCCTCCTCACCTCCCTCTATTCCCCACTCCCTACCTCACCCCACATTCCCCCATTCTCACCTCCATTTTTCCCCCTCTCCTCCTCCCCTCCCCCAATCCCTCCCGCACCTCTCCTTCACCATTACACCTCTCCTTTCCCCTACCCTCAGTCACTCCCTCCCTCCCACCCTCCATAACTCCTCTCCCCTCCCTACCCATATTCAGGCAGGCGGGCCGTGCCGGCAGGGGTGTGGGCCCCAGCAGGGAGGCGGGCCGCGGCCGGTGACTGACAGCGGAGGTTTTTAAACCTAAATAACTTTTAAAATATACCACCAATCGGAACAAAACTTGATGCATTTGCAGCACAGAACGGTGAGTAATCATAGCGCTATTGCATACCGTTTTTGCGCAAATGTAAAATCACCGCAAACCGGAAGATACCAAGATGAGAGTTTTATAGATTAGCACACTCAGTTTCAGACCTTTTTGATTGACCAACAGTAGAATGAGCAAAAGCCAGACATTCTAAGGTTTGGAGGACAGATGATATCCTCGGTAGCGATAAATGCAAATAATGAATGGCGAGATGCATACCTGGTGCCAAGGTAATAGATTTCTCAAGATAATAGGAAAGGAATTTGGAAAGAAAAACATAGTTGTTGTGGTTCACGCTGAAACAAAACAACTTGGGTAGGAACAGGAAGGTCCCCCAAGAGCATTGCATGAGCTAACTAAATTAAAAACAAGACCAAGATGACATTATCCGCACTACTGTCAAGCTTCATACAAACTGACAATACCAGCAGGAAAATAAGCACGAAGCTTAACGGGTTATTTTATGTACAGATGTCAATCAGTACCTCGGCAGAAAAGGTCTAATGGGGAAAGTTCCACCAATGCCTTGGAGAAAGGGATAAATAATGAAATGTCAGTATTTAAACTTGGTGGGGAAGATAACAATGGCGTAACCCGGCAGTGGAATCTGTACTTTCAGCGAGGAACCGGAGTCAATAACACACTGCAGTGAATTGAATGAATCCCTTCTCCCTGCATACGATTCATATCCCTCCATTCCCTACATATTCAGGTGTCTACCTAGGAGCCTCTTAAATGTCACTATCTTATCTGCTTCCAGCACCACTCCTGTCAGCGTTTTCCAAGCTATCTACCTGCACAAAAATAGCTAAACTCCTTTAAACCTTACCCATCTTACTTTAAAGCTATTCCCTCTGCATTTGGAATTTGCACCCTGTCAAAGAGTCATCGAGCTATGAAGCATGGAAATAGGCCCCTTGGCCCATCTTGCCCATGCTGACCCAGTTGGCTAGTCCTATTTTTCAAGCAATCCAAGTTTGTCCAACTTCTCCTTTTAGTTAATACCCTCTAATCCAATCCTGGTAAACCTCTTCTGCACCATCTCCAAAACCTCCACATTGTTCTGTAACGGGGCGACCAGAAGTGCACACACTAACCTAAATACGGCTTAACCAAAGCATTATAGAGCTGCAGCATGACTTCCTGACACTTGCACGCAATGCCCAGTGGATGAAGGCAAGCGTCTTGTATACCCTCTTTATCACTCCCAGGAAGCTATGGACCTGGGCCCCATGATCACTATATACATCAACGCTGTTAAAAGTCCCAACATTAACTGTCTACTTCCCCTTACATTTTACCTCCCAAAGTGCAACACTTCACACTAGGTTGGATTAAACTCCCCCTGCCATTACCCCACCCATATCTGTAACTGGTCTATTTCATTCTGTATCCTTTGACAGTCTTCTTCATGGTCCATAACCTCTTCCATTTTTTATGTCCTCCAATGTTATGCCAACCCATCTACATTGTCATCCAAGTTAATGATGTCCATCATTAACAGATGTCCCAGCATGGCTTGCTGCAGAACACCACCGGTCACAGAATGACACCCTTCCACCACTATCCTCTGTTTGCTGCTAACTCTGAATCCAAACTACCAAATCACTATGAGTCTCATCTTCAGAATCAGTTTACCTTGATGAAGCTTGTAAAATGCCAAAATAAAATCCATATAGACAATATCCACTGCCTTAATCATCTTTGTCACCTCCTCAAAAAAAATCTATCAAGTTTTTCCAGCATGACCTACCCTGCACAAACTCATACTGATTGTTCCCAATTAGCCCATTCTCTTCCAAATGTAAATAATCCTATCTTGAGGAATCTTCTCCAATTGCTTCTCTACCAAAGATGCAAGACGCCCCGGCCTATAATTTCCTAGATTAAACCCATTTCTCTTCTTAAATAATGGAACAACACGGAGTACTCTTCAGTCCACTGGGCGGAAAAGATTTCGTCAAAACCCCAGCAATCTTCTTTTATGCCTATCGCAATAACATGGGATAGATCCCATCATGTCTCAGGGGCCTATCCTCCTTAAAGCTCTTCAAAACACCCAACACCACTCATGTCTCAGGGGCCTATTCTCCTTAAAGCTCTTCAAAACACCCAACACCACTTCCACCTCTATCTCAAACTGCCCCAGCTGATTAATAAACCTCACGTTGACCTCACTATCCTCCTTGTCCATCTTCTCCAATGGAAATACTGATGTAAAATACTCATTTAGAACCTCGCTGATATTCTCTGACTCCAAGCACAAATTCCCCCATTAATTTACTGGTCCTACCCTCTCGGCAGTCACCCTCTTGTTTTTCATTTGCGTATAAAATGCCTTTAGATCCTCTTTAATCTGATTTGCCGCTCTGGTTCTCCTAATTCTTTGTTTGTGCTATTCCTTGCTTTCTTTATATTCCTTAAAGTTGGAATTGAACGTTATGGAGCACATTTGGAAAAACAAAGTGGAATAGCTGTTTTTAAATAACAACAGTAGAAAAACATGATGTAACCTTCTCTGAGACAGAAGTACAATGTGTACACTTATAAAAGAAAATATATGGTAATTGCAATAGGATAGTCCACAGGTTATAAAGATAAAAAAAAGTGGAATTGTAAATATACTTGGCAAATAACAAAAAGGGAAATATCAATCACTGAAGTGTTATATCCTAGTTTTTCTATCCATGATGTAATGTATTACATGGATAGAGAAGTGGTTGGCAGACGGGAAACAAAGAGTAGGGATTAACGGGTCCCTTTCAGAATGGCAGGCAGTGACTAGTGGGGTACCGCAAGGCTCAGTGCTGGGACTGCAGTTATTTACAATATACATCAAAGATTTGGATGAAGGGATTCAAAGTAACATTAGCAAATTTGCTGATGACACAAAGCTGGATGGCAGTGTGAACTGTGAGGAGGATGCTATGAGAATGCAGGGTGACTTGGGGCAGGTTGGGGGAGTGGGCAGATGCATGGCAGATGAAGTTTAATGCGGATAAATGTGAGGTTATCCACTTTGGTAGCAAAAACAGGAAGGCAGATTACTATCTAAATGGCGTCAAGTTGGGAAAAGGGGAAGTACAACGGGATCTGGGGGTCCTTGTACATCAGTCTATGAAAGTAAGCATGCAGGTACAGCAGGCAGTGAAGAAAGCGAATGGCATGTTGGCCTTGTTGGCCTTTATAACAAGAGGAATTGAATATAGGAGCAAAGAGGACCTTCTGCAGTTGTACAGAGCCCTAGTGAGAACACACCTGGAGTATTGTGTGCAGTTTTGGTCCCCTAATTTGAGAAAGGACATTCTTGCTATTGAGGGAGTGCAGCATAGGTTTACAAGGTTAATTCCCGGGATGGTGAGATTGTCATATGCTGAGAGAATGAAGCAGCTGGGCTTGTACACTATGGAGTTTAGAAGGATGCGAGGGGATCTCATTGAAACATATAAGATTGTTAAGGGCTTGGACACGCTAGAAGCAGGAAACGAGTTCCCGATATTGGGGGAATCCAGAACCAGGAGCCACAGTTTAAGAATGAGTAAGCCATTTAGAACGGAGACGAGGAAACACTTTTTCTCACAGAGAGTTGTGAGTCTGTGGAATTCTCTACCTCAGGTGGAGGCAGGTTCTCTGGATGCTTTCAAGCGAGAGCTAGATAGGGCTCTTAAAAATAGCGGAGTTAGGGGATATGGGGAGAAGGCAGGAACGGGGTACTGATTGGGGATGATCAGCCATGATCACAATGAATGACCGTGCTGGCTCGAAGGGCCGAATGGCCTACTCCTGCATCTATTGTCTATAGTATCAGTAATGGCTAATTATCAAGACTCTATCGTGTTGAAATGCCTTTTAAATGATTTTATATGCATCTTAACGTTATATAAACGTTCAGTTTTAGATTAACACTCACTGTTTTAGACTAGCAAACAATACTGTAACATCAAGTGTCAACTTTTTCTTTCTGCAGGCTCTCTAACAATAAGTGGAAATGACACTTCACATCTCTTGTTAAGAATCACAATATGATTTTTAATAAATAATTTCTGCCATTCTATCAACTTACTGACTTTCAGCCATTCCATTGAAAAAATAGTTGCAAAACGTCCATTAAAAATATGCTGTCAGGTAGCTGTGTAGCCAAGATTACAACATTATGGCATACTTTGTACGGATGAATCAGGATGGACGCATGCAAAAGATGCAATGTGGTGTAACACTCAGCTGCTACTCCTTTAAATCTGTTTGAACATGTTTGTTCTAACCTTGCAGACTAACAGAAGACATTCTCCTATAACAAAAAAAAAACAACTTAATTTAGTGTCCAAGTCCCATCATAAGCAATTTGCAGGACCATTGATAACTAACCATTCAAGCACTCGGCATGCTTTTACTAATCTCGTCAACTGAGTACAAAGGCAAAAAGACAAAGGTAAAATGAAAACAAACACCATGGACTTTGTCACAGCTCAGTTACTTTACTGACAAATCACTTTCCAGGAACAACGTATACAGATTACCATTAAAACAAAAATATCTTTCATCTGCGGTTTCCGAAGAACCCAATCGGCTTAACCAGAAGAAACTGGATTTGTTTCCAGGAATGCAGAGTTTATAGCAAAACTTTGTTGATGGTGAGAAACAACATTACCCGTTGCCAGAAGAGCAGAAAACTAACGTAAGAAGTGATAATAAAGGGAAACCTATCTGCCATTTCATCCTTGACTTTTGGACCCACAGCCCAATCACTGAGGACAGGTGACAACACCTCCTCCACAATCATTTTCAGCATCGGTGCCCCACAAGGATGTGTTCTCCGTCCCCCACTATGCTCACTCTACACTCGCAAACGTGTTTGGCAAACTCAGCTCGAACTCCAATTGCAAGTTTGCAGATGAGACTACTGTGGTGGGCCAGATCACAAATAATGATGAGACAGAGTACAGGAAGGAGATAGAGAACTTTGTAAAATGGTTTCAGGACAATAACCTCTTCCTCAATGTCTGTAAGGCAAAGGAGCTAGTTATTTGCTTCATGAAGCGTGGAGGAGTACATGCCCCAATAAGCATCAAAGATGGCGGAGTGGAAAGTTGACCAAATGCAAGCTCTTCATCATAAATATTATCAGCAATCTGTTGTGGACTATCCACATTGATAAGAGAGCAAGGAGGCACATCACGCCTCTACTTCCTCAAGAGACTGCCCATATTTTGTAGACTCTTTACCCCCTTGTATTTAAAAGAAACAAACAGCAGTACATTACAGTGTATTAACACTTCAGTTTCCTGTTAGTATTTTGCAATAAGTATTCAGTGCCCAATCGCCAGCCACAGAGATAAAAAGATTGCCTCACTGGTTCTAATGATCTATTTTTAAGCATTACTTTTTGCAACTTTGTCCAATGTCTTTCCAGATTGGATTACGGGAGAGTGCCCTCAAGAAGATGACCGTGAAGCTCCAAAGAATCTCACGCCCCTTGATCCTGCACTCGGACATGTTTTAATGTAATTGAAATGAATAATGACTCACCAAAACCCGGATACCTTCTTTTTCAACAGGTGCTTTGTCATATGTGGCCTCACAAACTCGGACCAGTGTGGTAACACCGTACTTTTTGAGCTCCTGGAAGGTACAATAATAGTTTACATTAAAAAAAAGGATTCTGGAGAATTAGTTGTGCCATTGGAAACACACATATCCATCATTCTGTCACAATTTCTCTTTATCTCAGAGAATATATTTAGCAAAACAATGATATATCGTATGAAAAACTATTTGAATCTTTTATTTACTTGTACAAAATTAATGACGCTAATGTATTTGAGAATTAATTTTCGAACATCGGCCCAAGGCTATTCTGTAGATGGTAATCTGTGATCCTTTAGCATGATTACACACAAGAAGCAAACAACATCACAAGTACATTGCAGAAGTGTCAAACGAGTTATTAGTGTCTAACAAGCAGTGGCCCCTATTTAGTCGCAATATTCAAATGTTTCCTGTTTTAACACGCAGTATTCTCAGGGGCTGCCTGAGAATGACTCATTATTTCCCTCTAACATCTCCTTTGGGGCCAGAAGGGGACGGTGCTTGGGCAAGAAAAGGGAGGCTGTCATAGAAAGCTTATAGAAGCTACCTAAAATTGGAGAATTCAGTGTTCATACTGCTGGGTTGTAAGCTGCCCAGGCAAAATATGAGGTGCGGTTCCTCTAGTTTGCGTGTGACCTCACCCTCGTGATGGAGGATGCACGGGACAGAAAGGTTCTTCTTCTTCTCTCCCCCCCCCCCCTGTATTCCTTTCTCCAGCTTCACAATTTGTAACTTTACTATCCGCAAGCTTCCTAAGTTGCAACTCTATCACTTTAGCTTGCACCCGTTACCCCCCTCCCCCCCACCCCCCATCTCTGGCCTTTGTCCAACAACTTGCTTATCGAAAAAACCCGTTCACCTTTCACCAATTATCCCTTACCAAATAGGTTTTACCAGCTATGCTCGGTCCTGCCTTCCACTCGTCCAGCTTTCGTTCCCGCCTACCCTCTGCAAACAATCTGAAGAAGGGCCCTGACCCAAAATGTCACCTATCCATGTTCTCCAGGGATGCTGCCTGACCTGCTGAGTTATTCCAGCATTATGTATCTTTCTTTGGTAAACCAGCATCGGCAATTCCTTGCTATTATATTTGTTAACTACGTTGGAATAGAAGATAAATGTGCTTTTACCTCTGTGAACTTGTTGAGGGTAGCATCAGTTGGATTGTGTGTGATGAGAAATCTCATGGTCTCGGAACATATTTCTACTGGGGCTGGGCGGTTCATTGTGGCTGCAATACTTTAATTTCAATTTTAAATTTTTTTTTAAAAATGGGAGCGACTACTCAGAACCGAGTTTGTTTTCACTGTTGGTGCTTGTGCTTTTAAACCTCCACTCACAGCTGGATTTAGCACATAGGATGTCAAGTCCAGTTTAACCTGGCACTTTTTAAGTTGGTGTCTCCGTGCAATGGTGCTTCTCAAAGCATCCAAGTGCACAAAACACAAGTAGATTTACCCCATCCAGACAAGGTCACTGAAAGAACAACCGTTCTCTGCTTCTCACAAATTATCCAATTTTAAATCCAGTATCCAGAGGAATCCCAGTTTGTTGAGGCCACTTTTCCGTTTAAGGTAGTTTCCCAATGGAGTAGTTGAAAGCAGAGACCAAGTTCACTTGTCTGCAAGGAGGCCGTGCTGTGCTTGGCAATAGTCACTGCTGCCCTTCAGAAACTCCATAAATGAGCAACCGGAAATACCGCTGAATTGCTGTGGAGGAAGAGGAAGAATCGCTTAGAAACGGGTACAGCCAAAAATATATTCACCATTCTTAATATATTTTGAATATTGACGGAATAGAATGGCAATAGACGCAAGCAATAACAGTCATGCACAATTAAGACATATGGCACGGCAATCAGTTTGTCAGTTGTGTACAGGATTTTTTTCCCAAACATCCCAAAATATGCGTGTATTTTGTAAAGCCTCCCTTCAGCTTTTCTTGGAGCCACTGTGACTTTTGTGAATCTACAAGGTTTCCTTCAATGTTTTATTTAAATTGATTATTGTTTTCATACAAGCCAGTGAGATTTTGACACCAGCATTACATCCAAAGCCATATTGCCCTTGCCATGCACCCACATGCATATAATTCCCAGCAGCAATAATGAAAACAGGCTTATTTCCACTGACATTAACTAGCCAAATAAACATGTAATATAAATGTCCTTTATAGCTTCAAAAACTTAGTTGTGCCATTGGAAACCCACACATCCATAATTCTGTCACAATTTCTCTCCATATCAGAGAATATATTTAGTAAAACAAACAATGATATATCATATGCAAAACCACAATCACAGGAATAAAAATCGAAGTATACAAACTTCGAATAGGCAAAAAAGAACCTTAACCAAAATCAGGAAGAAAGAAATAAAAACTGCCTATTTCTGCTGCTAAATAATTAAGAGAGCACACAAGCTTAGGGCTGACAGGAAACATTAGTTCTCATCTTGGCAGCAGTTTGAATTATTCAAATCAAAAATAAACTTCCCTAACCATCCATGCCCAAGGTTCAACCTAAACTGCTCAATTTAGCAAGCTCCTGTAAATCTGAAAAGCAGCTTAAGATCTGCAATTACATGGCAGGCTAGTCTTACACACACACACACACACGGCCCAGAGCCTTTCAGCACTAGCTGTTAACCGGAACTTAAAGTATGAAGCCCAGTTACATGCTTAATGTTTGAGAGAATTTTGTTGTTATGGTACATCAGCGCTGCCAAATAAATTACAAGGATTAGCTTTCAAATATATTTGCACACCTAATTGGCAGATTAAATGTATACCTATTTGGACATTGCCACATACTTGTGCCAAAGATGAACTGGTAAATTGACAGATTCTGGATTTTAAAAAAACAATGCCAAGTAAGAAAGGGTCATAAAATAATATGATTTTAGAAATCTCATATAAAAGGGCATATATTTGAGAGTAGATCGCAGACACTCCAGCAGAAATATGGAACTTGTCAAAAGAATGACAGCTTCGAGGTTAGGCTGCACCCGAGGAAACCAGGAGCAATAAATTCTAACCAGAAATAAGTTTTGGGTTAAAATATTCTTTGTAAGAAAGGGCTCATAAAGTAAGCGTAATGTGCTGATGTTGGCTCCAAAGCCCAGAACATCTCCAAGGTTCTGCATCTGTAAGCATCACCGCAGCAGTTATTAGCTGTGTACACCACAAGCCTCCACACTTTCAGTGTTAAACAGATTAAACAATGCAGCCTGCTGAGTAGTCTTTTAGCGACAGATCAAGTTAACCAAGCCAGCAGAGCAGCCTGAAGCAACTTAAAAACAATTGGGCAGCTGCAGGTTCGCATACATTATTTGACTGTCATCCGTGGGCTGTCAGAGCCCTAAATTGGTTGTGACATAAATAGCCCCTTTGTCCCCTCCCTTTCCTCTAGAATATTTTGGCTCTGCTATTGTTACCTGCAATTATGGTTTTCTCTGGTTACTATACACCAAATTTACTTCCGGCATCATTCCGTTCTGGTTACATAATAGAAATTTCTTTTGACAGAGAATATTATGCCCTATTTGTACAAAATCCCCTCAGTACACAGTACAATGTTTAGCAATCAACATCAAAATGTGGTTGTACATTAAGCAATATTAGTAAAGTTTAAAAACACATCATGCCTAAAGCCACTTCACGCAACAGTTCCCATTGATGACATTTGCACAAATGACACCATCAGAAATATTTTTTCCTATCATCCTTAACGTTTTGTTTTTTTAAACTTTCTAACAAGTCAGTAAAATGTCATCTTCCTAATTGCATCTTCTTTGGTTCTATTTCCATTTTGACCTACCATGTTGCCGTTTCATTTTCTTTCACAAAAAACTCGCTGCCATTTAAAGTGGAAAAACATTACAGCTGCACCATATGTAAATAGAGAAAAAAAAAATCTACCAAGTGTGCAAAACAGTGAACTGGAGTAACTCAGCGGGTCAGGAAGCATCTATGGAAGGAATGGACAGGCGATGTTTTGGATCGGCACCCTTCTTCAGTCTGTCCCTCCCTGCTTAGTTACTTCAGCACATTGTGTTTTACACAAGATTCCAACACTATAGTTCCTTCTAGTTCCAGATCTACTAAATGTCTTGTTAGGTGTCATAGCAAGGATCATGGACAGAGGTGCAAATAATCAGGACACATAATAAGATTAATCAAAACATGGCATTTACCAGAGAGCACAGAACAGCAGCCTTTTGAACTCTGAATAAACCTGGATGTGCATACGGATGTGTGAATTAAGAGGCAACAAGTTTCAATCTTAAGTCTGTACTGGCTAGTTGATCTCAGCAGCAATGGTAGATGGGTTTCAATTTCAGGATAACATTGATCAAACACTTTTCCATTTGATCTTAACCAACGATTCACACAAATTTGATATCAATATCACGCCATTGTTATGTCGTACTTGATGAGTTAAAAGCCTTCCAACATCTACTCCATACGCTGTTTTCAAGGACGACAACATAATACATCTTTACCCTGACACCTTTCTATCTTCATGAATGTAGAAAAATAAAAAATATATGGAAGGGCTCTGAAAGTAGCAGCAGTTCTTCAGTGCTGCCCAGGTGTCTACCTATGTGATCCCATATGGGTTGTTGGTGTCAGGCTATTTCACCGTGAGGTCGACAACAGGGACTTGAAAAAGAGATTTCTCCAGATAAGATTTATTTTCCCTCCCTACTCTAAAAATATCCTCAGGTTAATAATAGCTCACAAATTTTGTAAATCATATTGCAGAAAGTAATTACAAAACAACTTGCACATCAACTACACCTTGAATAGAAATGCTATCTGCTCTTACAGCATGCAGCTCATCTCTGCATGGATATATGCATGGTTCTGGAATGCTGCTCTAATGGTAAAATAAGCATTGTAAAGCTCCCAGTTCAAAGACATCAGCTGCTCTTCCCACTCACTGGTTAGGTATTCCTTAACAATTTCTCCTTTCAGTCTGTGGACTAACTATAAAACAGTTTACAATGTCAGCCGCAACCTTTAACTGCATTAAGACCTACTTCACAAACTCCTAAAATTGTCGAAGAAACCAGTTCAATAAATCTCCAAAAGGCTATTGTAAAGACCACTCACAGCAGGTTTTTAAACTAAAATATTGTTCTATTTTTAATATACCATTAAACTGAAAACTAGTGTAATTAAATTTCAATGAAGGCTTCAATGAATCTATGTAGATTTCTTTTGTCAGCAGATTCTCACCTATGTTTTACATCGGCTCCATTATGAAGAGAATAACTCCGCTGCCGTCTGGAATCCATTAAGTGCAGATGAGAAAGTTAAAAAGGGCTTCAACAAATCATAACCAAAAGTCTTTGTAGCAACTTAGAAACTTACCTCAGAAGTATTGTGAAATCCGGAATATGAATGAATATGCTGTTTTACTGTGGTTTGTACTCAAGTCTCTAATTATGGTCCCTAACTGAAATTTTTATTTCCTCAATCATCTGAAAGTAATCACACTTTGTTTACAGTCTAGACCTCAATGCTGCTATCCTATTTTAATTATTTATTTGCAGCGGCCAAATTCAACACAAAGTTAACTGTTCAGAAAATTAAAATCTTATCTATATATTCCCAAATAGTTGTGGGGTTTCAAATAAAGATAAAAATTATACATGCTACAATGTCGATTTTCACGTATCATTCTAATATGAACACAGAAAGCCTGTCTGCAGGTACTTAAAAATCATAGCAGGAAACACATTTTTAAATTTCAAAATAATTGAAACAAAAATTTCACACTAGTACGACTTCCCCACCCACTCCAGCACCCGAAAATTCCTCCCAATGGGTCTTGTTCCCCCCACAAAGTTAAAATAGCAACATTATTTCTCAGCTACCCTCCAATCCAATCAGTAGACAAAATCTCTGTTAAGAGAAATAGACACAGTAAACAGAAAGAACCTACGCTCTCATACTTTCAAACACCTCAAATATATTGCTCCCTTGTTATCCTTTCATCTAATGAAAATAGCCTTGAAAGTCTATTGCCATTGCTACAATTTTGGAAATTATAGAAAATATTGGAACTACTTGAGTGTTGTCATAAGAGGTCAGATTCCAGATTCAGGGAAAGTTTCTGCCCAGCTGTTATCAGGCAAATGAACCATCCTAGGCCGATTAGAGGAGCGGTCCTGGAACTACCTCATTGGAGATCCTTGGACTATCTTTAATCGGTTATTTCTGGACTTTATCTTGCACTAAATGATATTCCCTTTATCCTGCATATGTACACTGTGGACGGTTTGACTGTAATCATGCATAGTCTTTCCGTTGACTGGATAGTACGTAACAAAGGGGCTTTTTACGGTATCAATAAACTAAATAAACGTGACAAACTAACTAAAAATTCTTAGATAATTGGTTAGGATATTTGCATTTATTAGTTGAGAAGCCTACTCAGAGGTCAAGTTAAACTAATTAAATTATATTAAACATGAATATAGCATGAGTAGGGCTCAGAAATAGATGACGTTATGGGTGCCAGAGAACTTTCCAAAAACTAAGTATTGGAGATGATGACAAGAATTTGAAATGAAAATAGAAAATCCTGGAAGTATTTAAGGTAGACAAAAATGCTGGAGAAACTCAGCGGGTGAGGCAGCATCTATGGAGTAAATCCTGGAATTATATTAATGTAGTATATTATATTTATATTTATGGAGTAAATCCTGGAAGTACTTGGATGGTCGAGCAGCATCTGTGGGGATTGAGGAAAAAAATATATCATTGGTGACCTCTTATCACACCAGTCAAGTAATTCCATAATTTTCTATAATACAGTGGCTGATGGGCAATTGACAAGATTTTCCACTTGATTCATCTCATCTTAATGCTTCACTGGAGTAGGAGATGTTAACGAAGTAACCGGAAGAACAAATGTCAAATAAACAGCCTACAAAGAAAAGCACACTAACATTTCTCACAGGTCAGTATTTGAGTATTAAAATATTGCTAATAAACATTTGAATGGCAGTGCTGTTGATTTTTAAAAGCTGTCAAAATATATATTAGCTGTTCTACTCATAATGCCACAAAATAGCAACAACTAAGGTGAAGTGTTTTAGCAATGAGAGATTGGAAAGGCTGGTTATTTTCTTTGGAGCAGAGGAGGTGCGGCGGGGGGGGGGGGGGGGGGGGTTCTTGTACAAAAGTATGAGGAAAAAAAAACATAGAGAAGATGAATTGCAAGAACTTCTTCTCCATAACAGAAGTGTGAAAAACTAGAGGACTTGGCTTTAGGGTGAAGAGGGAAAGATTTAGAAGGGATCTGGAGATTTGTCATTTCACATATAGTTGTAATTTGGAACAGATGAGCATTTGAATCGCAAGAGATAGAAGGTTTGAGGCCAAATGCTAGTAAATGGGATTAGTGTAAATATGCAATGGACATTTACTGGACCGAAGGGGATGTTTCACGTTATACAACTTGAACTCCAAACTTCCTAACAACTTTAATTAGCTAGAATTTGCTCTCAGGTGATTTTACAAATTCTTGGTGCATCAAACAAATTTGATATTCTTAAACATGATATTTTTCCAATCAAACGAATAAAGCCTCCATTATTTCTCAAAGAATCATTATGTTATGAACCAAAAAACTAACACTTGAGCTTGAAAGCAAAATGAAATCACTGCTCTGGCAATATAATATTGGAAACTTTTTATTAAAATGTACACGCTGTACTTTGCAAGCTTTGTTGGAGGCAGTTGTGAAATGCCAGACTAACAACTTGCTGTATGTTGGTGCCGAACACAGCACTGCAGGTCTTCATTGGGCTGTTTCTCATGATTCCTACTCACTAACCTCCTACGCTGTAAAGAATCCGACTCCGCATGCATTGAAAATGCAGAAATATAAAGACAAACAACAGATTTTAAGAATCATATCCACAACAGTTCACAACAAAACGATTAATGTAGGGGGACAATGTCCTTTACACTGTCACAGATGTAGTAAAATGCAAAACAGTTACTTGAACATTCGCATTTTAGCATCTGGACAATACTATTTTCCCAGCAGTGAATATTACAGACATTATTTGGCAAAATATATACTATTCAGGAAATTAATACAGGGTGGCACGGAGGCACAGCTGTAAAGCTACTACCTTACAGCGCCAGAAATCTGGGTTCGATCCTGCCTACGGGCGCTGTTTGTACCTGTTCTGACTGTGAGACCTGCATGGGTTTTCTCCAAGATCTTCGGTTTCCTCGCACACTGCATAGACGTACAGGTTTGTAGGTTAAATTGGCTTGGTACAATTGTAATATTAAAGTTAACGTGCGGGGATCGCTGATCGTCGAGGACTCAGTGGGCCGAAGGATCTGTTTCCGCACTGTATCTCTAAACTAAGCTAAGATATTAGGGAAAGTGTTTCATGGTAGCAACATGTAATAAGATCCTGCTATGCTGATAAAACCTTGCATACAGTAAATCATCAACGATCTTTAAAACGGTTGTGTTCTAACAAACTCCCATATTATACATGTTGATGGAGTAGCTGGGGAGTGGTGGTGGGACCCTTCTACAAAACAACGAGCTGCTCAACATTTGGACCTAGTGACACCCGCTGATTGTCCTTTTAGCTGGGTTTGCCGTTTTGGAAATACCAAAGTAACCTACACAAATTACTGCAGTATATTTTATGAATATTATATAGCAGCTATGCTGCTCTGGAGGCAGAAGGAATGAAACGCTTAGATATGGACGTGCTTCTATTCAGATGGGTTATTTTTCATGTATGTGTTAAATATTGGTGGAGCTACACTCAAGACGCAAATGTAAGGCAAACCATCACACTGCTGAATAGAAGGTGGTCAGAAGGCACGTTATTTGCTGTGGAATACCCATAATTTGACCTATGCTTGTCAATAATGTAGTAGGCGACTGTTCAGTTTAAGTCACTAGTCCTTAAGACGTTGCTGGTTGGAAACGCAATAATGCTGTTGAACTTCTTGGATAGGTGTCAAAGTTCTATAGCTGGCGATGGTTATTGCCTAGCACTTGCACGGCACAAGTGGCAATCGCCAGTTCACACCTCAATGTGTTTTAAGTCCAGGTGAATACAGGAATGAGCTTCTCCATTGGCTGTGGAATTACAAATCAAACTATACACCAGCAACAAACAGCAAACAGTTCCACTTCATGACAGATCTATGGCCGTTTGACAGTTGCGTCTATAACTCAGATCAACTCTGTGAGTGCCATGACCCCAACCATAGGGCTATTTTTATGATATCCATTACTGTATTGACCACTTTCACCGGGATTCCCTGAAGACATAAACAGTGCCTGAAAAAGCAGTCACCTTCAGCTCACCTCTGGAATTGTGCTCTGAGGTTTGCATAGACCAAGTGACATGGTGCTGAGTAGTGAGTGTCAAGTCACTACGTTATTGATTTTAAAAAAACTGATGATTGGTTCAATTGGGTGATAGTTAACAAGGCTGAATTTGTCCTGCTTTTGTGGACAGGTGGATTTTACACGGGGGTGGTATTTCTGTGGCTGGTTCTTAAGTACAAGTCTTCAGTTCTGCATCTGGGATATTTTCTGGTCTCGTTGTCATAAGAGTCAGAATCACACCGCACGGAAACAGGCCCTTCGGCCCAACTCATCAATGTTGACTAAGATACGCTGACCAAAATCTTGCCCTTCATCTTAAACATATGTGCTCTTCCTTTCGATGACCCCACACTGGGTAAAAAGACTCTACATTCACCCTATCTCTTTCGCTCATGATTTTATACACCTCGACAAGATCACCCACCGTGCACTTCCGGGAATAAGTTCTCGCCCAATAGCCCAGCTCCTCAAGCCCTGGGGACATCTCCTAGATCTATTCTGCACCTTTTGCAGTTTAATGACATCCTTCCTATAGCAGGGTGACCAAAAGTGATCACCATACCCCATGCAGCCTCACCAATCAGAACATCCCCAACTTCTATACTCAATACCCTGACCGATGGAGGCCAATGTACCAAAGCCTTCTTGACCACCCTACACTCATGTGACACCACTTTCACAGAACAATGTACCTGTACACCTGGATCCTTTTGCTCTACAACATTCCCCAGGGCCTCACCATTCATTATGAAAGTACTGTCCTGGTTTGAATTCCCATAATTCAACACCTCACACATCTGCATTAAATTCCATTCGCCACTCCTCAGCCCACTTGTCCAGCTGACCAAGATTTTTGATAACCATCTTCACTATCTGTGATAGCACCCACTTTAGTGTCATCAGCAAACTTACTAATCGAGACTTGTACATTCTCATCAAACTGTTGATGTAAACCACGAACGGCAATGGGCCTAGCACTGATCCTTTAGGTGCACCACTCATCACAGAGCTCCAGTCTGAGAAACACCCTATAGTACATAACAGGAGAAAAAAAAAGTTCAGTGTGTGTATATACACACACATACCCAATAAACAAACAAATATAGTGCAAAAATAATAATAATCTGTTGCAGTTCAGAGCTATTTGTTGTCGGGTTTAATAGCCTGATGGCTGAAGAAGTTATTCGTGAACCTGGATGTTACAGACTTCAGGCTCCTGTACCTTCTTCCCAATGGCAATGGTGAAATGAGGGTGTGGCCAGGATGGTGTGGGTCTCTCTAATGATGTTGTCTGTCTTTTTGAGGCAGCGACTTCGATAAATCCCTTCGATGGTGGGGAGGTAAGAGCCGGTGATAGACTGGGCAGTGGTCACAACTTTTTGTAGTCTTTTCCGCTCCTGGATATTCAAGTTGCCGAACCAGGCCATGATGCAACCAGTCAGTATGCTCTCTACTGTACACCTGTAGAAGTTCAAGAGAATCCTCTTTGACTTACCGAATCTCCGTAATCTTCTCAGGAAGTAGAGGTGCTGATGTGCTTTTTTTATATAATTGCATCAGTGTGCTGGGTCCAGGAAAGATCTTCAGAAATATGCACGCCCAGGAATTTGAAGTTTTTGACTCTCTCCACCATCGTCCCGTTGATATAAACAGGATTGTGGGTCCTCATCCTTCCTCTTAAAGTCCACAATCAGTTCCTTGGTTTTACTGATGTTGAGAGCCAGGTTATTGTGCTGGCACCATTTGGTCAATCGGTCGATCTCACTTCTATACTCTGACTCATCTCCCTCTGTAACTCGTCCAACAACAATGGTGTCGTCAGCAAACGTGATGAAGGAGATCGCACTAGGTCCGGCCGCACAGTCATGAGTGTAGAGTGAGTAGAGCAGGTGGCTGAGCACGCAGCCTTCAGGTGCTCCCCTACTGATTTTTAATGAGGGTGAAGTATTTCTGCCAATTCAAACAGGCGGTGGTCTGTGGATGAGGAAATCGAGGATCCAGATGCAGAGGGATGCACGGAGACCCAGTTCCGTGAGATTGGTAACCAGCTTGGAGGGGATATTGATCGTCGAGCTGTTGTCTATAAACAGCAGCCTGACGTAAGTGTTTTTATTGTCCAGGTGGTCCAATGCAGAGTGGAGAGCCAGTGAGATCGCATCCTCCGTTGCCCTGTCGTGGCGGTAGGCGAACTGTAGTGGGTCGAGGTTCTTGCTGAGGTAGGAGTTGATATGCACCATAACCAAC
Source organism: Leucoraja erinaceus (assembly GCF_028641065.1). Taxonomy (NCBI): domain Eukaryota; kingdom Metazoa; phylum Chordata; class Chondrichthyes; order Rajiformes; family Rajidae; genus Leucoraja; species Leucoraja erinaceus. The sequence goes on along the minus strand of NC_073402.1, from coordinate 8,628,504 downwards.
CTCTCAAAGCACTTCATCACCACCGATGTTAGTGCCACTGGTCAATAGTCGTTGAGGCACTTAACAGTCCCAAATTCCCTAGGTTTTAAGTTGTTCTCCACAGCAAAAACAGAGATATACTCATGGAGGACCTTGCTCATCTTCTGTGACCGGTATCGAAGGGGCCCTATTCTCTCTTTTAGTTATCCTTTCCCTTAATGTATATAAAATCTCTTTAGATTGTCCTTTATATTATCTGCATGAGCCACTTTTGTCCCACTTTTCCCTTTCTGATTGTCTTTGTCATATCCAGCTAATTATTCATCAAACTGGCTGAAAATTGACCTCCATTGGTGGGGAACACAGTGATACATTATCTACTGAGCACTTCTAGCTGAAGAGCATTCCAATGTTACAGCCTTATCTTTTGTACACACTTGCAGAATTTCAGCGTAGTTATGGATGGGGATGTTCTAAGAATCTCCATCCTCTTAGAAGTTTGGTAGTTAATTGATTAATCAAGTGGCACAGTAATCTTGTTGCCTCAGCTACACTTCACCCAGTTCACTTACAACATATGAAGCTATCTACATGGAGTTTGGATGTTCCGCGTGGGTTTCTGAGGTGGCTCTGGTTTCCTATCCAAAGACACGTTAGTCAGTTGCTTTATTGGCCATTGTAAATTACCCCGAGGTGGATGGATGGTAGGAGAACCAGGGTGGAGTGAATGGGTATATTGAAGAGAAAAGGTTACAGGGAACCCTCTGGGATAACAAGATTGATGGGATTGTTCTGAGACACAACACAGGCTTGATAGGCTAAATGGCCTCCGCTATGAGATATAATAAAAGTTAAGCAACACAATGATGGAGGATAAAGCATCGGAAAGCTCAAATTGTGATCAGGTAATTGAAGTGGGGTTCAAAATCTGCAATATACACGTGTACACAAATGTGGAAGCACAAATTTATTAACGGAGAATTGATTAACGAATGGTCGCCAATCCATTCCAGGAAGTATTCACGTTTTATACATAAAATGATGTGGGCGACAGCTTGCAGACACTGAAGGGGTACTGGACCTTCATGAAGTTTCTGTATCAACATTTCCTGCCGATCGTGACATCCCGTGCATGAGCAACTTGTGACCAGGCCACATGTCAATGTAAACTGAAGCCAACGTTGCAACACTCGCACATTTTGAACTAGCACATCAGTTACACTGATATTTGTTTCTAAGGTCATAAATGTGTTCCAATACCTCATAAATCAATGATAACTTCACCAGAAAACATGACCAGAAAGGTCAGGAGTAAAAAGAGGATTTTGACCTTTCCCCAACCATTTAGTACAGGCAGACAAACAGCTTTTAAGCAAACAGATGCAACATAAAAGATTCTCCTTTTAAACAGCAAAGGCAACACCCTCTGGATATCTCAACCTTCTGCGAAGGAAGGACATTTGAAAGTTACGATTCCAAGGCAACTGCTGCTGGAAGATTATCAACTCTAATAAAGACACCCAGTTCGAGAAATAATTCAGGCTGGCACAGTCCAAAGTCAGGACCCTGCCCTGGGACTCTGTTTGTGGAGCAGCAGCAGCAGTATCTCTAAGAGGGAAGGTTCCTATCACACAGGATGGGTCTGGAACCTCTCAAAAAGTTTGCTTGCAGAACTATGTAAAGGAAAAGAAAGTGACATGATCATATAATAGAAATTGAAGAAGAAAATGGAGTGACATGGCTTGCGTTGTTATTTTTGGTACATGTACTGCATTATGGTCTCAAAATAATCCCAGTTCTGTGAATAAAATATTCAAAGAAAAATTAAGGCATTTTCTAAAATGATTTCTGAAACTAGGGTTTTCAAAATTCAGGGGAAGAAATAATTTTTAGACCATGTTCTAAATCAGCTGAGCCTTCGCATCACAAGTTGCAGGGCAAAGCCCCAGCATTGATCTGAAAGGTTAAGCCTATTTATCGCTAAGTAGGTGATGTCTGACGTGAATATTTCCAGGACTGGTTTTATTTCAGATTGGCAGCTGCTCAAGTGCTTTGTTTTTGAACAGGTTACTTACTACATCCTGTTCAGTGGTAATGCTTCCACCCAGTAATTTCATTAAAGATTTATGCAATATAAATATAGCAATTGATCCAGGTACATCAAGGCAAATAGAGTCTCTTTAATCACTCTTTCAGATTTTATATCAACTGCTTCAAACTCTAGAAAATACACATTTCTGCACATTTCCTCAATACAACCGTAACCTCCTGCACCATTTTTGTACATTACCATTGCACCCCAACCCTTTCATGGCCTGAACTATGTGTAATTCCCAAACTGCACTCACTGGGGAAAGCAAAATGTTTGCTCAATTGTCTAATCTCTATAGACTCGGAAATTGTGTGCTGGGTCCCACCAACATGCTTGCAGAGCACCGGGAGACCACCGAGATTGGCTGACCCAACATAGCTCTGGGTGAGCTGCTGAGGATTTTCTTAAGCCTCTCTGGCAGAGGTCCTGGGGTTGCACGTGGGGTGGGGTGGAGTGGGTGTGAAGGAAACAGAGGCAGGAGTTGCTTCAACCAAAGAGTTATTCTTATGACGTGTTCAATGAAAGCAATGTGTGTCAACAACCATCCACAGCAACGAGGAAACAAATACTGTGCATGTGCCCAAGATTTTGTTAGCATCCCACTGGGTATTTGAGAGATTCAATCTGTTTTTAACCCGCATAGGTAGAGTTAGAAGAGGACCCGTGACAACAATATACTCCCTTGGGCACAAAATCACTACTGCAGTGGAAATGGCAATCTGTCATTTTAATCAACAAAGAGAATCAAGACATTTTATCAATGCTGTGATGGCCCAGCTCTTCCAACTTTTCCCCTGTTCCGTCATTACTACCATCATTTCATTAGATGCTATGAAGTAGAGGGTGAAGAAGGGTCCTGAGCTGAACACCACCTATCTATGTTCTCCAAGGATGCTGCCCCACCCCACTGAGTTAAACCAGCATTTTATGTGACTTTCCATGAACATTTTCTATTACCATCACAAACATAAAAATGGCAAGCAATCGTAAACCCCAGGAGGCTTTATTTAAAACAAAATACCGCAATTTTCATTTTGGGGGTTGGGACAGGGGGAAGGTTTCTGTTTTTTTTTAATTGCCATTTTCATTGTGGGGGGAGGGATAGGAGGGAGGTGAGGAGTGGGGAAGCAGGGGGGTAGAGGGGGGTAGGGAGGGAGAGGGGTGAAAATGGGGGAGGAGGGGGGGGGGACAGAGGGAGAGGAGAGCAATGGGGAAGATGAGGAGGGAGAGTGTGGGGGGTGGGATGGGGGGGGGGGAAAGGTGAGGAGTGGGGTAGCAGGGGGATAGACAGGGGTAGGGAGGGGAGAGAGGTTATGGAGGGAGTGACGGAGGGTATGGGAAAGGAGAGGGAGAGGTGAGGGAGTGGGGGAGGGGAGGAGGAGAGGGGAAAGAAGAGGGAGGGTGAAGAGGAGTGGGAGGGAGAGCTGGGGGATGAGGGGGAATGGAGGAGGATAGAGGTAGGAAGAGGGATGGCAAGGCGCAGTTGGGGGAGGGTTGCCGTGACTCGCGTCACAATGGGGATCTCTGGCTTGACGACGCGAACCCGTCAGCCGCGCCTGCGCAGTTGGGGGCTATGGGTGAGCGGTGGAATATTGCGTTGGGGAAATGGGACCCAACGGGTCCCACTTAGTCTAGTAAAGGGTTAAGAAAAACTAGGGATGCTAAAATTCAAGTGACTCTCAGTTAATTACTTGGGATCAAAAGGTATTTTTATTGTCATGCATACCAATCAAGGTACAGTGATACTCGATTTACCATACAGCCATACTAAAAAAAAGTAACAAGAAACAAAACTACTTAAAAGTTACCATAAACATCCACCACAGCAAACTCCCCACATTCTTCTGTGATGGAAGGCAATACAGACTAATCTTCTTCACTGGTGCTTATTATCAGGTCATCAGCTTCTTCCTGAGATTCATTCCTACTGTTTTATATCCAAACATGGAAACAAATTGAAGAGCATTTCAAATGACCTTTTTGCTGCTTTGGATCACTGTTGCACCGTATGCATCTATATTCCTTCAATGTCTCCAAAGTAGGACAAGATGTTCCACAGAAGGCTAGATAATATTCAGCCCTGTTCAAAATTTGCTTTATTCCACAATAGACCAAAATACAGAACATCAAATATAAGCCACTTGTAAAAATTATGTTAACTTCTCCCTGAAAAACTTTACAAAATTACTTGTTTCAAAACTATGACTGATCTGGACACATTACAGTTGTTCTTGTCCTGATTTTTCTGAAATCTCTGCCTTGATAGATTTGATGACTGTTTTGATATCTTTCTGAAAACACACATTGCCTTTAATTAATCGACACACGAACAAGAACATGAGCCCCTCACGACTGCTTCGCCATCCAATTAAATCATGGCTGATATACCCTTTTCAACTTCTATTTTGTGGCACTTCAACATGGACCCCAATTCAAAGATCTTACAATCTATCCTTTGCAACCTAGAGAATTCCAGAGATTTACCATCCTAGAGTCATACAGCATGGTCACAGGCCCTTCGTCCCAATTTGTCCTTGCCAATCAAGATAGCATATCTACACTAATTCCACTGGCCTGCATTTGTACTTGTCTAAATGGCTTTTAAATGCTGTTATAGTACCTCCTCTGGCATCTTGTTCCATAGACCCACCAGCCTTGAAGCAAGTTGCCCCTCGGATTCTTATTAAATCTTTAACCTCTCACCTTCAACCTATGTCCTCTGGTTCTTGATTCCCCTACTAGGTAAAATACACTGTGCTTCTACCCTATCTATTCCCTTCATGATCTTAAACACATCTATAAAATTAAACTGCATCCTCCTGCACTCCAAGGAATAAAGTTCTTGCCTGCCTAACCTCTGCCTATAGCTCAGGCACTCAGATGCTAGCAACATCTTTGAAAATCTTCTCTGCACTCTTTCCAGTTTAATAACTTCTTTCCTACAGCAGGGTGACCAAAACTGAACACAATACTCCAAATGTGGCCTCACCAATGTCTTGTACAACTGTAACATAACATACCAACTTCTATACCCAATACCCTGATGAAGGCCAATGTATTAAAAGTCTGCCAGGCCACGCTATCTACCTGTGATGTCACTTTCATGGAACTATGTACTTGCTCTCATAGATCCCTCCGTTCTACTACAATCCGCAGAGCCTTGCCATTCACCGTGGAAAGTGAAAGTAATTTCCAAAATGGAACACCTTACACTTTTCCACTCCCCACTTGCCGAACTGATCAAGTTCCATCTATAATTTTTGATAACCAACTTTGCTGTCTATGATAGTATCCACTTTAGTGTAATCTGCAAACTTACTAATCATGCCTTGCACATTCTCGTCCATATCATTGATATAAAAAACAAACAGCATTGGGTCCAGCACCCTTTGCTACCTTCTTCTGGACTGCCTCCAAAGCATGCAAATTAGATAAGGGAACCAAATTCCACATGTGCTCTCACCAACACACTGTACAATTGTAAAATTATTTCCTTAATTTAAACTCTTGCAATAAAGGCCAATTCCCCTTCTCAATTACTTTCTGCACCTGCACATGAACTTGGTGTTCATGCACAAGAACATGTAGTTCTCTACATGCCCAAAACATCTGAGTCTCTCTCCATTTGAACAATTCTGCCCTTTGATCCCTCCTACTGAAGAGGATTACCTTATTTTCCCACGTTAAACTCATTTTGTCAAGTTTTTGCCCCCTTGCACAACTTATTCATATCCAGCAACAAGGAACTGTAGATGCTGGCTTACAAAAGTGACTCAGTGGGTCAGGCAGCATCTTTGGAGATCTAAGCCGCAAATTATTTTTAATATGCAAAAAAATCTTGGGTTGAATTGTGAGTCCATTGATAAACAATGATCATATTTATGCTCATAACACATAGACAGCAGAGTGTCAAAATAAATGCATATTTTTCACACTGGAACAATGTTACTAGCAAAAGGATCAGTTACTGGTTGACACGGAACACAAATGTAGTAACGTTATGTAAAACCTGTATAATACTGGCCTGGCCAGAACGGAATTTACATGTTCCCATTGATGTGATGTTCCAAAAGGATGTAGGAAAGATTTACTGGACTAGTTCCAGAGATGTGGGATTACAGGTACCAGGTTAGACGGCACAATCTGATGTTGTTTGCCTTGGAGAAAGCACTGAAAGTACAATATACAAGTACAAGTTTATGACTAAGAAAAAAAAGTGGAAACACTTTTCATTGGCCGATTTAAAAACTAAAAGCACATATTTATATGCAGATGTGAGGCAATTTTTTTTTTTAAAGTGTGTACAGCAGATAGGATACTATTAGGATACTGGAACTTGCTATTACAACAGTGGGAACAATCACAGGGCTTTCAAGAGGAGACTGAATAAACAATTCAGGAAAATTAATTTGCAGGTTTGGTGCATAGGAACAGTGGAATTCAACTGCTGGAGTTTTCTACAAGACTCAATGGGCTGAATGGCCTAATTCTGTGACATTATAAATCTATATTATTTTAATTATCAGTCCATGACTGAGTATTGTCCAGATCCTACTGCATGCAGGCATAGAGAGCCTGAATGCATGGTCTTTAACAGCAAACGTCTAAAGCTTCTTTCCCAATATTAAATTTTATATATTAATAAAACGTGTATTCTCGAATCTACAGTGGGTAATTTACAACTAGCTCACCTGGACTATCGCTCTTCCACAGAAACATTCACGTTACACAGTGGCGAGACAACCTACTTAAAAGTCTGCTGCTGCTGCTACTGTAAAACTGTGTTTTACTGGGACTAGTTTGTTAATTACTGGTGAATGTACAATGGACTAACTAACCCACAGACGCCAGTCATGCAGAACAATTCAATGGGACAAAAATAGCAAAATTACAGGCTAAATTGAGGTCATCGCCAACACAAATATAGCCTGGACTGATGTAGACAAAAATTAAGCGCATCTAAAGAATTGTCTGGGCACTCACTGCGGACTGATGGAATCTGCCAGCAGCAATATTTCAGCCAGTTTATTACAATAATAGTAATTTGCTGTGACTGCACTGAATGTTAATTCTAAATGAGAATTAAGTTAAAATAAAATGGATTCCCGAAAATATAGAATGGTGAAAAGGGTGCCACAGTATGAAAAGGCAGAACTACTCTAAATTCAGAAATAATTGCTGAATTTAAAGGAGTAAACTTGGCACCTCATGTTAATTGGATTTACCCCTTTTCTAATGTATTAAAGAGCAATGAACATCAAGGCATTGTTTCTGCGCATCCCTCTGCAATTGGATCCTCAACTTCCTCATCCACAGACCATAGCTTGTTCGAATTGGCAGAAATACTTCACCCTCATTAACAATCAGCACGGGAGCACCTCAAGGCTGTGTGCTCAGCTCCCTGCTCGACTCACTCTATACTCATGATTGTGTAGCCGGACATAGTGCGAACTGCATTATCAAGTTTGCCGACGACACCACCATTGTGGGACAAATTACAGATGGTGATGAGTCAGAGTATAGAAGTGAGATCGACCGATTGACCAAATGGTGCCAGCACACCAACCTGGCTCTCAATATCAGTAAAACCAAAGAACTGATTGTGGACTTTAAGAGGAAGGATGAGGACCCACAATCCTGTTTATATCAATCGGACGATGATGGAGAGTCAAAAACATCAAATTCCTGTGTGCATATTTCCAAAGATCTTTCTTGGACCCAGCACACTGATGCAATTATAACAAAAGCATATCAGCGCCTCTACTTCCTGAGAAGATTACGGAGATTCTCCGTAGAGGATTCTCCTGAACTTCTACAGGTGTACAGTAGAGAGCATATTGACTGGTTGCATCATGGCCTGGTTCAGCAACTTGAACGTCCAGAAGCGGAAAAGACTACAAAAAGTTGTGACCACTGCCCAGTCCATCACCGGCTCTGACCTCCCAACCATCGAAGAGATTTATTGGAGTCGCTACATTGAAAAGGCAGCCAACATCATCAGAGACCCACAGCACCCTGACCTCACACTCATTTTATCACTGCCATCGGGAAGAAAGTATAGGAGCCTGAAAATTGTAATGTCCAGGTTCAGGAACAGCTTCTTCCCAACCGCCATCAGGCTATTTAACACTACAACCCCATATAAGCTCTGACCTACAATAGACTATTATTATTATTGCACTATTTGGTTTGTTTTTTTGAGTATGTGTGGATATATATATTGTGAGTATGTGTGTATATATATACACACACACACACACACACAAACACTGAACTTTTCTTTTCTCTCCCTCTCTCTCGTTTATCATATACTGTGTTTACATATTCTGTTGTGCTGCAGCAAGTAAGAATTTCATTGTTCTATCTGGGACACATGACAATAAAACACTCTTGACATTTCACATGAAAGCTGCATTAATTCTTTTATCAACACTTTTAAAAATGATTACATTGGCCTGACAGAGGTCAGAGCCGGTGATGGACAGGGCAGTGGTCATAACGTTTTGCAGTCTTTTAGGCTCCTGGACGTTCAAATTGCTGCACCAGGCCATGATGTAACTAAGTCAATATGTTCTCCATTGTACACCTGTTGAAGTTCAGGGGAATCCTCTTTGACATATCGAATCTCCAAAATCCTCTCAGGAAGTAGATGCGCCCATGTCGGTACTGAAGTCATAATCAGGTTACTTTTATTCTTCTTCTTTATACAGGTAGTACCAATAATGGAATTTGTTCCTCAGAAGGCTGTAGATGATTGGCCAATTGAAATTTTCAAGACACGAATTGTACATTCAAGAGTCAAGAGTGTTTAATTGTCATAAACATTGATAACTGAACAATGAAATTCTTGCTTGCAGCAGGGCAAGACCTGTAAACACAATGCACATAAATACATTATAAGCAAAAATTAAATATGGATATCAGGGAATTGTGCCGGTGAGAGGTAAATCAAATTGAGCAACTGAAAACTGGTTCCAGAGGACATATTACCCACTCTAGTGCCAAACTCTAAATTATTAAGGGCAAGGTAGGTAGATGAACATAGGTAGAATATAAATATAGAATACTATATTTATATAAACTCAGAGTTGAACATAATTGTTTTACTCCACTTATGCCAAATGTGAGTGTACAAACCACCCCAATTGTTTCCATTCTACCCATATCCTGAAGTAGGAATTACTATCTATCTTTCTGGCATACTTGCAAAAACGAATGTAGAAAGACACAAGCACAGATGGGAGTAGAGAAAACAGTTCATGGCAGAATTAATTGAAAACTATTGGTTGTACCTGTAGCATGGGGTCTGATCCTGGACTAGAAACAGTAACCGTGAGTTTAAATCCCTCTAGGATACATTATAAAGTATGTTAAATCTGATAACTTGTGGACTGGCATAAACAAATGACCATGTTAGCTGCAATGATGTGGTAAAAGTTCCTTTACTCATGTTTGAAAGGAGAAACTCATCCACCTCTGATCCATGCAACCTCGTGCACCGGGCCAAATTTTGCCTTACTAATGTCACCCACAATCGCAAGAAAAATAGCAGAGAGAAGAGAATGAAAAGCTCTTTTTGTCAAATATAACTCAATGGAAAAATGCAGTACAATGACACTCAAAGTTATGAGAAGCATAACGCAACATTAGCTAGCTGGATATGTAGTTTAAGTAAGGCAGACAACAATTGCACCAACTGCCACCTGATCACCAAAGAGAACTTAAATTACGAATGATAGACACAAAATGATGGAGCAACTCAGCGGGACAGGCAGCATCTTTGGAGAGAAGGAATGGGTGACGTTTCGGGTTGAGTCTGAAGAAAGGTCTCGAGCCGAAACGTTGCTCATTCCTTTTCTATAGAGATGCTGCCTGTCCCGCTAAGTTGTAATAGCAACGCATTTGAAAAGCAGTAACAGGATCAGTCCAAGTCAGCATGGATTTACAAAGGGGAAATCATGCTCGACAAATCTGGAATTTTTTGAGGATGTAACAAGTAAAATGGACAAGGGAGAGCCAGTGGATGTCGTGTACCTGCACTTTCAGAAAACCTTAGATAAGGTCCCACACAAATTTAGTGGGCAAAATTAGAGCTAGTGGGCAAAATTAGAGCACAAGGTATTGGGGGTAGGTTATTGACATGGATAGAAAATTAGTTGGCAGACAGGAAACAAAGAGCAGGGATTAAAGGGCCCCTTTCAGAATGGCAGGCAGTGACTATAGGGGTGCCGCAAGGCTCAGTGCTGGGACCGCAGCTATTTACAATATACAATAACGATTTAGATGAAGGAATTAAAAGTAACATTAGCAAATTTGCAGATGACAAAGCTGGGTGGAAGTGTGAACTGTGAAGAGGATGCTATGAGGATGCAGGGTGATTGGGACAAGTTGGGTGAGTGGGCAGATGCATGGCAGATATAGTTTAATGAGAGGTTATCCACTTTGGTGGCAAGAACGGGAAGGCAGATTATTATCTGAATGGCATCAGATTAGGAAAAGGGGAAGTACAACAAGACCTGGGTGTCCGAGTACATCAGTCACTGAAAGTAAGCATGCAGGTACAACAGGCAGTGAAGAAAGCTTATGGCATGTTGGCCTTCATAAAAAGAGTAGTCGAGTATAGGAGCAATGGGGTCCTTCTGCAGTTGTACAGGGCCCTGGTGAGATCACACCTGCAGTATTGTGTGCAGTTTTGGACTGCTAATTTGAGGAAGGATATTCTTGCTATTGAGGGAGTGCAGCGTAGGTTCACAAGGTTAATTTCTAGGATGGCGGGACTGTCATATGATGAAAGAATGGAGCGACTGGGCATGTATTCACTGGAATTTAGTAGGATGAGAGGGGATCTTATAGAAACATATAAAATTATTAAGGCAGGAAACGCGGTCCCGATTTGGGGAAGTCCAGAACCAGGGGCCACAGTTTAAGAATAAGGAATTGGCCATTGAGAATTGAGACGAGGAAAATCTTTTTCACACAGAGAGTTGTGCATTTGTGCAATTCTCTGCCTCAGAAGGCAGTGGAGGCCGATTCACTGGATGCATTCAAAAGAGAGTTAGATAGAGCTCTTAGGGCTAGCCGGATCAAGGGGTATGGGGAGAAGGCAGGGAGGGACTGGGGGTACTGATTGTGGATGATCAGCACATTGAATGGCGGTGCTGGCTTGAAGGGCCGAATGGCCTACTCCTGCATGTATTGTCTATGTATCTAGTTACATTCGAAATTGTTGTATGTCTAAATTTGATCCAAACATTTTGATGAAGGCAACTGCCACATTTGCTAACAGCAGCATCCCTTTTAATAGTGCGAGTCATGTTCACTCAGCTCTGCAGGTGGCTGTGCTGCTGATGACAAGTGAATGCTAGACTTGGAGCAGCTGGCACAGCAGCAGGCATGAAAAAAAGGTTCGTCAAAAAACACAACCACAACTGTTAAAAAGCTTGTGCTTTTGGCAAACTGCTGTTTGTGTTTTACTCCCATTTCTGCAATACAAACTTAGATCCAAGTTTATCGTCTAATCCAAAAGTCAATTACTAAGTGCCAACAGACTAACGAGTTTTAATAAACTGAAATTAAAAAAGAAAATGCTGGAAGCACTCGGCAATCAAAGACAGGATCAAGAAGCACAACAATCCTCTCGTTCTGAAACAGAGCATACCCAGAGATGCTGTCTGACTTGCTGAGTTGCATTGCTAAATGCATTTCAGCAATGTGTCTCCAGCAATGTGTCTGATCCTGAGATGCTGCCTGACTTGCTGAACATTCTCAGCGTTCTATTTTTATGGCAGATTTTTAACATTCACAGTATTTTGTTTATGACAGAAAAATGCAGTCGAAACAGAATGCACTTTGTCCATTCACCAAACACAAGGTGCTTTCTGTCACACTTTTCAAACCCATCAAGTATTTTGGGTTTTTTGAATTTTAATAAAAGTATTTGTACACCTCTTATGGATTGTACCATTTGAAGCAAACACTGGGAATTACTTGCAAGCAGACATCCACTCTAACAAGTCACAGATTGTAAAAAAAAAACAAAATAAAGATTGAAGAATGGTCCCCAGTCCTAAATTGTTAAATATTAAAGTCTAGTCATAAAATCAGCTAGTTCCTAAAATCATAATTAGTTCCTCAGCTAAATGTGAGGAACTAATTATGTATTGTAGCAGAATGTACATTTGGGCCATCATTCTTTATAAAGTTTGCTTCTATTATCACTTCATCACAAATTAGATGTTTTTCCACAGTAAGGCAGAAGAAGGTCTCACTAAATAAAGTCTACACAAGTGTAATTTTCAAACATATACATAATGGTTCAACTACATGCTATAACTTTACCATTGAAAAGATGCGATGAACAGAATGAGGGACACAACCTCCTGCAATGCGGGGCCAGCAGAAAGTTGATGTTCAAAGGGATCCAAGTGTCCTTGCACCAATTTCACTGAATGCTAATGTGCAGGTGGAGCAACAATTAGGAATGCATATGGTATGTTGGCCTTAATTACAAGAGGATTTCAATATTGAACTAAAGATGTAATACTGCAATGATACAGGGTCCTGATAAGATTGCAGCTAGAGGGGTGTGTAAAGTTCTGGCCTATGAATGAATATTCTATTGGGGAGTCCAGTGAGGATTTCTTGGACTGGGGTTTCTGTGGAGGCAGGTTTGACCTTCAATGAAAGATTAAGACTAAGCATGAATTCTGGAGTACAGTGTATTTAGAAACATGAGGGGCAACCTCATTGAGATCAACAAAATTCTTACAGGAATCAACAGAGTGACTACTTCCTCTTGCTGAGAAATCTGGAATTACAGTCCCGGGATAAGTGATTGGGAATTTAGGATTGAGATGAAGAGAACTATCTTCAGTCAAAGAGTGGCGAATCTTTGACATAATCTACCTAATAGCTGAACCACTGCAGTTTATATCACTGCAGTTTGTTCAAAACATATTAAGGACATTGTGGAATATGGGAAAAAGTCAGGAAAACTAATTCCTAGGTCACAAATTAATGCAGGCATGATTTTGAATAACAATGGAGCCAACTTGAAAAGCCAGATGTTCTACATCTGCTGTCAAATCTAAAGTCACAAATGAGACAATTTGAAGTAAATTAGGAGAGGTAAAGAGGGTCAATTTAACGAGGCAGGCATAATTTGGAAAAGTCTTAAAAAAAAGGGTATAAAGTGATAGCATACATGGAAAGAATATGCATCAGATTCCAATTGCTCACAGCTGCAAAATAAAAAAGGGTGGAGAATGAATACTGAAAAGAAAATTAGGAATGTAAAGCATTGGCAGTTAAACCAAAATCAATTGTAAAGCCCAATGTGTTATAAATAAGTAAATGTGAATGATGAAGGGAAAGAGGAAGATTTATTAGACATCAAAAAGTAAACTTTGAGGCAATAGACATGTTTACATTGAAATTAATACTTTTCCACTGTCTTCACAGAATAGTGGGCATCAATTGAGAAAAAAGGCGCAACACTGAATATCAAAAGCACAAATATTGAATATTAATCTTATTCGGTAATCTTGCAAAATGCAAAAAAACTGCCAGCTTTGGATAAAATGTATCCCAGGATTTTCTGGGAAACAAGGGAGGAACAAGAGAAGACTCTAATCATCATCCACTACAGATGATGGTTGTGCTGGCAAACTGCAATTGTTTAAAAGGATAGTGCTAAGGAATTACATGCACATTAGCCGAACAACAGTGGAAAGTTGTTGGACACAATCTTGAGCAACAAGTTTAATTTATATGAAAGGCTATTCAGGGAAGGATCGTGAGTATAGAACATTCAGTGCAGTCAAAATGTGTAGGAAAGAGCTGCAGACGTTGTTTTAAATCGAAGATAGATACAAAATGGTGGAGTAACTCAGCGGGACAGGCAGCATCTCTGGAGAGAAGGAATGGGTGACTTTTCAACTGGTCGAGACCCTTCTTCAGACTGAAGAAGGATCTCAACCCGAAACGTCATCCATTCCTTCTCTCCTGAGATGCTGCCTGTCCTGCTGAGTTACTCCACCATTTTGTGCCTATCTTCAATGTGGATTTTAGTTAGGTTTTTGACTAAATCCAACCAGGTCTAATGATCATGAAAGTTAAAGTTGGATTCACAGAATCCTAGAAATGTACGGTATAGAAACAAGCCCTTACAGCCCACCTGGACCACGCCAACCATGATTCCTAGCTATGTTAATGCCATTTACCAGTGTTAGACTCACATCCTGCTGGTCCTTTCCCTATCCAGTACCTGTTCAAATGTCTTTTAAACATAAGCCTCCATTGATAGCCCATTTGAGATATTCAACATCCTGTGTACCTTTAATCTCATTTAAATGTCTCCCTTATTTTAAACACGTGACAAGGAAAAGGGTTCTGACTTGACCATCTGCCTGCATTTGGAATCTTGGAATCTTTATTGTCATTCAGACCTTTCGGTCTGAACGAAATTTCATTGCCTTGCAGTCATACATATAATAAAATAACAAAACACACAATATCTCTCTAAACATTTCCTATCCATGTAGCTTTAAATGTTCTAATTGTACCTACCCCTACCACTTCCTCTGGCGGCTTGCTTTATATACCTACCACCTTCTGTGTGAATAACTTGCCCTTCAGTTCCCCGTTAAATCTTTCTCCTCTCACTTTAAACCTATGCCTTCAAGTTTTAGACTTCCCAACCATGGGAGAAAAAAGACTGTGACAATCTATTTTGTCTATGCCCCTCTTGGTTTTATGAATCACTTTAGTAACTACCAGGGCTTTTTAGCTCTAGGAAAAATATTCCCAGCCTATCCAGTCTCTCCTTGTAACTTAAGCCCAACATTCCCAGCAACATCCTTGTGAATCTTTTCTGCACCATCACCAGTTTAATCACATCCTTGCTATCCTATAACAACCAGAACTGCACATAATATTCCAGATGTGGTCTCACCAACGTCTTGTACAGCTGTAACATGAAGTCCTAACTCTTCTGGTTAATGCAAATACTCTTGTACTTAATATTGCCATACCTATAGGTGTGTTGCTATGGATCATCTCCTTATTTTTCTTATGGAACTCCCATGGTGTGCAAGATGCGGAAGGAAGCTTGCTAAATCTCCTCTGTGGAATTTCATGAATGATGGCTATTCAAGGAGGAATGAGAGTTTGGATTGTCCGATTTAATTCCCCTAAGGGTCTGTGCCCTTTCTGCTAACCGACACAATTGAAATTGTTAAAGAGATATTATTTTTGGAAATTGGAAACTTGTTGTTGCTCACATGCGGTCATGTTAGAACTACATAAAATAATGACACTGTAGCTAGAGTACTGTGCATAGATCAGGTCACCACCCAGGAAAGATATGATATGACTAGAGTGTTTAAAGGAGATTAACAAGGATATTGCCAGAACTGGAAGCATTTAGATAACTGGAGACAGGTTAGGTTGGGATTGTAATACTGTGGAACAAATAAGATTGAAGTGAGATTTAACCAGTATTTAAAATAATGAGCAACCTTGGCAGGGTGAAGAGAGTGAGACTATTTCCCACAGCAGAGGCTTCAATACTCAGGGGACAGAAAGTCAAGTAGTAGTATTACGTGCTGGCTTTGACACAGAGCAAATGACTTCCTTTCGATGGTGCAACTTTATGTTCTCCAAGAAAATTATAGTAAAGAAATCATATTTTAAGCAAATCATGAAAACTTAGATAAAAGTTTTTGCTCTTAACTTTAAGGACTGTTTTTTGGCTCCTAACTCAAAGCAGTCGTCCAAGCGACTGGACACACGATACAGCACATGCTTCTGTGAGTCATTTCCCATTATGCTAACCAGGCTACTGAAGTAGATCCATG
Organism: Leucoraja erinaceus; assembly: GCF_028641065.1. Lineage (NCBI taxonomy): Eukaryota > Metazoa > Chordata > Chondrichthyes > Rajiformes > Rajidae > Leucoraja > Leucoraja erinaceus. Next base: position 8,612,577 of record NC_073402.1, on the reverse strand, counting down.
ATATAATTTCCTAACAGTATCACATCCATTCTTTTCCAAGGTCACAGCTTGTAAAATTGCATTTCCAGCAGGAAACTTCACACAGTACATTTAATTTCAACAATTAAATATTCATCAAAGAGATGCAGCTGTACAAGTCCATAAGGTCATCAATTTGGGGATAAATTAATCCCGGTAAGTGTGTACTTTGTCCTTCAATTTGACTTTCAACTAGAGAATTTTCAAGAAACCAATAAGCAGCTGCCAAATGACTCAGTCGTAGTTTCCAACTCTCAGCTATTCCGAGTATTTGGAAAGAGACCAGGTTCAATCCCTGTATGCTGTGACCTACTGCTCCAGCTGACTTCGCCAAAATTCAGGCCGCAGAGAGTCAGATTCCCTGAATTAGGGACGCCCAGGTCTGCTACATCTGTCACTGCTATCCCTTACATTTACCACTGCTAGAGTACCCGGTGCGACAGGCAGCTGAGACTGGGATCAGGTTTGGTCGTGAAACAGTGACTGCAAAGAGGCAAAGACAAAGAAAATAGAATACACACTCTGGGAGCTTCTGATATATCCATTTCTGTCGTGAATATCACCAGTCTGATATTTTTTGTTATTCATGTAGCTGATACCACAGATTTGGAAGCTTGCTCGAAGGGTTGTTGCAATTTATTGCCAGAGTGACCTTTCGCAGAAGGGATGATAATTTAAAGATGCATCAGGCACTAATCAAATTGTTGGCCATCTATAGATATCCATATACCAGCCAATGTTATGTGTCTGGACCGATCTTTACACCTGAATTGGTTATCTATTAAAGATAATCATTTCAAATGTAACGATGAGTCCTGTTGGATAAGCTAACTGGATCATAGAGCAGATTCTGTTCTTTCTTAATTTAGACCAAGAGATCCCCTCGTTGAAACAGCATTTTATGGGATTTAACGGTAGATGTAGAGTTTATGATACATTTGGTAGGGGTGCTTAGAACCAGGAGACATTTTTAGTTTAATTTAGTTTAGAGATACAGCGTGGAAACATGCCCTTCGGCCCACCGAGTCTGCACTGACCAGTGATCTCCGCACATTAACACAACCCTACACACACACACTAGGGACAATATACATCAAGCCAATTAACCTACAAACCTGTACATCTTGGGAATGCAAGAGGAAACCAAAGATCTTGGAGAAAACCCATGTAGGTCACGGGGAGAACGTACAAACTCCGTTCAGACGAGTATCAGTAATCAGCGGGTGAGGCAGCATCTATGGAACGAAGGAATATGTGACGTTTCGCGTCGAGACCCTTCTTCAGACATGCTTTTTCAAATGGAAGTAAATCCTATTTCTAAGAATCTTCTCCAATAATTTCCCTGCCATTCTTGCATGGATGACGGGCAGAAATTTTCCAGATTTGATCCCTATTGCCCTCCTTATACAAAGGAACAACATTAATAATTCTATATCACTAGGAGACTTTCAAAGGATAACTTAATGTGATGCAGAAGTAACAAAAGGGTACAGTTCAACTTGCAAAAATAAACTCAATTTGTAAAACAGAACTTAGCAACACTAAATGTGAGCACCATTAAGATATTGGCAGGAAATTCTTTAAAAAATTGGCATTAAAGTATAAAAAAGATATATATTTTTGTCTCAATGTAGAAGATGCAATGCATAAAGACTGGTTCAAAAAACAATTCATAATATTGGGTAGTGTCAACATAGAGTTATGTAGTGAAAATTATGTTTAACATAATTTGTTTATAGAAACAGGGAACTCCAGCTGCTAGTTTACAAAAAAAAAGCAACAAAATGCTGGAGTAACTTAGCAGGTCAGGCAGCATCTCTAGAGAACATGGATAGACGACGTTTCAGGTAGGGAACTTTCTGCAGAAGGATTATGGTGGTGGAATGAAAGCTGGAAGAGAGAAAAGGGCAGGACAAAGACTGGTGAGCAAGGGGGGATTTTGATAGGCAGCTGGTTGGTCAAAGGCCAGAGGTGAAAAGACAGAGGGTGCGAGACAAAGGATTGAAGAGTTGTGAATTGTGAAGTTAGAGAATGGAAGGAGAGGGGAGAAAAGGGTGTTAGTCCAGGTGGGAGGTAGGGGAGCGAAAAGAACAAGCGCAGACCCGGTGACTGTTTTGCTGGACACGGTCCACCAAGGCCTTTGGGGCTCCTCCATTGGCAGAGTTTGGCCATAAGCAAACTGGTGACAGAGGGTTTGGGACCTGTTTGCCCATTCTCACACCAGGACTGGAGGAGGCACAAATGCAACTCTCGGCCCAATGCAGCCCCAGAAAAAGTCTCACTGACCTGATGACTCCGAGTTAAGGATGACAGATGGCACCAGCTGGGCGAGATTAAAAAAATCAGTCTGTGGGAGAGAAAACCGTAGTCAAGGCTTTACCTTGAGTATTTGAATCTTTCACAAAAAATACAATTGACAGGAGGCCTTAATAATAAAGAATGAGAAGTGATACATTTGTAGTGCAACATTGTCTGTTTCTGTGTGCAACAGTATTGTGCCAGTTTTAATGTGCTGCTGTGCAGAATCATTACAATTCATTGCACCTTCGGGTGTTCAGCCTCCTAGCTACATTCGTAGCTACACACTTGAGCCAGTTCTCAAAAGGCATTCAGCTGCAGAGTGGTGTTGCAACTTAATGAATAGAAACTGCAATGATGAGAAGTGGATGGGAGAAGTCTCTCTGGGGTCAGGGGGATCTGCACAAGGTGAGGAATATTGGCAGCACAAGGCATGTTCCTTGTGCAAGGGACCACAGAGTTACAACTGTGTGTTCCTGCTTGCAGGTTGACAGGGAGAACTGACCCGCTAAGGGCCTGTCCCACTTACGAGATGTGACATGTCGTGGGGTGAAGACTGTTTGGTGGTGAGTAGTCTCCCAGAGAGTCGTACCTTTTCCTGGTCGCCGCTAGATTTTCAACATGTTGAAAAATTTCCGCAACCTGCTGCAACTATGACGGGTGCCGGAAAGTCGCTGTAAAAATCGTGTAATGTGGGACAGGTCCTTAAAAGAGTAATATTGCACAGGACTAACCGAAGAATGGCTGCAAGAGAAAAAGGACACAAAGTGCTGGAGTAACAACGGGTCAGGCAGCATCTCTGGAGAACATAGAAAGGTGACGTTTTGGGTCTGGGCCCTTCTTCAGTCTTATCAAGGGTCTTGACCCAAAACGTTACCCGTCTACATTCTACGGAGATGCTGCCTGACTTGTTGAGTTATTCCAGTGTTTTGTGCACTTTCTAGTAAACCAGCATCTGCAGTTCTTTGTTTCTACACTAAGAAGGCCTACACTTTGAAGAATGCCATGCAGACTAATCCACAAGTCTTCTCTCTGAATTTGTAGAGCAGAGGGGTTTAGGAGTACAAGTACACAGTATCCTGAAAGTGGTATTACAGGTAATGGAGTAAGAGTAATGGAGCAGGCTTTTGGTACACTGGCATTCATCAGTTAAGGGACCGGGTACAGAAGTTGGGAAATTTATATTATAGTTGGTGAGGCCATTCTTGGAGCATTTTGTTCAGTTTTGATCATCCTGCAACAGGAAAGATGTCATTAAGGGGAGAGAGAAAAGATGGAGAGAGAGAGAGAAAAGATGATTTTTGAGGTACTGTCAGGATTTGTGGGCCTACATAATAGAAAGAGGTGGAGCAGGCTAGAGTTGTATTCCTCTGAGTTTAGGGAACTGAGGGCATAGGTGTTTGTTAGATGTTTAAAGAGCATGAAGGACATGGACGGGTGAATCCAGAGTGTCTTTTTACCAGGGTAGGGAAATAAGGAACTGTAGGGCATAGGTTTAAGGTGAGAGGGAAAGAAACCAAGGGTCAGCCTTTTCACTAGAGTGTGGTGGGTATATAAATGATATGCCAGAAGAAGTATTTGAGGCAGGTATACTAACAAGATTTAAAAGGCAGGTATATGGGTAGCAAAGATTAAGAGGGATATGGGCCAGGCGCAGGTAAATGGGAGTAGCTTTGATGGGGCATCTTGGTTTGTATGGATGAGCTGGGCCTAGTGTCATGTTTTTGTGCTACAAGTCATAGGAGCAGAATTAGGTCACTTGGTCCATCGAGTCTACTTCCCCATTCAATCATGGCTTATCGATCTTTCCCTCTCAACCCCATAACCTTTTGACGCTTACTAATCAAGTAACTGTCAATCTCCGCCTTTAAAATTCCCAATGACTTGACCTGCACAGCCATCAGTAACAATTAATTCCACATATTCACCACCTTCTGACTAAAGAAATTCCTCTTCATCACCTTTCTAAAGATATGTCCTTTTATTCTGAGGCTATGGCCTCTGGTCCTAGCCTCTCCCACTAGTGGAAACATAGACTCTCTCCAGATATATTCAGAAGTAGACTTCTTTTCAATGAGGTCACCCCTCATCCTTCAAAACCCCAGCGTGTGCCGGCCCAGTGCTGGCAAACGCTCTTCATATGTTAACCCAATCATCCCCCGGATCATTTTCAGTAACCTCTTCTGGACCCTCTGGAACATCAGCATATCCTGCCACAGATATGGGGCCCAAAACAGCTCACAATACTCCAAATACAGTCTGACCTGTGCCTTATAAAGCTTCAGCATTACACCCTTATTTGTATATTTTAGACCTCTCAAAATAAGTACCAACATTGCATTTGCCTTTCTCACTACCGATTCAACGTGCAAATTAACTTTTTGGGAATCCTGCACCAGCACGCCCAAGACACTCAATGACTAATTCAAATGAAACATAACTACTTAGCATTGGAAATTCTAAATAGATCATTTGCAGCAGGTAACATTCTTTTTCATACAAAATTTTGGGCAGTGCAATATTGTTACTTTTAATTTTGAGAAATGTTACACTAATAAAGGTGGTGGAAACAAAATTCTTGCTGAAGAGTCAGGAGTCAAATTACAGTACAGGTGCTACAACTTTGGCAGCAGCGATTCTCTACTCCAGATTTTCAACCGCACAGCACCAATTTATTTGGGAGTAGTTCAAACTTTTTAGATTTATCTTGAGCGAATTAAAATTCTCTTTGCTATAAGTTATACCCTCGCCCTTGCTAGATCTCACTTATTGGCAAAGTTAGCAACAAGTACACTGGAAAAAAAACTGGACAATTATGGAATTGAACGTTTGGAGAAGCAATTAAGAAACATAAAGAAAAACGGATGTTTGCAATTGATGCTGAGAACTAGCTTGGTGTCCATAATCTGAATGGCTGAATGATCACAATGACCCAGTTCTCCTTGATGTGTCTACTTTAATTCACCCTGCCAAGTAAACGGTCTACCCAAACGGCTTCTATATGCTACAGTCAGCACAACTATATGGAATTCTTTACAGACACACAACAAACAGACATCACTATTTCATACTTGTTGTTTATAGATTATACTTACAATCATTCAAATTTTGCTTTGCACCGAAGACCACATTATTTCAGAGAATTCAGAAATAGACTTCTGAAAATAGTTTTGCAATTTGCTAAAAAATAAACTACCAACTTGCAACTACCAATGTTCAAGGTGGAAACTAGAAGTTGTCACTTGCGACTATCACATGCAGCCTCGCCTCACACACCTATAACTATGTCCAAACAATTAAATTAAGTGCGAGTAAAACAAGTTTAAAGGGAGCACAGGAAACAGGGTCCCATTGAGTGAGAAGGACTCTGACAAGCCAGATGCCCAGCCATTGGCATGTCTGAATAGTCTTGAGCTTCTATTTTCAATATTCCTGAGGGAATAGATATGTATTTTTTATCTGCACTCCCTTTCCACATGTTGGGTGCCAATTTCCACATTCCAGTTGAATTTATACAGTTGACTGAAAAACGTAATAATACTGTACAATATCAAAGTAAAACAATTAAAACTATTGTGGGATAATAATAGGAATAACATACAGCCAACAACTCTGGCACCAGAGTTCTGAGCATGCTAGCTAATCAGAGTTTTAATGTTTATCCATTGCCTTAATCATCCGGTGTTCACTATTCTTTGTTGCCGTGGAAGACTGCAACCTTCACGTGGTCCGCCCTGTTTCAACTAATGCAATCAACCCGGCGTGCACGTTCAAATGAGATCAAATAGAACAAGTTGTCCAACAACTTTAGGCTGTGCACGCCATATGCAAGAAGACGACTATTCCTTGTACACTTTGAATATAACAATGTGATAAACATCATGAGTGGTGAGTAACTATACAATACAGCCAAAATTGTGGGTATTATTACTGGTGAGATAAAGTCCCCAAAATCCATGGTAAATATGGAATAATGCTGAATTTAAATCAGAGAACAAAATAAAAGCCTGGCTAAATTTTGAAACTCAACTCTAAAAGATCTAATTACTATTTTTATCTAGAATTTTACTTATGATCTGCTCAGATATCTATTCTAATTTCTCTCAGCAGATAAGCCGGCAGAGAAATTTACCAAAAATTCAATTTATTAATCTTTCAAAGTAGTGCAAGGTTCAACTGGAACAACTACAAGAATTATACCAAAGTAATTTTCTAAGTTATATAAATAGCAGCAAGAATGCCAACTTTTTAAATAAACTATCGGGACATTGAATTCTTTTTGTGCATACATGCGTCTAATATTTGACACATGGTCACAATTACAGTAAACCAAATTATAATTGGAAAGTATGCAAAAAACTGCAAGTAAAAGGAAGTCAAACTTCCTTCAATAAGTGTCACAAGTCTCTGTGTTTGCACATGTTACTGGAATATTACCAGTTCGAATAAAACCGTTTTAACATTATAATTGAATATTTAACCCCACGCAGAAAACGAGCAGCCCAAACATCGTGCACTTCAAATACCCAAAGATCTCAGGACGTTATTTTTAGCACCAAGGAAGCAAGAATTCCCTTCAAATTTAAAGGATAAAGTAGATTATTGACCAAGAAGAGGTTTTCAATAAAAATGGAAAGCACACTTTAATTCTAGGTTCATCTCAGTTTGTTTATACTTTATAGGAGTTCTTCTGAAAAAAATAGGTGCATAGACTTTATCTGCTTCTATCAAAACCTCCCTTCCAAATAAATGAGGGGCTTTAATACAATACAACAAAGAAAATCCTTCTGAGAAATGACAACCATCCACTGCAGGAGTCTGAAACGATTTAATATGAATCAAATAGAATTCATTTTCACTAAAGCAGACATTTTTATTTGAGTGGGATCCTAAAATGTTGAACAATTATTATTTTCAGCTGCTGTTCTGTCAGACACGAGGATTTGAAAATATCCAGAGTGAAAAATTAATTATAAATATCTTCTCCAAATTTCTAGTCACCAACCAACATCCACAGAGCATTTCAATCACAAAACAACTACATTCTTGAAGAATTAGCAATCAGTCATTATCATTTTTTTTTTTTACTTACGTTTCAAAATGTTCTTTACTTTAGAGATGCATCAAGGAAGCATGCCCTTTAGCCCATTGTTTCCACGCTGACCATTTTGTCTCACTTTCCCATCCACTCCCTACACATGAGGCAACTTAGAGGTCAATTAACGTACAAGCCAGCATGTCTTTTGGGATCAAGCCTCTTCTTTCAGGTAACTGAGCCAGCACTACCTGGCTTTGCCAGAAAACACACATTCCTGTCACCAAGTGTGCGAAAATTATTGGATAACTTGTAACTTGGCTATCTTATTGGGCCAATCCAGCATAGCAAGACGCCATACCAGTATGCCCAGGACTCCATTCTCCACATATATCAAAATAAATTCCCACAACTGGATCTCTAAACTCCTAGTGTTGGGTCTTGTATAAAAAAAGTCACTTCAACAAAGAATCTCACAGATAATGATGCTTTAAAAAGAAGCCACACAAGACTTATGGATCATACGTGAATACTTATTTCCCCACCCTCCCATTGTAGTTGACAGCAAAATATTGACAGCAAAATATTATGCGAAATCCAGTGTAGGCGAGGTCAATGAAAATAATTCAGAAATCACCCCATATACACAGAAAATTAATTTTCACAGGGATTTTTCAATCTGTTTTTTGTGAGACGTGAACATCGTTACAGAGGCCAGCATTTACTTTCAGTCGCTAATTTTCCCATTAATTGAGTGGCTTGCCGGGTTATTTCCGAAAGCATTAATGAGTGGTCAAACCAATTGGCAGCCTGGGGTTACAGATGTGGCAGAACAGCGGAAAGCAGCAAATACTGCAGACGATGCTGATGTTGCTTTATGGCTCGAGCAACTTGGGTTCAATTTAAATTCATCACAAAATCAATAGATCAGGTCCTTGGATATGTCCAGAAATCTATTCACTATGGTTTTTCTCTAATTTTAATACCTATAATTTTTTTTTCTTGACAAACTCCTTCAAATTTTTTGGCTTCTCCACAACTTCCAGGAATTTGTGCCATCTCCCCCGTACCGCATGTCGCACAAACAGTCAACTTAAGTGTTCACACTATTGATTATTAAACACAGAACAAACTCAAGATAGAGAACTAACCACAATAGACACTCCGCCCTACATACCGTTTGCATATTCATAGCTACTGACTCAACAGTCTACACACAATCATGAAATAAGGGTGTTTGAAATAGATTTAATTAGGTAGTTTTATTATAGCTCAGTTCTTACACCATTGTTGTTTGTTTTGAATAGAGTAAAAATTGAAAGCACGCAAGATTACTCAAAATCCAAATTAACAATCCCAGTTGTTATCAGGCAACTGAGAGCGGTCCCAAGCTACAACCAACCTCATTGGTGACCAACAGACTATCCATAATCGGACTTTACTGGACTTTATCTTGCACAAAATGTTATCCTGTATGTGTACACTGTGGACGGCTCAATTGTAATCATGCATAGTCTTCCCGCTGACTGGATGGTACTGTACCTCGGTACACGCGACAATAAACTAAATTAAACTAAATTAGATAATTTTGTGTATTTTTATTGGAAAGATAAGTTTCACTAGCATGTTATACTATTGATGTTTATTTCTAACCTGAAACTCGAGTACACATTCAAATACTTGGTACAAACGGAGATTTATACCTTGGATAATAGGCATATGTATTCATGTGTATTTTATAACATGATTCTGAATGATTTTATTATGCCAGATCACGTTGCAGCTTTAGCAATTTTTGCAATGGTCTTCAGTAAAGACGACTAACAAGCAAACTTGATAGTTTCAAATTTGGTATTTTGTAGTCACTGGAGAAATGGAATTATATTTTATCATGAAAACAGACATGCTAATCCAACATTTATAGATTGTCTTTCTGTCTAAATTGAGCTTCCAGTTGCAGGTCATTACAACACCCCCACTCATTGCCACACTGACTCGTCTGCCCTTGGCCTTCTCCACTGCCATGGTGAAGCCAAATACAAATCACACTGCATATTTTGCTTGGGCAGCCAATAACCCAATAGTATGAACAACTATTTTTCTATTCTTCACCCATACCCTCGATGTTCCTTTTCCATTTTCACCTAGGTTCTTTGTTCTTTTCCACATCTTTCCTCCCACCACACCCAAATCACCCAGACTCATTCCCTTCCCTCACTTGGTTCCATTTCTCTATCAACCACAATATTTATATCGCTCTATAAACAATCAGAAGAGATCTATCTGCAACAAATCTACACAGATTGAATTATTTTACAAACTTGGAGAGATACTTATTTTACAGACTGACAGGTTTTCCCAAGTATGCACATATTTACAATGGATTCAGGTCAATTTGAGCAGCCTATTTATTAGAGTATTTGAAGGACAATAAACAATTATGTTATTTACATGCAATATTTTCATTATTGGCATGCAAAGTTAGTATACTCCTGAGAAAAAAAAATTAAATCTTGAATTAGCTATTCTCAAGGAAAAACCTATGAATTCAGTTTACTTACGGACCTAAATTAGGAAGTTGGCCACTGCCCTTCAAGCCAAGAATCAAGAGTGTTAATTATCATATGTACCCACAACAGAACAATGAAATTCTTACTTGCAGCAGCATAGCAGGCCAGTAAACACAATGCACATAGATAACATACACCACACATTAAATAAATAACCCCAATATTAGCACACAAATAACCCCAAAGTCCTCACTGAAACCAAAGATAGTCCATAGTTGAGGTTAGTGTTGTGTGATGCTCAAGAGTGTAATGGTTATGGGGAAGCGGCTATTCCTGAAACCGGTGGCCATGCTTTTCAGACTGTCTTTGGTTGCAGCAAGGACTTCAGAGGGAGGGGGGGGGGGGGGGTTTTATGCACCAGCATTCTGGTTATTTATTGCATTTGTGTTGTATATTATCTGTGTACTGTATTTACAGGTTTATGGTCGAAATATGTTCCTTCTTCCCAATGTCAGCATTAAAATGAGAGCATGGCCAAGAAGATGTGGGTCTTTGTACATTACCCTGCCATTTGATCCGATCATGGCTGATCTGCCCCAGGCCTCACCTCCTCTCCCTGTGACAGATCTCCACAGTGCTCAGGACGCGATCTTTCAAATATTTACTTACTTCGTTCTTTAAATGATCCAGCACCCTCCAGCAGGGAATTCTGGAGATTCACCTCTTTGAATCAAAATGTAAAAAGTAGAGAGATGACAAATTTCCTAACTTTTTCCTAGTATTCTTAGATTACATGAAAAATTATATTTGAAGTATTCACATTAAATATTAGAATAGTGGGTTGTGCATTAGTATTCCATCAAAAGCTAATCAAATGTATCAAATCTTGACTCCTCCACCCAGCTCCAACACTTACAAGTCATAAAGGCATATACTTTGGTACTAAGTATAACTAGTCTAAACTAATCAAACCATACAGGACAGGAGGTACACAGGCCAAAAATAAAATCATTATTTTGCTCATAGATGTTTTCCTTTCAATTATATTGGTAATTAGCAAAACTGGATATGCAAAAGCTCTAAAAACTTCCATTTGTAATAGTCAAGAGTGAAGTTTGAAATGGCTTCCTCAATATGCAAAAGAAAATACTGAATCAAACTACAAAAGAGTATACACATTTCACAAACAACAGAATCTGGATAGTTACTATCGCATGTAAGGATCCCAAGTATATTGGAACAGTTAAAAAGATGGAGGTTTCCAAAGTAAACTACTAAGCTTTTCCCAACCGTAACTGTGCTAACTGTAGCTGTAGATCACAAATTTAAAATCAGTCCACACCTGTTGTGACATACCAGTCAATCAGTAGTTACTGGAAATGATGCATCAATCGTCAAGATTATTAGATAGGCGCCAAAATATATTTGGTTTCAAAAGGCTCTGTTTGAGAACTTAGTGTTCTAATTGAACAAAACCTGGTCAGAAATGTCATTGCGAAAGAAGAGCAGCACCCTCGACTATATGCTTATTACATTCTTGTCAGTATTCTGTTGGAAACTAGATGATCCTTTTCATCGAGTAGTTTATTCTCTGTCCCACACTGGCTAACTTCACAGGTAGGAAACATCTTCTTGAGAAAATCTTTTGTATATCTGCTCAGAGTGTAAAGCCTTTATGTCAGTATCACTGTGCCACGTTGGATGTCAGCAGGGTGAACCATTAAAGATTATTGCCAGCACAGCAGCAGACAGCATGTGGTCTGATTAACATCAGCAGTTTGCTTTCTGCTTTTATTGTGACGTTCTGTCAAGAATTAAATCATTTTCAATACCCATTGCCTATAAAACATGAAAACAACTTTCTAGCCTCATTAGAAAATGGACAATTACAAGTCCCCAGATGTACTTTGCTGAGGGAAAAAAAAATGTAGACTATTTTACAGACATGAACTCTGCTTTAAATTGTTAAATTTACACGCTGAAAAATAAATTACGGGTTTCAATGAAAAGTTATAACAAAAATACATTTTATTAGAAAAATCATTGTTTAAGGTGATAAACAAGGATTTTCATTGTATTTTTTAAGCCACCAATATCTTACTCAACATATAATTATATCAAAACTTTAAAAATCATTTAATCCACAGGAAATTAGAAATTATTGCTCTAATTCGAAGTGTACAGCTTGGATAACAACCAAATGAAGGAGTTCTGGACCAAACTCGCCATCAGTCTCATCAGTGTTACGTTTTGACCGCAACCTTACAACCTGGTACAACAAACAAGCATCATACTTTCCCAATCAAGGGCCACCACCTCCTTCAGGATATCATTCAAAGGGACTCAAAGAAGAGACCAATAACACCGGCCCATGTCGAGAAAGGTACATTTCTACACCCAAAATATGACAACAGTGAGCCACTTAATGCAGGACTAAGATTATTCCTTTGGGCAGGTACTGGAAAAAGGCTGGATGACACTGAAAAATAATTTAGTGTCAATGAGTCAGTCACAGAACATGGAAACGGGCCCTTTGGACAAGTCTGTGCAGACCTATCTACACTAATCCTCATTTTCCTCTTGCATCCTTATCAACCCCTCCTCCCTATACTTGAACCAATTTACAGCAGCCAATAAATCTACCAAACATCCATGGCATGTGGGTGGAAACTGGGGCACTTGGAGGATGATGTCCAAATTCCACCAAGAGAGCACCCAAGGTCAGATTGAACATATTGCTGGAGCTGTGTTACTCACGGTAGACACAAAATGCTAGAGTAAATGCTGGAGCAAAGGAATGGGTGATGTTTTGGGTCGAGATGCTTCTTCAAACTGATTCTTCAGTCTGAAAAAGGATCGCGACCCGAAACCTTCTCTCTAGAGATGCTGTCTGTCCCGCTGAATTACTCCAGCATTGTGTCTACCTTCGATTTAAATCAGCATTGCAGTTTTTCCCACACACACTGTGTTATCCACCATGTATCTGTGCCATTCTTATGTGCTGTTCCTTTCACAACTTATGCATAATTTATACATACACAGGGATTTTTGGCCCTGGTTGATCAAAATGTCTGGTGCATACATAATGCAAAACTCTGCGTAACTATGCCAACAGCTTACAATCCCTCCCGAGGGGTTCAATTTTTGCAGACATCTATAAGTTGATTTTTTACATCAGAAAATACACAATCATATGATATTTTAACTGCACCTCCACCGTATTGTAACGAATGGTACCAAAAACACAAGACTGATGTGAGGGAATCATTTCTAGATATGGAGAGTGGGAAGAGACCAATTTCGTAAGAACAAACATATTTAGGCACAATGGACTTCTGAATTGAATATCATAGGAAATTGTTTGTATATAAGGGAGATCACATCGATGTTGGTAACACAGGACAGCTTGTATAGATTTACTTGGGCATGGTGATCACAAGTAAATTTTGCGGGTAAGATGCTGAAACCTATTCTCAAGGAAGTGGTAACAGGACTGTAAATTTTAAGTAGTTCACTAGCTTCTAAAGACTTCTAAAGTCTGAAGAAGGGTCTCGATCTGAAACGTTGCCTTTTTCCTTTGCTCCATGATGCTGCCTCACCCGCTGAGTATCTCCAACATTTTTGTCTAGCTTTTAATCAAAATTCCTTTATAACCAATTTAACCCATGTAATACAAATAGTATTCCCTAATTCATCGATCACTTTATATCCAATTTGTGGTATGGAAACATGATTTATAGCAGAACTCCATACTTGTGATTGATGGAGTGCAGTGTTCGATCACTAGATGGTGGGTTTTGCTAACAAGATCTTAAGCAAACAGCACCACTGAGATGGTGCTGAATCAATGTAAGGGTAAGAAAGAGTGGTCAAAAAAAGGCACAAGGTACTGGAGCAAATCAGCAGATCAGGCAGCACCCCTGGAAAACATGGATTGGTGACGTTTTGGGTCAGGACCCTTCTTCAGACATTATAGAGATAGAGCGGTGCCTGGTTGAGTGATGCTGCAACAATGAGTGGTCTCGCTCAACGTCAACAAGGCCAAAGAAATAATCGTTGACTTCAGAAAGGAGAAGTCGGGAGAATTAGCAACATTTTTGTAGAAAGCATTCTTAACCCGCACGATAGTAAATCTTTGAATTCTTTATCCATGAGGGCAGAGAGACCTTGGTCATTGAGCATGTTCAAGAATTATTAGACTTTTGATATTAAGGGAATCAAAAGATATGGAGTTACGGCAGGGAAAGATCAGTCACAACTTCCTTAAAGGGTGAGCAGGCATGACAAATCTATTCCCAACTTTTGCTTCTATTTCTAGGGAACTATCCTTGGATTCCATATCTTCACAACAACTTTAGATTTTGTATGTAATCACCAGGTCTCAAAAATGGAAACTAACCTCTTTTTAACAACCTGCATTAAAATATACTTTAATTCAAATAGATATTCCTGGATCCCATACACATCAGTCATGGAGCAGATCAACTCCAGCCTCCTAGATATCCCTCGTCTACTGCTATCTCTCTGGACCTACACTCACCCCCATTATCTGGCCAATAGGGACAACTACGGCTGAATCCTATTAATTGACTATGGCTTCAATATTATAATTCCAACTAGACAGATCTCCAAACCCCTGGATCTGGCACTCTCAGCAATCCCCTCTCCAACTGAATCTTATTCCATGATTATTCTCAACACTAGCTGTGACCTCAGCCCTTTACTACAGTCCCTATACACTCTCATATGTGCAGCAAAATTCTGCTCAAATTCCATTTGCAAGTTTGTAGATGACAAATCAGTTGTCGGCCAGTCCCCGGACAACGAAGAGACAAACTACAGGACAGAGATAAAGAACCTAGTAACATGGCATTGAGACAACCTCTCCACCAATGTTGGCAAAATGACAGAGTTAGTCACTGACTCCAGAAATTGGGTGGAGTATATGCTCTATAATCAATGGTGCTGAAGTGGAAATGGTCAAGACATTCAAATTCCTAGGTGTAAATATCACCAACATCTTGGTCCAATCATATTGACGCTATGGCCAAGAAAACACACCAGCTTCTTCAGAAAACTAAGGAATTTTGCCTTGTCTCATATGACTCTTACCAATTTCTAAAAATGCACCACAGAAAGCAGGCTATCAGGATATATCATAGCTTGATTTAATCTACCCAAGACCACAAGAATTTACAGTTGTGGACATAGTTCACCATGCAAACCAGCCTCTCGCACATTGAATCTATGTACATTTCAAATTGCTCGGAACAGCAGTCCACAAAATCACACTCCGGTCATGCTCTCTTTTCCTCTCTCTCGTTGGGCACAAAATACAAAAGCATGAAGAACACATATTACCAGATTCACAAAAAGCATCTTCCCTGCTGTTATCGACTCTTTCATAAGTGAACAATGTGTTCCTGCTCCCAATCTAACTCATTGCTGCCCTTGCATTTTTTTGTTAGATGCACTGACAAAACTAACACTAACTTACTCTCCAGTATAACACAATATTCTGTACTCCATTTTCTTTCTCGTTTTACATTACCTGGTGTACACATGTATGGTATGATTTGCCTATACACCACGCAAAACAAAGTTTTTCCCTGAATCTCAGCACACATGAATAATGCGAGTTGATCGTCATCATACGGGACAGTGATGCAGTTTTTTAAAGCAGTGAAGTGACCTTGAAGTTTCCAAAGCTAAGCTTTGCTGTTTGGGAATTTCCAAACATATGTCATGTGTTAGATATTTAAACATTTTAGCCAAAGACTTTAGCTTGGGTATCCAAAGCTTCTGACAGGGGCACTGTGCTGCTCTTATACAAGTGAACATAAGATGCTCGTCCAGCAGATCTACTTCAGAAGATAGGCACAAAAAGCTGAAGTATCTCAATGAGTCAGGCAGCATCTCTGGAGAAAAGGAATAGGTGACATTTCGGGTCGAGAAGGGCCCCCGACCGGAAACGTCACCTATTCCTTTTCTCCAGAGATGCTGCCTGATCCTCTGAGTTACTCCAGCTTTTTATATCTATCTTAGGTTTAAAGCGGCATGTGCAGTTCCTTCTAGACAAAGATGCACTTCAGTTCTCTTACTTTTTATCTTTAGCCGTTTTAAAATGAATAGCTTGCCCTCTGACTTTTGTTCAATGACTCGGAAACTTCCAAAGTACTGCGAGTTGAACACTTGCCTGAACATCTCTGGTGGATTAAATGGTCAGCCTCTAGAGAAGGAGACTGTGAGAAAAGAAGGCAGATGGAAAGTTCCAATAGTATGTAGTCAACAACACCGATGTGACATCTTCAAAACCCACGTTGTTCTGTTACAAATCGCCATTCACTGTGGGCACACATTTTTAAATGGTGGAAAAGTGTCACTAAATGACATGGATTATCTTGCTGGGACTGTACAGTTCCAGTGGCAATATTCTCCCAGGAAAAAATTAAACTTAAGTGACTACTTTTTTGTTATTATATTCCAAATTCATCACATATTCCATTCAGTTCTGTCTCGGTTCACACTAGCTGTGTAGATCAATTGTACTTAAGTTTGGAACCACAAAATCCTTTATTGCTGTAAAATTTGAAAAACAAATTATGATTTGAAATTTCATCTGACCAGGTTACTGAAATCTAAACAATAAAATGTCCACATGAAGAGTGAAAGCTCTTTGGTTGGATAGTTCTACCCAACAGACAGAATGGATAAAAATGGAGAAGGAGGATTGCCATCCTTGTAATATAGGAACGATCCTCATCTCCCCAATATAAGAAGAACCCGGAAGATCTGGATGAGGGAATTGAAGGCAATATCTCCAAGTTTGCGGATGACACTAAGCTGGGGGGCAGTGTTAGGTGTGAGGAGGATGCTAGGAGACTGCAAGGTGACTTGGATAGGCTGGGTGAGTGGGCAAATGTTTGGCAGAAGCAGTTTAATGTGGGTAAATGTGAGGTTATCCATTTTGGTGGCAAAAACGGGGGAAACCCAGATTTATTATCTAACCGTCTCTTATGCAGATAAGACCTGGGTGTCATGGTACACCAATTGAAGGTAGGCATGCAGTGCAGCGGCAGTTAAGAAGCGAATCGCATGTTGGCTATCATAGCAAGAGATTTGAGTATAGGAAAGGGAGGTTCTACTGCAGTACAATTAGGGTCTTGGTGAACACCACACCTGGAGTATTGCGTCTTTTGATCTCCAAATCTGAGGAAAAAACATTATTGCCATAGAGGAGTGCAAAGAGTAACACCAGACTGATTCCTGGAATGTCAGGACTGTCTTATGAAGAAAGACTGGATAGACTTGGTTTATACTCTCTAGAGTTTAGGAGATTGAGATATCATATTTATATAATAAAATTCTAAATATAGGGTTACCAGGCTAGAGTAGGAACTTATTGTTCCCGAGTTGGGGAAGTCCAGGACAAGGGGTCAATTAAGGATAAGGGGGAAATCCTTTAAAACCGAGATGAGGAAAACTTTTTTCACACAGAGAGTGGTGAATCTCTGGAACTCTCTGCCACAGAGGGTAGTTGAGGCCAGTTCATTGGCTATATTTAAGAGGGAGTTAGATGTGGCCCTTGTGGCCAAGGGGATCAGAGGGTATGGAGAGAGGGAAGGTACGGGATACTGAGTTGGATGATAAGCCATGATCATATTAAATGGCGGTCAGGCTCGAAGGGCCCAAAAGGCCTACTCCTGCACCTCCTTAGTTTCTATGTTTCTAAAACTTTATAGATATGGTACAATAAGATATTTTTGAATAAAATTATCTTTACAATTAAGAAATCTATCACTGTTAATGCCAATAGCGAATAACCCTTTATTTAAACCATCTCTTATCGATAAGACATATAACCATTGGGAAAGTCTCGGAATTAGAAGGATCGGGGATATGTACGAAATGGGAAACACACTATCATTCCAACAACTACAATTAAAAATTAAATTGAAAAACAACCAATATTTTAAATATCTTCAGATTTGCAATTTCGTGAAAAAAACACATATACAAGGATATCAAAAGTACTTTTTTATTGGAAGAAGCAATGAATATTGAAGCGCTTCAAAAAAATTTGCATATTATATAATAGGATTCTAAATATAGATCTACCATCGACAGAGGTACTTATAGAAGAGTGGGAACGGGAACTAATGATAAAAATTACGAAGGTTAAATGAGAAAAATACCTGATATATATTCACAAATGTTCAATTAATGTAAGACATAATCTAATTCAATTTAAAATTGTACATAGATTATATTATTCAAAAACAAGATTGAACAAATTTTATCCAAATATATCCGCAACTTGTGATAAATGTCTAGCCCAAAAGGCAACTATAACACACTCCTTAGTTTCCTGCATAAAACTTTACTCGTTTTCTCGTTTTCTTTCTTCACACACTATATATTTCACATCTTTCTATCCTTTACTATCTAACTTATTTTTCTTATTCTAATCTTTTTTCAATGTAACAAAAAAAAAAGAAGTTGTACATAACATGTATTATGAAAATATATATTAGGCACTTTGGTGCCATATTGACTGTATTTACTTCTAATAAAATAAAATATTTTAAAAAGAGTGAAGCAGAAAAAATCTTCTTTTCAAGGAGCCACCATGTCCATGAGAAAAGTAAGCTACTGCATGATGGATCTTAATAATTAAATGTGAGCCTGCTATTATGGATTAATTTTGTATAATTCATACCGTCTTACAACTACTTTTCAAATAACTCTTGAATTTGTAACAGATCTGAAAATATACTTCACACTTGACATTAATCTATAAATCTGTAATGCCCCACTGAGATCCAAGTGTTAGGAACACATAAGTACGTCAGAAGAAGGGTCACGACCCAAAACGTCACCCATTACTTCTCTCCCGAGATGCTGCCTGTCCCGCTGAGTTACTCCAGTTGCTGCCTGTCCCGCTGAGTTACTCCAGTTACTGAGTTACTACTTTGAATCTACCTTCGATTTAAACCAGCATCTACAGTTCTTTCCTACGCATAAATGTGAAATATGTACAACACTGATCAAATTGGTGAATTGAATGTAATAAAAGCAGTTTATTGTGCTGAATGTATCCTATATTTTAGAAAAGTAAATAAAATATTGTAGCTTATTCTGTATTTATCTTGAGTAGCCATATTATAACAGTTTCCTCCCTATCCAGATTTGGGAAAAGATTTTTTAAAGAATCAAAGACTTTGAACGTCAATAATATTTGAGTGGCTGATTATCTGTCCCAAGAGCACATTTACTTACTATTCTTGGGAGACAACAAAATGAAATTGTTTGATAAACTTACAATATCAACAAACATCAGTTTTCTTATAACTATACTATTCCATATTAACATTCTGCTGGTTGATCAAAATTGGCATAGAATGAAAAATATTAATGTTAGCAATGTAATCTTGGAATACAGATTATGCCTCCACCACACTTCCAAAAGCATTTGGTTGTCTGCATATGAAAACAAAAAATTACTGCAGGTGGTAGAAACCAGAAATAAGAGCAAAAATTGTGGAAACACTAAGGTCAGACAATATCTGTGAATATAGAAAAAAAGTTAAGATTTAAGGTTGAAGACCCTTCATCGGAACGGACAAAAATCTTTAACGTTATATATAAGCTATTTCTACCCGTTTCTCTATTCACAGATGCTGCCCGAGTTGCTGAATGCTTCCAAAATGTTCTGTTTTTATTATTTGTTGTCTGCATAGTAACTGGGGAGTTCCAAGGATGTGAAAGTTATAAATGTGTACTTTTTACTTAAACTATTCTTTATGGTCATGCTCCATAAAGTACTATTTTACAGTCACCCAAAACTGATCATTATGTTTTTTACTTTTAATCTCAGGAGACACCATTCCTTGTAGTTCCTGAAGGAACCTCCGTTGAGCAGTAATTTCTGTTTTTAATTCTCAGCAATTCTTATTCCCACCCCTGCCATCTTTGTCTCTAAAGAAGTTCATTTCGAGCACAACACTTCTCGAAGAAGCTACCTAATATCTCGTGGGCATGTCTCATTTCAAATTCCAGACAATAATTGCTACCAGGATAAAAGATTATAACCCTAATATCTGGCAAGAATTGGTATTACATTCCACTTGTCAGAAACAGTCGGTTGCAGTTTTGAGTTCCTGATCTATACCATGAAATACATTCAACCAGTGAATTGCAGTTTGCAGAATGACCAAAGACATACATTTAAAGTACTGAAAGCATGAAGTGTGAATTTATATGACACTTGGTTTTATAGACATTTACGTTTCACAAGAACATTTCTCCAGAGATGCTGCCTGTCCCGCTGAGTTTCTCAAGCTTTTTGTGTACATCTTCGGTTTAAACCAGCATCTGCAGTTCCTTCTTACACACAGTAATCACAAGCACCTTTAAACGTATTAAATTTCAGTAGCCAAACCATATTGAAGTATCAATTTAAGCCACTTTCATAGCTAAAAATACTTTAATCTGCATACTGCCAAAACAGCAGTTTCAGAGCAAAGTTCAGGAAATAACACCAAGCACTATATCTTTGAAATATTTAAGAATGAATAGCAGATGCTGGAAAATCGAAGGTGGACAAAAATGCTGGAGAAACCCAGCGTGTGATGCAGCATCTATGGAGCCAAGGAAATAGGCAACGATTCGGATCGAGACCCTTCTTCAGACTGGAGAAGGGTCTTGACCCGAAACGTTGCCTATTTCCTTCGCTCCATAGATGCTGCCTCACGCGCTGAGTTTCTCCAGCATTTTTGTATAACTTTGAAATAAGTAGCTAACTAAATTTTGTAAAATTTAAAAATATCATGGTACCTTAAAAACTCATTTTAATGAGAAAGATCATTCAAACTACACTTCCACATCTTAACTATCCCTCTATTCTTGTTATTCTGCCCTTTCTCTTAAATGCTGCCAGTACAAGAGTTCACCTAGACACAGTAAATGATAGGCCATTATATTCTCCCTACTTCAAATATTGTGGAAATACTCTTCGTGTTAGTAATATATTTATTTGGCATTTATGACACAGGAACTCACCAACGACACACATGCCCTCCCAGGATCAGGGAATAACAGTGATCTGATGACTAACCACGTCTTTCCATCACTCTTAATCACATTGTTTTAATTCCACACATGCTATAAAAACAATGATTAAGTTGTAACTGGAACAGTGTATCTCCTTCAAGCCACAATACTGTATCAGGTTTATGAAGATCCTAAAGGGAGCAAGGAAAAGATTGTATGGAATATCGCCTAGGTTGTGGATTACAGCTACAAAGTTGGACTGGTAAAGGAGTGGTTTTTGGACCAGAAATTATGATAAGAGGTGTAAAGGGTCAGATTTAGTTAGGGCAAACAGTGAGAAGCTCTTCCCATATTGGGTTGGTTCAAAGACTGCTGAAGCACAGTATTAAGTAACAGGTATGAGGGGGTATGTTATGATAGAAAGCAGAGTGGAAAGTTTGGGACAAAGGTGAAGGGGAACTTATCTTGTGTAAAGAAAGGTTATATGTAAATCTGACTATAAGAGCGGTAGTATCAAAGACTATCGGGGCTTTAAATGTGGAATAAGATATGCAATTCAGGAAAATGTGTACATATGCAGAGGGAAATAAACGTGACTGAATTACCCTTCAAACAGTTGGCAGTTACAATTCAACCATTCTATACATTTACCATTTTAATGAAACAGATAGACAGGAAAGCCAGAGTCAATGTGTGCATCCGCCTTGTTTTGCCTTCTGACCCACCATACTTCATTTCTCTCCCACAAAGCTTTATCCAGACATGTGCTTAAGGATTGTTGAATTGTCTAACCTTGTGGTAGTTGTCTAATAATCAGTTTGTCCAAAAATGGCTTAGACAGGCTGGAAAAGTTCCGTACTAAATAGTTTTCGGGAAGAGACCCGAAGTGGTCAGTTCCGCCCAACATGCTATTATATATTTCCAGCCTTCTACTCCATGCTCCTAATCAAGTCAAAGTGCTGAACTTTGCTCTATCACAGCTCCATCCCACGCCACACACAAAATTCAAACACCCACAAGATTCAACCAAACAGTAGCCCGCATCCTTTTCCTCCTCCACGGCCAAGCCGCAGCCTGCATTAACTCCATTAGTAACCCGGAAACAATGCAGGAGTCACTCCCCGATCTGTCCTGGCATTTCACTCCCATCTCCAACCTGTTCTGATGTGGCCGGTGCCTGCTCTGCTCGGCCCTACCCCACCACCGCCCGACACTGTTCTAAGCCGCCGTCTTCTTCCTCTCCCTCCTGCATTGATCCAGGCCCGGGACCAGCTCGATCCCCAGGACCCGTCTCCCCGGCCGGCCGGCTAGCGATCAGCCGGCGCCCAACAGCCCCAGCCCCGCCGCTCGCTTCAGAGGCTTCGGGCCGGCGCCCATACACGGCACAGCCAGGCCTGCCCGCTCCCGAAGAGAAATGGCGGTGCCGCTTTCACTCCAATCCTGTTCAATCACTGCAATGTCGGCTCGGCATACTTACAGCGACCAGCCCGTTCATTGAAAACTACTAAAAGGCGTGTGGTTCCGAGCAGCGATTCCAACACACACCGCCTCGTACGTAGCGTCACACGGTCTCAGGGCGACTGGCGGGTCCAAATCTCCGAGAGTCCACGACTTGATCCGAGGATTGCCGAGCGTTGCCGAGTGACGCCGGGCCTTTCCGTGTGATCCCGAGCGTTGCCGAACGGCACCGAACAACACAGAGCGTTTCCGAACGATGCCGAACGAAGCCTTGCGTTGCCAAGCGTCTTGGATTCTATGGGGCAATGCTTCCCATCTCGAGTGCTGCCAAACCATCACTCTCTTATTTTACACAGTGGTGAATCTGTGGAACTCTCTGCCACAGAAGGTAGTTGAGGCCAGTTCATTGGCTATATTTAAGAGGGAGTTAGATGTGGCCCTTGTGGCTAAAGGGATCAGGGGGTATGGCGAGAAGGCAGGTATGGGATACTGAGTTGGATGATCAGCCATGATCATATTGAATGGCGGTGCAGTCTCGAAGGGACGAATGGCCTACTCCTGCACTTAATTTCTATGTTTCTAACGAACAACGAACTTGCCATATTAATTCACATCCCAAGCACCGCGGGGACCTAGCACCGGCCTCCGCCGTCGTCCAGTGCATCAGCCGCAGGGAAATGGCGCCAGTCACTGGCTGCAGGGAGAGACAGGCTCGATCACCCCTCATGTTCATTGAACGTGGACTTCTGGCCCACTGCCATGTTTCAACATAGAAAAATATGTGCAGGAGTAGGCCATTCGGCCCTTCGAGCCAGCACCGCCATTCAATATGATCATGGCTGACCATCCAAAATAAGTACCCCGTTCCTGCTTTCTCCCCACCTCCCCTAATTAGCCCTAAGAGCTAAATTTAACTCTTCTCTTGAAAATATCCAGTGAATTGGCCTCCACTGACTTCTGCGGCAGAGAATTCCACGGATTCACAACACTCTGGGTGAAAAAAAAATGTCCTCACCTCAATACCTGCATCTAGCCTGTCCAATCCTTTAAGATTCTTATATGTTTCTATAAGATCCCCTCATTCTTCTAAATTCCAGTGAATATAGGCCCAGTCGACCCATTCTTTCATCATTTGTCAAATCCGCCATCCCGGGAATTAACCTGCTGAACCTACGTTGCACTCCCTCAATAGTAATAATGTCCTCCCTCAAATTAGGAGACCAAAATTGCACACAATACTCCAGGTGCAGGCCCTGTACAACTGCAGTAGGGCCTTCTTGCTCCAAAACCCAACATGCCAATGGCTTTCTTCACTACCTGCTTTACCTGCCTGACATCTTTCAGTGACTGATGTACAAGCACACCCAGGTCTCATTGCACCTCCCCTTTTCCTAATCTGACACCATTCAGATAATAATCTGCCTTTCTGTTCTTGCCACCAGAGTGGATTCTATCCACATTATACTGCATCAGCCATGCACCTGCCCTCTCACCCAACCTATCCAAGTTGCCCTGTAGCCTCATAGCATCCTCATCACAGCCCACACTGCCATCTAGCTTTATGTCATCCGCAAACTTGGAGATGTCACATTTAATACTCTCGTCTAAATCGTTAATATATATTGTAAATAATGAGTCCTAGCACCGAGCCTTGCGGCACCCCACTAGTCACTTCCAGCCAATCTGAAAAGGACCCGATAATTCTCACTTTTTGCTTCCTGTCTGCCAACCAGTTCTCTATCTATGTCAATACCAAAGAAAGATCAAAGGTGATAAGAGCTCAAAGAAAATGTATATATCATTGTTAGCTAGGAGAAGGTGACAACAAACTATGCAGAGATAACATTTAATCGGGGACAGTCAAACTGGTCGGCAAACTAGGAAAGGAAAGGGAAAGCAAGGTTTCTCAAAGTTAGAGAAGTCAATATTTATACCACTGGGGTGTAAACTGCCCAAGCAAAAAAATCGTTCCATCCCATATCTAGGAGAGAAAGGTCAGTGTGGGGAGGGGGAGTTAAAATATTTCGCAATCTGAAACGTCACCCATGCCTTCTACCCAGAGATGCTGCCTGTCCCGTTTAGTTACCCCAGCATTTTGTGTCTATCTTCGGTGTAAACCAGTTCTTTCGAATACAACAGCCAAAAAAAAGCTGGGGGGCTCAACAGGTCAGGCAACATCTCTGGAGTACATGGGTAGGCAATATTTCAGGTTGGGACATTCTGCAGACTGATTGTAGTAGAGGGGAGAAAGCTGGAAAATCTCAGCTACTACAATATCTGAATAAGGGTCCCAACCTGAAATGTCATCTGTCCATTCCCTCCAGAGATGCCCACTTGAGCCGCTGAGTTTCTGCCACACTCTATTTTTTGCTCAAGATTCGAGAGTCGAGAGTGTTTTATTGTCATATGTCCCAGATAGAACAATGAAATTCTTACTTGCAGCAGCACAACAGAATATGTCAACATAGTAGACTGTCAATAATATAACAAATGAGGAAAAAAGGTTCAGTGTGTGCACATACACACACACATGCATAGGTACTCTTAAAAACAAACAATAATAGTGCAATAATAATAATAATAGTCTATGTAGTTCAGAGCTAATTTGAGGTTGTAGTGTTTAATAGCCTAATGGCTGTAGGGAAGATGCTATTCCTGAACCTGAACGTTATCGTTTTCAAATTCCTGTACCTTCTTCCGATGGCAGGGGTGTAATTAATGTATGGCCAGGGTGGTATGGGTCTCTGATGATGCTGGGTGCCTTTTTAAGGCAGTGATTACGGTAAATATCTTCTCTGGTGGGGAGCTCAGAACCCGTGATGGACTGGGCAGTGTTCACAACTTTTTGCAGTCTTGCAGTCTTCTTCACTCCTGCGCATTCAAGTTGCCGAACCTGGCCGTGATGCATCCAGTCAATATGCTCTCTACTGTACATCTTACGAGGTTCAAGAGAATCCTCCCTGACATACCGAATCTCCATAATCTTCCTAGGAAGTTGATGTGCTTTCTTTATAATTGCATCAGTGTGCTGGCTTCAGGAAAAATCTTCAGAAGTATGCATGCCCAGGAATTTGAAGCTTTTGACTCTCTCCACCAACGTCCCATCGATATAGACAGGTTTATGGGTCCTCTTCCTTCGTCTTCCAAAGTCCATAATCAGTTCCTAGGTCTTACTGACATTGAGAGCCAGGTTGTTGTGCTGGCACCATTTGGTCAGTCGATCTATCTCACTTCCGCACTCTGACTCATCACCAGATTCTCTGATACTCTGATTCCAACTTGGCAGTTCCTCATGTCTCCAATTTGTTGGAGGAAGTCAACGGGTCGAGCAGCATCTGTGATGGAAAAGCAACTGTTGAGAATTTGGGTGGAAGCTCTGCAACAGGATAGAATGCAGCATCTACACTTTCACGTGTCTCCATTATGCTTGCTCCAAGCATGCCTGCTATTGGGACACCATTCCCTTCTCCCAGTGCTTGAAATTTAAATTGGCTCCTAACTTTTACTCTCCATCCCATTCCCACGTGGATCTTTCTGTGTCCTGCCACAATATGAGCCCAACATATACTTCCACAATTTAGTGTAAACGGTATAGGCAGATGTTTTTTTAGCTGGCTACCAGGCTCCTGCACATCATTAGGAATGTACCCATGGTGCAACATGAATACCTGTTTCCATTCTGTCAGTGCAAATGCTGACGTTATGGGTTGAAGTTTCATGCCATAGATATGTGCAGTAATATTGGCTGTCACATCTATGGACAACAGTATGTAGGATGGTTGAACTGTGGAACACGTTATCTGAGTAGGTCGTGGAGGCAGGGTTCTACAGGGTGCTGGTAAATGAGCTTAGTATAGATAAGCACTTGAAGATTGGCATGGATATGGTGGGCGGCAAGTTCTGCCTTTGCTAAATGAGCTATGAAATGCTGCCTGACCTGCTATGTTCAGCACTTTCTGCTAAATGTTATACTTACAGTATCTGCAGAATTTTTAATATTCATTTTTTAACTTCCTATCTGTGTCACTTTTAGATTTTATTTCATACTGTAAACTTGGATGATTGCAATTAGCTTTCTTTGACACTTTGTGCTCAGACCACACTGGCTATCTTTGATTTTTCTTTTTTATCACAAAAGCTCAATTCTTGAGACTATACCAACAACTAACATTAGGCCAACTGATCTGTAATTACAATTTAATTTTCTCTACTTTCAACTAGGTGTCACATTGAAAACCATCCACTATTCTGATATATATATATATATAGACAACAGCGTTGTCTAATTGGAGGTGAACAAGCATTCCACGGTAACTTTAATGTTTGGTTTCATCCTGAACAAGGATGCTTGTCATAGTACGTTATTCTTTGCCACCTGCTCTGGCAGTTAGCCCAGGTCTTAATTCAGGTTGTTCTAAAAATCCAGGTGAGAAAAAAATACATTCTTTGTTCTTGTTTTTAAGTCCCACAGAACAGCACCTGTTTGTAAGGACATTTGCAAAGGACCTGACTCATTTATTCACCCTTTGGGCTTCTGTGATAGCACCTCTGTTTTTTTTTTCCAGTCCTTTGATATGAGGTTTCTAGTCTGCAAACAACCTCATCTATCTAATATCATAATCAAAGGCCCAATATGTTTTGATCACCCCCCTGAAGATTTTCTTCAGCATTCACTTTTGAATAATAACCAAAGAGTCAAATGTCACTTGCTGCATTTCACTCCTTATAGTGTGAGGTCAGTGTGAGTTAATTTGTGAAGCGCAAGGAATTACCTTTTTATCTAAAAAATGAAATGTGGTATATTAAGGGGTGAGTATTACCCTTTCAACAAAACAGTGAAGTAACAATAAATAAATCACATTTAAAAACAATTAACATAGTGGGGAAATTAAGATGGAAACAAAGATGGCGCAGCAGTAGAGTCGCTGCCTTACAGCGCTTGCAGCACCTCAGACCAGGGTTCAACCCCAGGTGCTGTCTGTATGGAGTTTGTACATTCTCCCCATGACCGCGTGGGTTTTCTCAGAAATCTTTGGTTTCCTCCCACACTCCAAAGACATGTTGGTAAATTGGCTTGGTAAATGTAAAAATTGTCCCTAGTGTGTTGAGGATAATGTTACTATGTTGGGATAGCTGGTCGGCGTGAACTTGGTGGGCCGAAGGGCCTGCTTCTGCGCAGTATCTCTAAACTAAACTAAAATGCTGGAGTAACTCAGCAGGACAGGCAACATCTCTGGAGAATTGGAATGCATGACGTTTCAGGTCGAGACCTTTCTTCAGACTGGAATGATGAGCTATTTTAATATTTTTCTACGGAAGGTGCAATGAGCAAAAAATCATTTAAGATTGGCTGATTCCCAATTGAATTAATTTTTTTAATTGCCATGCGTCGTAGCCCAGCTGTTGATCTTTGTTTGAGTTGCCATGTTGATTAAAGTCTGCTTTGAAGCCAGAAGGTAAATTAGTATGTGGAGCGCATTATCCTGATAAACTCAGCGGGACAGGCACCATCTCTGGAGAGAAGGAATGGGTGACGTTTCGTGTCGAGACGTCTGAAGAAGGGTCTTTGGTGATCCCCCAACCATTCCCCATATTAATTTCTTGCCTCCAGGGGCAGTCCAATCTTTGCTATTTCATTTATTTTTATATACTTGCAGGAGGTTTGAAAATCCTCTCTAAATTATTTCTTGCCAGGTTACTTTAAATCTTCTAATTTATCATGACTTGTTTTTTGGTTATATATTGTTCCTCCCCAATCTAGCATGTTGATTTTAGTTCTTATAATATCGTGTGGTTAGCCATTGATAACACACTTTTCCTCTGGAGGTTTTATTTCT
Organism: Leucoraja erinaceus; assembly: GCF_028641065.1. Lineage (NCBI taxonomy): Eukaryota > Metazoa > Chordata > Chondrichthyes > Rajiformes > Rajidae > Leucoraja > Leucoraja erinaceus. The sequence goes on along the minus strand of NC_073402.1, from coordinate 8,584,369 downwards.
CAGTGAAATTTACATTTGCTGATAATTGTGTTTCTTTAAGGGATTGTTGTTTATTTTATGGTAAAGCTTTTAATTTATTTTGCCAATCTGATTTAGCCAATTTAGCTACATTCTATAGAAACAAGGAACTGCAAATGCTGGTTTACAAAAAAGTACACAAAGTGCTGGAGTAACTCCGAGGGTCAGGCAGCATCACTGGAGAACGTGGAAATGTAACGTTTCAGAATGTCCCATCCCAAAATGTCACCTATCCATGTTCTTAAGAAATTCTGCCTGACCCGCTGAATTACTCCAGCACTTTGTGTTCATTTTTAACCACATTCTACTTTTAATTAAGTTCAAGACTCTGGGTTCCAACTGAACTGAGTCCTTTTGAAACTAAATTTAAAATGTTATTGTGATATGCCCTTTAAAATGATACTATTCACATAATATTTATTTTTCTTGACTTTACTTCCAAACTCTATTAATTCATGCATGGCTGCAGTATTTTTTTTATCTGCCATTTTCCATCAGGTTGTTTTAGCTTTCATAGAGTGTTTACCACATTACCAACATTGTTTCATTTGTAACCTGCACATAAACAACACAAACTCAGCAAACCAAGACTACAAGTTTGAAAATGATGTGTGAATAACCCTGAAAAAATAGATTTTGTGCATAAACTTGCATCGTTTAGCACTTTTTATGTTTAAGTTCATAGCAAGATTGGCAATTTTAAATAGCCTGATTAAAATTTCAGGTTTATAATATTTGCTTTTCTTTATCAGTTTTAACCACGCGGCAGTCTCAATAATGTGGGAAATGTTAGAATATGGGTCAAATAGAGCTTAATGATTATTCACCATGGTAATATCTGCCAAATGTGGTTGATAGGTAAAACAGCTTCACACGCTCCATTCCTGTGGTTGCAGTTGTAAATAAACTATTTGTATTGTGGAAACTTACAAGAAGCCTCAGGGTTGCAGCTAGAAGTGTTTGCGCATGTATTAGATACTCAGTGCTCTGTCGTGCTTCCTGCACGAGGACATTAAATCTACCACATTGCTCACATGCCTACACTCACCCGATTGCAAGATCACATTGCATAAAATTTTGCATTAATACTACATTTTCCTGTAAATAGCCAATTGTTTTGATTTGTGAAATAAAAACTACCCTGGTTGAGGAACTCAGTGGGTCAGGCAGCATCACTGGAAGGAAATGGGCCAGTATGGAGAGGTCCTGACCCAAAATATTGTCTGTCTATTTACTTAAAAAAGTTTTCACTGTACCTTGTGACAATTGTGAAGTAACAGCAAAACTTCAATGTTCCTACATGGTCGTCTGCAACCCAATGGTCTGAACATTAAATTGCTATCTCCATCCACCTACTACCCACACATTTCACCACCAGATCCCATCCGCCCTTCATCTCTGCTTTGTTGTTCCCATTATCACCTTGCTTACGTATCAAATTCTAGCCTTTGTGTAGCCTGTAGCTTTTATGTTCCCGCTTATCACCCTCAAACCTTTGTATTAACCATCACCCTCCCCTACCTGGCTACATCTGCCTATTTTTTATTTGTCTGCCTTCAACAAAATCACCCATCTGTCTCTGTATATTTAGACCCATCTGCCTATTATCCTTCATGCCTCTTTGATGCACCCATCACCAACTAGCCCCTATATCACCCCCCCCCCCCATCTCTATACCAACCATCTTCTATCTTCATCTGACATCCATCAGTCTGAAGAAGGGTCTCGACCCGGAACGTCAACCATTCCTCTCCAGAGATGCTGCTCTCGCATTTTGTGTATATCTTCCATTTCACTCTCATCCCTGATGCAGGGTCTCGACTCCCCCCCCCTCCATCCCACAGATGCTGCTCGACCCACTGAGTTCTTCTCATAGTTTGTCTTTTGCTCCAGATTCCAGCACCTGCAGTCTCTTGTCTCACAATTTCTGAGTATCTTGTCCCTTATTCATGAACGGAACACTTGGGTTTTTAAACCATAAGCTTATTCTGTCGCCATTAAAGATTTCTATAAATGAACACCAAGGTCCTTTTCAAACTTTTCAAACTTGAGTTTGAAACTTATAATTCTTCTTTATTTTTTCTGTTCTTAATTTTAGTTCAGTTGGGAATGTTTTCTATTTTTAGCATTGTTGAACAGCATGTGTGAAGTGTATTTGTTAAAAACTCAGCCAAACCATGGGCCTTTTTTAAGCTCTTTCAAAGAATGGAAATGTTTAAGCATGTAGCTTGTAGAATCAATGCACACATTTTACATTTGTCTACAATATAATGAAGGTGTTGCTGCAGAGAAGGAGTTACCGTACCTACTTGCATAATTTCCACCATGCTTATTACTCCATTCTTCCCATGTTTTTGCTGCTAGTTTGCCATTTACTTTAGGGTATTTGTGAAAAGTAATTAATGTCGCTGCACTTGCAGTGCATTGCAAAACATTTTCAAAATCAGCCAACTATTTACTGGAAAGTTGGTATTTGTATGGATGGTTCTCACTGCAAAACTGCTCACCAAGGGGTCCATCCACTTAATTCAGCGAGGCCCTGATTGCCCAAAAAAGTAAACAGTCATGCTGCTCTTCCTCATGCTTTCTTTTCATTTTAAATTCTGTTGGTGATATCTGTACTGTTCCAGAGATAGACAAGAGGAAGACAGTTCTCTCTCTTTTCCCCTCCTTCTCTGTCTCTTGCCCTCAACCTCTCTCCATGTCTCTCTGATATCTCCTCTCTCTGTCTCTCTTCCTCTCTTTGTTAGTCTCTCTCTTTCCCTCTTTCACTTTGACTTGCATCCTTACTGTCTCCCTCTCCTCTTGTTGCTTGCTTTCTTTCTTGCACATTGTTTCACATCTTCTCTGTTGTCTATCCCTTTCCAAATCCTTTACTCTCTCCCCCTCTCTTTCTTGCTCTCTCTCACCTCTTCCCTGACTCCTTTAACAGGGAAGGGAGATCTTAATTATATAGGCAAATGGCAGACAGCATCTGGAGTACCGTGTACAGTATTGGAATATTTTAAGAAACAAACTTTCACACAGGAGAGTATAAATGTGTTGGAAGCAGTTCAGAAAAGGTTTACTGGAATGCTCAAAGCATAAAGTGCTGGAGTAACCCAATGGGTCAGGCAGCATCTGTAGAGGGTGGATAGGGGAACTGCAAGAGATGCTGATTTACAAAAAATGATACAAAATGCTTGAGTAATTCAGCCCCCCCCCAGACAGCATTTCCTGACAGAACCAATGTTCTCCAGAGATGGCCTCATCCCAGGCTTTACTCCATCACTTTGTTCCTCCCAGGTCATTGATCATTGTTACTGTGAGGGGGGTGGTGTCTCAGGTCTGGTGTATGGCACCATCTACCATTTTGAAGGTCAGGTTGGAGTTAACAATGATGTCACTTATAGGGCTGGGACATGCTGACTTGGGAACAAATCTCTGGAGATTTAGGGCATGGGTGATGTTTTGGGTTGGACCCTTTCTTAAGAACTCTTCTTTTATCAGGGAGCTGCCTGTACTCCGAGGCTGTAACTTGTTTGCTGGATGATAGCAAATTGCAAAAGTAGTTTGGTGCCTAATGCTCACATATATTGACTTTGAACACTTCATCCCAGAGGATCTTCATCCATTTCCATCCAGAAAAATTCTATCTCATTCCAAGGGCAAATGCATTTAATGTTTTCAAGTAGACCCAGGGCTGATCTGGCATCATGCAGGGGCCATCCTCAAGCAGGGGAGAAATCTACTATTTCCTACTGGAAATCTACCCAGTCTACCTCTTGCCTGGGCCACATGTCTCAGGTCTGGTGGTGTACTACCATTTTGCCATGTCACTTATTGACATGCTGACTTGGGAACAAAGCTGATTTAGGGCATCACGATAATGTTAAATGTGCAAAGACTGTCCTTGCTGTTTCCACTCTACTTGGCCTGTCTCATTTCCCTGTGTATCCAGTGAAGACGGATGACAGGCTGGGATTTTTCTTTGGATTAGGAGGCTTTGGGGAGATTTTCCTGTCGTTATCAAGGACCTATTTTTCTTAACACAGCTTCATGTTGAGGAATGGCTGAAGTATCTTTGAGAATGAAATCAAATACGGATTGGGTGACCAGTCTGCAACACTTGCATGCAGCGTAAGAGAATCATTGTGAAGTTTGGAACTTTAATTCATCAACGCATTCCCTGTGGGCTCCAACACTATTCCAAACAAAGCTAAACATAAACCTGAGGTCAGTACCTCATATTCTGTCCAGGCACATGCCCAAGCCTCGGGAAAACATTGAATACAATAATTTCAGAGAACTAGATTTTCCTATTTGCGCCTGATCTGGCCAGTCCTGATACAAGGGCAAAATCTAAAATAATTGCCGATGCTGGAAATCTGAAAGAAGAACAGAACATGGCGGAAACATTCAGCCGTTCAGGCAGCATCTGTGGAAAAAGAAATAAGAGTTGACTTTTTCCTTGTCAACTCAGGTGAATGATCCTTCATCAAGACAGGTAAGGAGACAAAATGGTAGCACAGTGGTGCAGCGGTAGGGTTCGATACGACTACGGGTGCTTGTCTGTACGGAGTTTGTACATTCTCCCTGTGACCCGCGTGGGTTTTCTAGGAGATCTTCTGTTTCCTCCTACTCCAAAGATGTACAGGTTTGTGGATTAATTGGCTTGGTATAAATGTCAATTGTCCCTAGTGTGTGTGGGGTAGCGTTAATGTGCGGGGATCCCTACTCGGCGTGTACTCGGTGGGCCAAAGGGTCTGTTTCTGCGCTGTATCTCTAAACTAAAAGAAGCTCATGAAGCTGTAGGGAGAGTGAGGGAGGGGGGTGTCCCCTATAGGGTAAGACTGGGGTGACCATGGAGGCAAGCTGTAAACAAAATGGTCTTGTCAGTAAGTGAGCACAATATACTAGGAGTTGTGATCAGGAAAACATGCCTGCCAGGTGAGGCTGCAAACATTCTCCACTCCCAGCAGAGAAATAAAGAACAAAAAAGGGAGAAAAGCAATAAAGAAGTGGAGCCAGTATCACTGAAGGATGGTTGTTACAAACAGAAATTGAGTTAGCTGCAGTTTTCAATATTACAATAAGTCTGTGTGAAAGTTTGTTTCTTAATAAAGCAGATAGCAACAAACGTTGAAGGTAGACCATGGCAATCTTTAATTGATTCGTCAGATGGGAGTGGTAATCTACATTCAGCACAAACATTGCTCAGTGCTTCTCGTGCTCCCACTCACAGAACAAAGGCGAGTTAGCACAATTATACATTTTTCTTATCAGTAAAACACTCCTACCAAGTCTGAATATGGCATGACTGAAATATTCTGTTACCTTTCACAATATAGGAAAGCTGGGTCCAAATCGAGCTCCTCCAATGACAAGTTATTACTTATCTCTGGAGCGTCAGCTACTTTTTTCAATCTTGGCTTCTTTAGGGCCTTGAAGAAGCACATGTTATTACTACAGGCTGCCATTGAAAAGACAACCTGTCCTCCATATAATTTACAATGTAATTCAGACTTGGCACTGAGCCATTGTTTTGTTCTACTAGACCATGCTTTTGTAGAAGAACGACTCCATTTTAGATTTGACTACCTGTATTAGATTTGACTATTAGCTCTTTCACCTGAAGGCTGTGACCTGCCCAGATGGGAGATATTGTGCTGCTCCTTGAGTTTGCGTTGGGCCTGAACGTACGATTACCCAGCTAATACACTCATTTTGTTTTTCTCTCTTACAGAGACTGTTTAACCTGGTGTGTTTCCAGCAATCTCTTCTATTTCAAGTTCTCAGCATCTTCTTGTAATGCACAATTCCAGCATTATTTTGTAGAAACATGGAAAAATGTGACTTTCAGCCCTTTGAGTCTACTAACCATTCAATGTGATCTTGGATGACCATCTGTACCCGCCTTCCATTCTCTCTGTATCTTTTGACCCCCTTTAGCATTAAGAAGTATGTCTACCTGCTTCTTGAATATATTTACGGCCGATCTTCACTGTGGTGGAAAATTCCACAGGTTCGTCACCTAGTGGATAAAGAAATGTAACCTCATCTCCTTCATGGTATTCCAATATCTCTCTAGCCGTCAGAAACATCCTAATGGATCTGGTTTATCTACTCCAGTGGGAACTATGAGATCCCCTCACTTTCCAACAAACTCCAATAAATTCAGGCCCAATAAACCCAGACACAAAATGCTGGAGTAACTCAGCGGGACAGGCAGCACCGCTGGAGAGAAGGCATGGGCGACGTTTTGGGTCGAGACCGTTCTTTAGACTGATGTCTGTATTGCTGTCCCGGGAATCAGTCCATTAAACCTTCCTCACGATCACTCCATGGCAAGAACATGCTTCCTCAGATAAGGAGACCAAAACCGCACACACAAAGCCGAATAATGTTTAGATCATAGAGTCCTGCAGCACGGAACAGGCTCTTTACCCCAACTCATCCATGCCGACCAAGATGCCCCATCTAAGCTAGTCCCATTTGTTCGTGTTTAGTCCATATCCCTCTAAAACTTTCCTATCAATGAACCTGTCCCAGTGTCTTATAAATGTGGTTATAGAATCTGCCTCAACTACCTCCTCTTGCAGTTCATTTCATATACCCACATCCATTAGTGTGAAAATGCTGCCCCTTGGGTTCCTATTAAATCTTTTCCCTATATCCTCTGGTTTTTGATTCCTCCTACTCTGGGTAAAAGACTGTGCATTCACTATATTTGTTCCCCTCATGATTTTATACACCTCTCTAAGATCACCTCGGGTATGTTTCAGGTCAGTACGCTTCTTCATACTGAAACATCACCTATCCATTCCTTCCACAGATGCCGCCTGACCCGTTGAGTTACTCCCGCACTTTGTACTTTGCTCAAGATTGTAGTAGTTCTTTTTGGCTCTAATCAATGAATGTCAGTTTCGATAAAGAAATCTATCTTGTCCACAGTCACCTTTGAAAAGAACATTTTCTTCTATAATGTTCAATGTGTTGAAATGCCATCATAATTGTAATGTATGATTATTTGACTGCAGACGTGATTGATATGCAGTAAACAAGTCTGTAGTCAATTGTCGACACAATCAGTGGGTCTAGAGAAAAGGAATGGATGACATTTTAGGTCGAGACCCTTCTTCGGACTGAGAGTCAGTTAAGAGGGAAGCTAGAGATATGAAAGGGAAAGGTGTGAAAACGACAGGTCAAAGCATACGATGATCAAGGGAATGTAGAATGGTTCATTGTTGGCAAATATGAGATGCTGTTCATCCAATTTGTGTTTGGCCTCACTCTGACAGTAGAGGAGGTCCAGGACAGAAATGTCTGTTTGGGAATAGGAGGGGGAGTTAAAGTGTTGAGCAACCGGGAGATCGCATAGGCAGACTGAGGCAGACTGAGCGAAGGTGTTGGCAAAACAATCGTTGCGTGTATGCTTGGAACTTTTCTTGACACAGGTGATGGAGTATTTTACAGACTGTAGCATAGATGCCATTGTATACACTCTGCCTGGTGAAATGGAGGAAAATTTGTACTCGGAGCCAATTGTTTTCTGCAGCTGAACTGAAATTAATATTTTTGAAAGTAATTACAAGGCTCAGTAGTGTATAGATCAGTGTTAGGCACTTTATGCTTCTTTTAATTAGAGAATGGAAGATTGGAGTTTGGATTTTCATAATTGCTCCCTTCCCAATAAGCCAAATTAAAAAAAAATGAATTCAGGAGTTTTTTTAATTCTTAGTACAAACATTATACCTTAGTGTCATTGTGGTATAATATCAAACACTATTTCTCAACAAAAGGTATAATATGAAAAATTTGAAATAAAAATCTCAAAAAGTTACTTGAAATGTATGGATAACATTATTTCCTCTTCTAATCTTTCACATTTCATTTGTTCATTGTGCTTTTAACATACATTCACCACCTTCTTTCAACAGCTTGAGCACTTCTGCAGACAAATATCTAGTGAAACTTTCTATAAAATTGTCAGTTTCTTAAACTAATTCAATCCAGTCCAGTCCCAGATCTATATTTTGCACTCTCCATCTTCTCCTTTGCTCTATTGTACTTGAATTTGACTTGATTGTATTCATGTATAGTATTATCTGATCTGATCGGGTAGCATACAAAACAAAACTTTTCACTGTACCTTGGTACACATGACAATAACCAACGTGAACATACACCCAACACAATTAATCCTCAATATTTCTGTAAAATGAATTACAGTGCTTTAAGAAAGCATTGGGTCAGGTTGGGGGGAACACAGTGCTTTAAAAAAATGCCTCGGTCCTTGTTCATGGTAACTAGGGAAATAAAAATTAAATTAACACAAAACACATTCATAATAACTGCTGCTTGAAATGGGTTAACTCTACGTGAAACATAGAAATATAGAAAATAGGTGCAGGAGAAGGCCATTTGGCCCTTCGAGCCTGCTAGATTCAAACGCACCTGGTTACTGTCCTGTATTGTCCTGTCCAACTTACATTTTCTTTTGTTCCTCCCAATCCTGAGGTTAAAATTTATTTAATTTCTAACTCTTCCATTCTGATGAATTATTAACTATGTCTCTTTCTCCCCAGAAGCAGCTTGACCTGCTGAATAATTTCAATGTTTCCTGTTTTCATTTCAGATTCCCAGCAACTTTAGCAATGTTACCTTTTTACACTTAAAATTATTTATGCACAGTATACTTGTGTGAGCAATCCTGCTCAAGCAACTGGCCGCATTGGTAAGCCCCAGAGACAGTGACGATGAGCAAAACACAAAGTGGTGATGTATCTCAGTGGATCGCCTATCCATTGCCTCCACAGAGGCTGCCTGACCCATTGAGCTCCTCCACCACTTTGTGTGTTGCTCAAGATTCCAGCATCAACAATTCCAGTGACCATGAACGGTATATGAACTATTGGATTTGAACTAATGTTATCGAGATTACGTTTACTGTCAATGTTAGGGCGTTGCACATTGGCTGTGGAACAAGGCACCAGAGTTTCACCTACTTGCATGTTATAATAACTCTCAGCCCTAAATAATTATGAGAAGGGCAACTTTTTTCAAGTTGGATCAGGTATTAATATTGTTAGGTTACCCAATGATATATTGTTACCCAGAGAAGTTTTTATTCAAATTATATAGCAACCAGTAAAAATTATAACGTTTCTAATTAATATTGAGAGCATTTGCTTTCATCACTGTCTCCATACCATGTTATTGTCGGTAATGTGTTAGTACCTAGATCAAGTAATTACATCAAATTCCACATTATTACCCTGTCTGGAGGTTTAGTCTGTGCATGTATTTGAACGAGTCAATAACCTGGTGTGGTCCAAACGACACTGTGATCTCTGCTGTTTGGGTTAGTGTGCACCTGGTCTGAACGGAACAGATCTTATAGATCTTATAGATACAGACTTTCTTCCTTGTGTTAACAATCACTCAGAGGGACAGGCAGCATCTCTGGGAAGAAGGAATGGGTGATGTTTCGGATCGAGACCCTTCTATAGTCTGAGAGCCAGGGGAAGGGGAGACATAGAGATATGGTAGGGTAAGGTATGAAAACAACACATCAAAGGGGACAATGCTCAAGGAAGATGTAGAATGGTTCATTGTTAGCTGAGGGGAAGGGGACGACGAGGCAAACAATCAGTAAAATGTAATCAAGAGGACAGTGAAACTAGTCGGAGTCGTAGAGCTGGAGAGCAGGAGGGATCACAGAGGGGGAGCAGCGAGAGAGGGTGTTGCAGAATTAAGCTTTGAAAGCAAGAAATAAGCCTAGAAGCTTGTTAGGAATATTAGATGCAGTAGAAATATTGTTAACTCTGAACTTTCGGCTCGGTAATGACTAGGTTAGGCTTGCAACACTGAGGTGCTGGTTTCAATGCAGAGAATAACTTGAGAGGTAGCAGGAGAAGCACTGCCTATATGTACTCCTAGCCTGTGAGTGCTGAGGACGATATCTGCCCATCTCAGCCACACAGCCAAAGTGTACCCAGTCATCTCCTGGTGGGTGTCGCATTTGCCACTGCTTCTTATCCTGAACACATCCAACAATGTTTTGATAATGTATTAACTCTCAGAATCCATCACTCTGTTTACTTGTATACGACACAAAGTGCTGGAGTAACTCAACGGGTCAGGCAGCATCTGTGGAAAGAAATGGAGAATGGACGTTTCGGATCGGGATCCTTCTTCAGTTTCTGCTATTCTACTCTTGGTGACTTCAGCTGCCTTTAGCTGCCCAACTACTAAGCTCCAGAATTCACTCCTTAACCTTCCTGTCTCTCTCTCTTTAACGATCTTTAAAACCTACTACCACTTTGACCAAGTTTTCGGTCACCGTTCTTAATACCTCTTTATGTTGTTTAATAATGTTGCTTTGCAGTTCACCACAATAGTATCAAGCTGTAAGATGCAGTCAGAGATAGAACGCACTATTCACTGCCAGAGAACATTATAATTACACAGACAGCCTGAAGATATATTGCTTCTGCAATAATACAAAGTGTGTCAAGGAAGAAATATCAATCAAGCTATATCACTATTTTCACAATGTTATATAAGAAGAATTCTTATCTATAAATACATTAGCCTGAAATGTGCGACTGGGCCCAACTCTGGTCGCTGAGGCACACAGTTATAGTTTAAGCCCTATTGTAAAGTCCTTAATGCCAAAAAACAGAAAGGATGGGATTGTGTCAGAGGCCAAAATCCAAGAAGCCTGGAATAGAAACCTAAATAACATTGAGCCTGTCAATTCTCATTGTAACCCGGCTGGACACAATGCAGGTGACTAATCTGCATGCAGAACATGGTTTGCTAGTTTAGATATTATGATGAAACTTTCTTCCTTGCTTTAACAATCACTTTATTTTCTTGTAACCTTTGGGCTTCTGAGAATTAAGGAAACCTAACTGGTGGAAACAACCAGTAAGGTCAGGAGCAAAAGTAATGAGCATGGGCAGTGGGTGAGGGTAGTGATTAGGGGCAGTGTGCACGGGTAGGGAGCACAGGTAGTGAGTGCAAGGAGTGAGCAAAGACATTGAGTGCAGGTAGTGAACAAGGGCAGAGCACGGGTAGGGAGTGCAGCAGTGAGTAGTGGGTAGTGGGCATGGGTAGAGGGCATGGGTAGTGGGAATGGGTAGTGAGTGCATGTAGTGGGAATGGGTAGAGGGCATGGGCAGTGAGTGCAGGTAGGGCGCACAGGTAGTGAGTACGGGTAGGGGGCATGGGAATAAAGCACGGGCAGGGAGGTATTGATTTGAGGGTGATTCTGCCCAATAAACTACTAGTGTGTTGAGGAAGGAGTGACACGTTTACAGGAGTGACACGTTTTCAAATTCTACTTCATTAGTTGGCTAAATGTTTTTACGTACTCTTGAGTTTTTTTTCAACAATGGCAATGAGATCTTTTACAACCATCTAAGAGGGTGCATCTCATGCAATAGACAGCAGTGCAGTGCTCCCTCAATGTTGTGTCCAAGTCTTAGTCCTGAGACTTAAATGCACAACGTTCTGATTCAAGTCTACACTTGGCTACAGCTGATAATCTCAGAACTCCGTCATCAAGTTCGCTGATGACACCACTGTTGTGGGACGTATCACTGACAGGGACGAGTCAGAATACAGAAGTGAATTCGACCAACTGACCAAATGGTGCCAGCACAATAACCTGGCCCTCAACACCAGCAAAACTAAGGACCTGATTGTGGACTTTGGAAGGGGTAGGATGGAGACCCACAGTCCCATTTATATCAACGGGTCGATAGTGGAGAGAGTCAAGAGCTTCAAATTCCTGGGCGTGCATATTTCTGAAGATCTCTCCTGGTCCGAGAACACTGATGCAATTATTAAGAAAGCACATCAGCGCCTCTACTTCCTGAGAAGATTACAGAGAGTCGGTATGTCAAGGAGAACTCTCTCTAACTTCTACAGGTGCACAGTAGAGAGCATACTGACCGGTTGCATCGTGGTTTGGTTCAGCAACTTGAGCGCACAAAAAGTAGTAAACACTGCCCAGTCCATCATCGGCTCTGACCTCCCTACCATCGAGGGGATCCCGGCCACAAACTCATCTCCACACACTCATCTCCCCACTACCTTCAGGTAGAAGGTACAGGAGCCTGAAGACTGGAACGACCAGGTTCAGGAATAGCTACTTCCCCACAGCCATCAGGCTATTAAACTCAAACAAAACTCTGAACAATTAACAAATCTGTTTATTTGCACTTTATCTGCTGATTTATTGATGTGTATATATTTATATAATGCTGTATGAACACACTGATATGATTTGTTCTGTATTTATGCCTACTATATTCCGTTGTGCTGATGCAAAGCAAGAATTTCATTGTCCTATCTGGGACATATGACAATAAACTTTCTTGACTCTTGATGTAGACAAAAATGCTGGAGAAACTCAGCGGGTGAGGCAGCATCCATGGAGCGAAGGAATAGGTGACGTTTCGGGTCGAGACCCTTTCTTCAGACTAAACTCAGATCATTTGAAATATGATTATATTTCCATCAGTTTAATGCTAACTACACATGAATTTCAATTCCCATTGCACTTCCCTGTTCTGGTTCTGGTGTGTGTTGTGTTGTTCATGTCATTTTCAACGTTTATTACTTTGTCTGCCACCTTGTGGTTAAATGCACAAGTACACAGAGGTGGTGAGATTCATTTCTCAAGTCGAATTTAGTGTCTCGACCCGAAACGTCACCCATTCATTCTCTCCATTGTGTTCTGTTGCTGAGGTAGGATTAGCTTTGTACAGGGTACACAAAAATGCTGGAGAAACTCAGCGGGTGCAGCAGCATCTATGGAGCGAAGGAAATAGGCAAGATTTCGTGCCGAAACCCTTCTTCAGACCAAGGGCTGGGGAAGGGAGGAGACAGCAAGGGCTAACAAAATAGGGAGAATTCAATGTTCATGCCCGCAGGAAGACTCCCCAAGCGGAATTGAGGTGCTGTTCAGAATTTCCGGTGGGCTCTGGGGAGGGGACAGCAAGGAGGTCGGATGGGGACAAAATAGGGGAGAATTCAATGTTCGGATGTTCGCCGATCGCCCAGCCTGCAGGTCTCCCCGAGCGTAGATCATGACATGAGAGCAGCGGTGCTGTTCCTCCAGGTGATTCTGTCGCACCTGGCTCTGGCCATGGAATGGAGTCGAAGGGGGTGGGGACAGGGGGGGGTAGACAAGTGGTCGGATGGGTAAACGGAAGGGGGATTTGAGGGAGTGCTGAGCCAGGCCTTGGGGGAGATAGATGTGGCGAGTTGGTCACGTATGGCGAAACTGCGGAGGATTACCGTAGTGACGGGTGGGGTGAAAGGCGAAACGATCGCCCAGCCTCCGCTTGGTCTCACCGATGTAGATCAGCTGACATCTAGAGCAGCGGATGCAATAGATGAGGTTCTAGGAGATGCAGGGGAACCTGTTCGAACCTGGAATGACATTTAAGATGCTTAACGGTCCTTGAATGGAGTCGAGGGTAGGTGGGGGATAAGTAGGGACAAGTGTCCTGCAGGAAGCTTGGTGGGAAGATGTGGAGTCCAGATGGCCATGGGAGTCAGTAGGTTTATAGTGGATGTCGGTCAGAAGTCTATCACCTGCGATGGAGATAGTGAGGTCAAGGAATGAGTGCCGGATGGAAGTTAGTGGTGAAGTGGATGAAGTCAGTGAGTTGTGTGTGGGTGCAGGAGGTGGCCCCAAAGCAGTCGTCGATGTAGCGGAGGTAGAGGTCGGGGATGGGGCCCTGGTACGTACTGAACAAGGATTGTTCGACGTACCCGACAAAGAGGCAGGTGTAGCTGGGGCCCATGCGTGTGCCCTTAGCTACGCCTTGTATTTGGAGGAAATGGGAGGAGTCAAACGTGAAGTTATTGAGGGTGAGGACCAGCTCCGCTAGGCGGAGGAGAGTATTCTTAAATAATTCTTATAATAATTCTTAAATAATTAGCTTTGCACAGGTCGGTTCAAGATCCTGATGGTTGTAGAAAAGTAGCTGTTCCTGAACCTGGTGGTGTGGGACCTCAGGTTTTTGTATCTCCTGCCCGACGGTAGCAGCGTGAAGAGGGAATAGTCCAGATGGTGGGGATTCTTGATGTAGTACCTCATGTAGATGCATTAAATGGTGGGGAGGGCTGTGCCCAGTCCATCATGGATACAGCCCTCTCCACCATCTTAGGCAGCCCCTCCCGTCCTTGCTTCCAGTCTGGTTCTGATGTGAATGATAAAGCCAATGTTGGACTCTTCCATGCAGAGGCTGGAGTTCATGTTTAGTTTTTTTTTTGTTTAGAGATACGGCGCGGAAACAGGCCCTTCGGCCCACGCCGACCAGCGATCCCCGCACATTAACACAATCCTACACACCGAGGGACAATTTTTACATTTACCAAGCCAATTAACCAACAAACCTGTTTGTCTTTGGGGTATGGGAGGAAACTGAAGATCTCGGAGAAACAAACTCCGTACAGACAGCACCCATAGTCAGGATTGAACCCGGGTCTCTGGCGCTACATTTGCTGTAAGGCAGCAACTCTACTGCTGCGCCACCATGAGTAGTTTTGTGGATGATGTACTCCTTCACGCAGGAATAATGAAAGCAGTGTGCTGATTTTATAGGATTACGACAAAAATTATGCCAGAAGTTCAGTCTGACCGAGGAAGTCCAAAGATGTGAAAATTTATCAATTTTATTGGAAAATTTGAAACTATGGCTGTCCTTCAGGAATTATCTGCAACATTAAAAGCAGGGAGACATTCTGCCAAAAAATAAGAAAAATTTGAATATTTGCCTGCTAGCATCTGGTTTCATTTCCCTTCCCACCTATGTTCTAGACACCTCAGACACTCTCCGCCGCCTCTGCGCATTCCACTCTCTAGGCCCTCACCCCCTCATCTTCACCATGGATGTCCAGTCACTCTACACCATCCCCCACCAGGATGGCCTCAAAGCCCTCCGGTTCTTCCTCGACCAGAGGAGCAACCTATACCCGGCCACTGATACCCTCCTCCGCCTAGTGGAGTTGGTCCTCACCCTCAACAACTTTACATTTGACTCCTCCCATTTCCTCCAAACACAAGGCGTAGCTATGGGCACACGCATGGGCCCCAGCTAGGCCTGCCTCTTTGTCGGGTACGTTGAACAATCCTTGTTCAATACGTACCGGGGCCCCATCCCCGACCTCTACCACCATTACATTGACGACTGTTTTGGGGCCACCTCCTGCACCCACACACAACTGACTGACTTCATCCACTTCACCACCAACTTCCATCCGGCACTCCAATACACCTGGACCATTTCCGACACTTCCCTACCATTCCTTGACCTCACCATCTCCATCGCAGGGGACAGACTTCTGACCGACATACACTACAAACCAACTGACTCACATGGCTATCTGGACTACACGTCTTCCCACCCTGCCCCCTGTAAAGACTCCATCCCCTACTCCCAATTCCTCCGCCTACGCCGCATCTGCTCCCAGGATGAGACGTTCCACACCAGGGCATCGGAAATGTCCTCGTTCTTCAGGGAACGGGGATTCCCCTCCGCCACCATAGATGAGGCTCGCACCAGGGTCTCATCCATACCCCGCAACACTGCTCTCTCTCCCCATCCCCGCACTCACAACAAGGGCAGAGTCCCCCTAGTCCTCACCTTTCACCCCACCAGCCGGCAAATACAACAAATAATCCTCCGCCATTTCCGCCACCTCCAACGTGACCCCACCACTCGCCACATCTTCCCATCTCCCCCCATGTCTGCCTTCCGCAAAGACCGCTCCCTCCGCAACTCCCTTGTCAATTCTTCCCTTCCCTCCCGTACCACCCCCACCCCGGGCACTTTCCGTTGCAACCGCAAGAAATGCAACACCTGTCCCTTCACCTCCCCCCTCGACTCCATTTAAGGACCCAAGCAGTCGTTCCAGGTGCGACAAAAGTTCACCTGTATCTCTTCCAACCTCATCTACTGCATCCGCTGCTCTGGATGTCAGCTGATTTACATCGGGGAGACTAAGCGGAGGTTGGGCGATCGTTTCGCCGAACACCTCCGCTCAGTCCACAATTTTTTTTTTTTTAATTTCAAAATAGACTTTATTCATTGATAAATATATACAATTCCTGAACCATTCAAACAAACAAAATTCATCCGACATTTTCGGAGACTATACAAGTTTTTTCAGTACAATTTTTTACATTTTTCAAATTTCACCAAACAGTCCCCCACCCGTGCCACTCTGTGGCCCCTGTCCAAGTAATAAATATATACAGTGTTTACAGTGCGAAAATCCCATTTGACATTTTCACTTCCACAAATAATGTCCCCCACCCGTGCCACTCATGTGGCCCCCTGGCGTGGGATACCTTCCCTTAATTTAATTTGAGGGGCGTCTCCACCATACCGTGCCCCCCATGTCCAGCAGCGGAAGGACCCTAGACTGTGGCCCTCCCCCACCGAGCCTTGGCGTTGGCTGCACCAAGCTTCAGCGAGTCCCTTAGCACGTACTCCTGCAGTCTGCAGTGGGCCAGTCGGCAACATTCCCTGACGGACATCTCGCTCTGCTGGGTGGTGAGCAACGCTCGGGCAGACCAAAGAGCGTCTTTGACCGAGTTGATGACCCTCCAGCAGCACTCGATGTCAGTCTCTGAATGTGTCCCTGGGAACAGTCCGTAAATCACAGAGTCCTCTGTGACGGAGCTGTTCGGGATAAATCGTTCCAGGGACCCTTGCATACCTCTCCAGACTCTTTTTGCAAACCCACACTCTGCAAAGAGGTGGGCAACCGTCTCCTCTCCACCGCAACCGTCCCGGGGGCAGCGTGAGCTGGTGGTGAGGTTCCGACGGTGCAGGAAGGATCTAACTGAGAGGGCTCCCCTCACCGCCAGCCAAGCCAGGTCTTGGTGCTTGTTGGTGAGTTCTGGCGATGAGGCATTTTGCCAGACAAGCTGGGCAGTCTGCTCTGGGAACCACGCCACCGGATCCATCGAGTCCTTTCCCTGCAGTGCCTGCAGGACATTCCGTGCTGACCACTGCCCGATGGACTTGTGGTCAAAGGTGTTGGTCCGGAAGAAGCTTTCCACAGACGACAGATGGGGCGGCAATGTCCAGCTGACTGGCACATTGCGTGGCATCTGCGCCAGGCCCATCCTTCGCAACACCGGGGACAGGTAGAACCTCAGCAGGTAGTGACACTTAGTGCCCACGTGCCTTGGCTCTACACTCCGCCTGATGCAGCCACACACAAAGGTGGCCATCAGGGTGAGGGCGACGTTGGGCACGCTTTTACCCCCGTTGTCTGCCGACTTGTACATTGTGACCCGTCGCACCCGGTCCATCCTCGACCCCCAGATGAACTGGAAGACGGCCCGGGTGATCCCCGTGGCGTAGGAGGGAGGGACAGGCCACACTTGTGCCAAGTACAGCAACCCCGAGAGCACCTCACACCTGATGACCAAATTTTTTCCGGTTATGGAGAGGGAGCGTTGCCTCCACAGCTCCAGCTTCCTCCCCACCTTGGCTATCCGCTCCAGCCAATTCTTGTTACTCGCCTCAGCCCCCCCGAACCAGATCCCCAGCACCTTCAAGAAGTCAGGCTTGATGGTGAAGGGGATGGAAGATCGGTCGGGCCAGTTGCCAAAGAGCATGGCCTCGCTCTTCCTGCGGTTCACCCTGGCTCCCGTGGCCGACTCAAACTGGTCGCAGATGCTGATCAATCTGCGAACCGACCTTGGATCCGAGCAGAAGACGGCGACATCGTCCCCCTCCCATTCCCAATCAGACCTCTCTGTCCTGGGTCTACTCCATTGCCAGAGTGAGCAAACCCCGGAAATTGGAGGACCAGCACCTCATATTCCGCCTGGGTTGCTTGCGTCCGGATGGCATGAACGTTGAATTCTCCCAGTTTTGCTAGCCCTTGCTGTCTCCTCCCCTTCCTTAACCCTCGAGCTGTCTCCTCCCATCCCCCCGCCCTCGGGCTCCGCCTCCTCCCTTTTTCCTTCCTTCTCCCCCCCAGCCCCCATCAGTCTGAAGAAGGGTTTCGGCCCAAAATGTCGCCTATTTCCTTCGCTCCATAGATGCTGCTGCACCCGCTGAGTTTCTCCAGCACTTTTGTCTACCTATATTTCAATGTAGTGATTGATATGCTCACCACCTCCAGCTTTCACATACTTCGGTTAGACATTTGTACTGTTGATAATTGGAAGATCCATTATCATCATTATTATTATTATCCATTATCAGACTTGACATCCATAACTTGAAAATGACTTGTTAAATTATGTTTTTGGTTGGAATATCTTGAAAAATGAGATGTTATTAATTGTAACTGAGAGAATGACAGCATCGTATCCAGTTGTGGAGTGACCTGGAACGCACCAGATTATTGAAGGGGGTCTCAGATGGATTTCTGTATCCTATTCATTTTTCCGTCAAAGACAGTGAGATTTGCTGAGGTTCATTTTCTGTCAAACTCACTCATCAAGCTGTCTGTCACATCATGGGTCGGTCAATGGGTGGGGGTGCAAATAATAGACAAGTTCAACATACTGAAGAAGGGTTTCGGCCCGAAACGTTGCCTATTTCCTTCGCTCCATGGATGCTGCTGCACCCGCTGAGTTTTTCCAGCACTTTTGTCTATCTTCGATTTTCCAGCATCTGTAGTTCCTTCTTAAATAGTTCAACTTACTTCCTTTTTAGGGTAAGTTTGTTCAACACCAGCAAGCAGTGAACACCAGTAAGGACCAGCTGATGGCCAGATGTGGAACACTAAGATTGGTGGCAGCACTCCTGCAATGGTGATCAGGCGAGGAGTGTTCTAATAAAGCCATGCACTATTGAAGCTCAAAATCTGTTAAATAAATAGGAACTATTGGAGATATAAATCAGGTTAGACAACACTTGTGGTGGATGAAGCCGAGTTAATGCTGGGGGCAGAGGACATTTCATCAGAATTGTATGGGATTAGTAATGCAATCACAGAGACGATATGGGGGAAGGTCGGGAAAACGGGAAAATGTGTGACATGTTAAGAGGCAGAGAGATTAAAGGAGAAAATGAGTGATGTTGCAAGAAACAGGCAAGGAAAAGTGACATCAAGTACATATAAGTGAGAATTACAGAATCAATACCAGTCTGGAAAACGAGGTTTAACTAAAACATTGAATGTATAATATTGTGCAATATCTAATAGGAATGTGAAAAGTTATTCCTCGAGTTATTATAAGCATGGGCCAGTGTAGAAGGCTGAGGACATAAAGCTTTTTGTGAGGGTGGGATGGAGAATTAAAAAGATCAGGTACTTAGAAATTTAATTTGGACTTCCTGATTTACATGACCAGCAAATACATTATTTGAAATTGAAAGTATAAACAATCCGGTTTAGTCTGTTGGGAGTAAAAGGGCAGGTGTTGTATCTCTTGTGCTTGCATGGAAAGCTCTCAAGGAGGACGGATGGGAATGATTGAGGAGTGATTTTTGCACATTATTCTTTATCAGCCAGGATTAAGTACAGTATAGAAGTTGGGAGGTCATGTTGCAGTTGTATTAGAAGTTGGTGAGGACACATTTAGAGTATTGTGTTCAGTTCTGGGCACCACGTTATAGGAAAGATGTTGTCAAAATAGAAAGGGTACAGAGAAGAATTACGAGGATGTTGCCAGGACTAGAGGGTCTGAGTTATACGCAGAGGTTAAGTAGGCTGGGTGTCTATTCCTTGGAGCGCAGGAGGATGAGGGGTGATCTTATAGAGGTGTATAAGATCACGAGAGGAATAGATTGATTAGATGCACAGTGTGCCAGCCCAGAGTAGGTGAATCAAGGACCAGAGGACATAGGTTCAAGGTGAAGGGGAAAAGGTTTAATAGGAAACTGAGGGGTAACTTTTTCACACAAAGGATGGTGGATATATGGAACAAGCTGCCAAAGGAAGTAGTGGAGGCAGGTACTATCCCAACATTTAAGAAGCAGTTAGACAGGTACATGGATAGGGCAATTTGAGATATGGATCAAATGCTGGCAGGTGGGACTAGTGTAGCTGCGACATGTTGACCGGTGTGGGCAAGTTGGGCCGAAGGGCCTGTTTCCACGCTGTATCACTCTATGAGTGCATCAGGAAGCTGCTGAGGGATGCCTTTGGAAGATGCATTGGTGGGATTATTCTGAAGAGACAGATTTGGTAAAGGATTGATACTGAATACAATGGGTGGAATGTGAAGACACAGGGAGTGCTAGATTTCGGGGAAGGCGATGAACATAATTGTGGGCCCTGTTGATCACAGCAAAGGGAAATCCATAGTTCAGGAAAATGGAGGGGATATTGGAAGCACCAGTACGTAAGGCGATCACGTCAGAGCAGATTAAATAGATTGAAAGATAGTAGGCCCCCCTCGGTCATGACTGACCATGGGTGATGCATCCTAGTTTGCAGGTGATGTGTGGTCAGGTGCAAGCCTGGGCGATGTCATATGGAAGACAGGCTGTTGCCCATGCAGCACGTACCCCCCTCTCCACGTCGCTGATCGATCCAAAGGAACAGCAGGGCCGTTACAGTTTGGCACCAGCGCCGTCGCAGGAGCTGCCAGAGCGAGGTTGTAGACAACGACGAACTGCCTTAGGGGCTCCGATTCCAGATTTTCTTGAGGTTTACTCCAGGAGCCTTTTCCATGACTGGATATGGCCACAAGGCAGTAGAGGTTTTAAATCAGAGTTTTCCCTTTCCTAGATGGACTGCCTTCCCAGGCTGACGATCCCCATCTGCCCGAGACTCATGGGGGTGGGAGCGTCTACCTTCCCGTGCATGTCTATAGCACCTGCCCACTGCCCATATTAAAAGATGCAACATGGAAACTGAATCTACATGACCATCAATCACCTGTTCACACTAGTTCTAGGTTATCCCATTTTTCCATCCACATCCTACACGTTATGGGCTATTTACAGAGGGCGATTAACCCACAAACATTTAGATTTGGTCACGTGACCTCTGCTCCCATCTGCAGTGTTTCCTACACTGTTGTTGTTGCCTGCAGCATCCATGACAATCCTCATGCCTTATCTCTCGAATCAGAAAGTGGGCAATTTACAAATGTCAGTCAACTTTATTCCAACAGCCAATATTTAGATAAAATATTAAAAGGAAATTAAAATAAGTTTTAATGCAGATGTTATTTTTCTCAGCAGGTTCCAGAAAGTTAATGTAGATGGTTTATGCATGCAACCAATAATATAGCTACCTCAATACCACTAACCACGGCTTAGTTACCAATTATAATAACACCTTCTTCTCCTTCTGCGCAGTACAGTAACAGACTGGAGACAGTGATTGCTGATGTGTGTTTAACCCTGTGTTCTCATTAAAGACTAGTGTAAAGTACAAGTGTGTTTGATCACTCATTTACATAGTGTCAGTCGGAAAAGACTCGCGTCTCCTGTTTCCCGGGTTTTATTTCTTTTTCTGAGTTTTATTTCTTTCTCTGAGTTTTGCTTCACCGACCATGGCATCCTCGTGCCGAAAGCCCGCGCCCCTCATCTTCGATTCTGACATCGCAGAGCGCTGGGCTACCTTCGAGTTGGATTTCAGCCACTACATCAACATCGCACATCGGAACGAGCCCGATGCAGTCAAAGCCTCTCTACTTCTCAACCTTGCCGGCCCCGATGCCATGAGGAGAGCAAGAACCTTCACCTACGACCTGCCGGTCTTGGGTCCCAATGATCAGGTACAGATACCTCTAGAGACTGCTGACGACCCGGTATGCCTGCTGCGCAAGTTCAGGGAGATTTGCGACCTGCCCTCGAACCGTATTTTAGAGAGGGCGCGTTTTTTCACCAGAAAGCAGCTGCCGGAGGAACCTGTTGAATGTTTCACAGCTGACTTGCGATACCTAGCCCAAATGTGCCGTTTCGGTGCAATGACAAACCAGCTTACCAGGGACATTTTAGTTACGGGGATACTCGATCAGAGGTTAAGATCGGAGCTCCTCAGGAAACAAGATCTGACTCTGAGCGAAGCCATGCACGCCTGCAGAATGGCTGAGGTCGTTGACCTGCAGGTCGGTCTGCGGGGCTCGGACACGAAATAGATCAATCTGACCGGGTTTAACAAACCGCGTCCTTGGATGGATAACACAAAATTTGTGCCACGGGCCAGCTACGGTTCTGGCGGGGTGCCCCCCAGTAAGTGCCCCAATTGCAAATACAGACATCAAAAGCAGTCACCGTGCCCAGCTTACGACAAATCCTGCAACTTTTGTAAGATGTTAAATCATTTCTCTGCAGCTTGCCGCTCCCGTGGGAAAGTCCCACAGGCTTCTAGACCTAACTTAAACATGCTGATGCAAATTGATAACCAGTATGGTTCCCAGTCCTCGCTAGACATGGCCCACGATTCTGATCCAATTAATTCTCAAGGGGAAGCGAGTGTGTTCTCACTCCTCCACGCACCTGGCCGATTACCCGATCCGACTGTCCTGGTTACTGCCAACAATTGCAGTTTCCATGCTAAGCTCGACCAAGGTCAACGTAATGTCAACAAGCCTGTTCAGGAAGATTAGAAACAATGAGCTCCTAACTGCAGACCGGTCCACTCTGCATGCTTACGGGGGCGAGGTGCTGAGACCGATGGGAAAGGCCACCTTCAATTGCGTGCTGAAGAAAACATCGCGGGCCCTTACGTTCTATGTCTTGAACTCTGACTGTGTGACTCTGTTGGGCAACCAGGCATGCCAGGACCTGGGACTGGTGTCGTTCGACCGAACGGTCCACAAAGTGCTGATTTCGCTGGATCCACTATCGGAATACCCTGACCTGTTTAACGATGAGCTGGGCAAGCTGCCCATCACCTACAGAATTGCCATTGACCCGAAGGTGGCGGCCGTGGTCCGCGCACCGCATAGAGTGTCCCACGCCATGAAAGACAAAGTTGAGTCGATGTTGAACGACATGGTCGCCATGGGAGTGTTGGAGGCAGTCAGCGAGCCCACCGAGTGGGTCTCCACCATGGTTGCCACCCTGAAAAAGGACAGAAACGAGATACGGGTGTACATTAACCCGAAGGATTTAAACCTCGCAATCAGGTGCCTCCACTACCCCATGAGGACCGTGGAGGACGTTGCAGCCCAAGTCGGACAGGCCACTGTCTTCTCAGTCCTCGACACGAAGAGTTCCTTTTGGCAAATACCACTGGACAAGGGCTCCTCCGACGTGACGACTGACGACGTGCTCGACACCGTTTGGCAGATTTAGTTTCTGCGGATGCCATTCGGCATCAATTCCGCGAGCGAGGTGTTCCAGAGGGCGATGGAACAGTTGTTCTCCGGCCTGCCGTGCGCCATCATCGTGGATGACATCCTGGTTTATGGAAAGGACGTTGCTGAGCATGACATGAACCTCCGCCGCGTCCTGGATCGGGCTCGGCAAATCAACCTGAAACTGAACTCTAAAAAGTGCAGGTTCCGGGTCTCGGAAGTCACGTACGTCGGGCATGTTTTCACTTCGGAAGGACTAAAACCCGACCCATTGAAGGCTGCCGCAATCACTGAGACGCTGGTCCCCATCGACGTGCTCGGTCTGCAACGGTTCCTGGGTATGGTGAACTACCTAGGGAAGTTTATACCCAATCTCAGCGAGCTGAGCTCGTCCCTGCGGCAACTGACCAGAAAGGACACCGCTTGGTCCTGGTTCCCGCAACACCAGCAGGCGTTCGACTGTCTGAAGTCCAAGTTGATCAGCACCCTGACACTAAGGTTTTTCGACCTAAGGCGCCCGATTACCGTCACCTGCGGCGCCTCCAGGTTCGGGCTTGGAGCGGCCTGCCTACAGTCCTCTGATGATGGATCGTTGTATCCTGTCTCGTACGCCTCCCGCACCATGACCGACACCGAACAACGGTATGCCCAGATCGAGAAAGAGCTGCTCGCGGTTGTGTTCGCCTGCTCTAAATTTAAGGACTTGCTTTATGGCAGCCGTTTTACGGTCGTGACCATTTTAAACAAGCCGATCCATGTCGCTCCTGCCAGGCTGCAGCGGATGATGTTGCAGCTACAGCGCTTTGACTTTAAACTGGTCTACAAGAAGGGCACGGAGATGCACGTTGCTGACACTCTCTCTCGCGCCCCACGGGCTTCCTGCGATCGCCACCCCTACGAACAAGAGGATCTACTTGTGCTCGGCGTTAACTTTGTCCCCACAAAGCAGCTCCAGTGCCTGGCCGAGCACACTGCGGCGGATCCCGCTCTGCAGCGACTTTCTTCCGTGATCAAACGTGGCTGGCCAAGCAAGCGCGCCAGTGCACCGGCTGAGGCTCAACCTTTCTTCCTGGCCCGCGACGAGCTGGTGATCCAGTATGGCATCATAGTTATGGGCCATGAGGTCATGGTCCCTTCCTCCCTGTACGACCAGTACTTTAACATGGCCCACAGTGGGCACCCTGGGGCTGACGCAACGATTGCCCACGCTCAGTGCTAATTCTACTGGCCTGGCATGGCCAAGTACATCCGAGACCGCATCTCGTCCTGCTCTACCTGCAACAACCTTGCGCCCCACCAGCAACGTTAGCCACTTTTACAGCAACCGGCGCCTGCCATGGCCTGGACTTCGCTGGCCGCTGACATCTTCGAATGGCGTGGCAAGCATTATCTCGTCCTGGCCGACTCATACTCGAGCTGGTTCGAGGTGGACCTTCTTACTTCCCTCACCTCCGATATGGTTATCCACAAGCTGCAAAGACATTTCTCCACTTTCGGCTCCCCGGTCCGTTTGCAGACCGACAACGGCAGGCAGTTCACAAGCAACGAGTTCAAGGCATTCGCCAGCAAATGGAACTTCCACTATTTCACCAGTAGCCCGGAGTACTCACAGAGCAACGGTCTTGCGGAGCGGGCGGTCCGAAGTGCAAAACTTTTAATGGAGCAATCGCGCCTGACAAACTCCGATTTTTACCTAGACCTCCTGAACCTCAGAAATATCTTTTAGAAATGTTTGAATGCTGCACTGACTGGCTGACATTTTAAATTTCGTTGTACATGGTTCATGTTACAATGACAATAAAGAAACTATTCTATTCTATCTCCAGAGACCCGACCATGGGTTCACCTGCTCAGCGCCTGATGTCCACCGATCCCGATTGCTCAACACAAGCTGCTGCCTCAAATGTTGGAGCCTGCCTCCGTCCAGAAGCGCATACAGGAAAGACATGACGTCCAACGGCGATCCCACGACAGGTCGTGCAAACCTCTTAAGCCTATGCTGCCAGGTCAGGTCATTCGGCTGCAGACTGCCAGCAGCTTTTCCCGTCTCGCAACAGTGGCTGGCGTGGTCGAGTCTCCCCGCTCCTACCTGGTTGACTTTGAAGGAACTGTTTATCGCAGGAGCCGTCAGCATCTGCTTGCCGTGAACGAGCCGAGACTACCGCCCGAGGGTCCATAGGCTCCGCCGCTGCTGTTCTAGCCACCGACAGCCGTCCCGGTTGCTGACCCCTGCATGCCTGAGACCCCTCGCGTGCCGCGATCTCCTCCGCATGGGTCGCCCTGTGCCGGCCGCGTTTCAACCCCTCCTGCATGTCGATCCCCCCTACCGTTCTCGGTCTCCCCTGCGGCCTCGCCGTCTCCAGCTCCTGCTGATTCCTCTGTTCTTTCCGGTGAAGGGGGGGAAGCATGGTCCGTACGCGCTCGGGTCGGGTTGTTAAGCCGCCTGTTCGTTACGGCGATTTTGTTTAACTCTGTTGCCATGGTTCCGTGCCATGCTTGGTTTTCTAAGGGGAAGGATGTAGATGGTTTATGCATGCAACCAATAATATAGCTACCTCAATACCACTAACCACGCCTTAGTTACCAATTATAATAATGCCTTCTTCTCCTTCTGCGCAGTACAGTAACAGACTGGAGACAGTGACTGCAGATGTGTGTTTAACCCTGTGTTCTCATTGAAGACTAGTGTAAAGTACAAGTGTGTTTGATCACTCATTTACAGTTAATAAAGGTAAAAAATGCTGGAAATTCTCAGCAGGTCAGGCAGCATCTACAGAAAGAGAAAGAGTTGAAGTTTCAAGTGTCAACATGAGTGGGAGAGGGAAGGCATAGTCATTTTCACTAGCAAAGAAAATGGGGGAGGGAGGGGTGGACTAAACCTCATAGGGTGAGGCCAATGAGTTAATGTGGCAGATGGAAGATGAGGTGCGGTTACTCAAGCTTTCACTGTAACTGTGCAGGAGTTTGCAGGCAGAAAGCTAGTGGAAGGAGGAATTCATGTGGCAGGCAAAAGAAGCTCTGGGTCACACAGACAGATTACCTACTATGCATTTGGTGTGTCCAGTGCAGAGAATGCCACATGTTAACACTGAATGCAATAGATTGGATTTAGAAGAGTGCACTTGTTTTTTTGGATAAAAATGATGACCATGTCAGGAGAGGCTAGACGCTCAAGTACTGTGACAGAGAGAGGGCCATTCAGCCCGTTATGTGCTAATTCCCAACAGATCTGTCCCACTCCTGATTTCCCTCTAACTTATTCTCTCAGAGGGCTGCTTCACCCAGGTTTAGGTCCCTGGTGGGATGGGATGGGATGAAAAGACAGAAGCTTTGGTTCTATGGTTGTGCGAAAAAGTGGCAGAAACAGGGTGTGTTTGGTGGTACCGGAGAGTGGACCAGAGAGGCATATAGAAAGTGAACCCTTTGAAATGCTGAAAAGAAGAAAATTTGTGGAATTTTGTGGATCTGGTGGTATTTCCTTTGCAATTAGCTCTCTTTCTCGCTCTACAGATGCTGCCTAAATAGCGGATTTTCTAGCATTTTTTGTTTTTATTTCAGATTTTCAGCAACTGCAGATTTTTTGTTTGATTACCAGAAGGCTCATAATTAATTTAAACATTCTCCAGAATAATCCCATGTTAGGTATGCCAGTTGACTATATACAGACACTGACATATCAGGGGATTTATTTACAACTGAACCGACAAGAGGATATATGAATGTTCTGTTTATATGACAAAGTGTATAAGTGATGAGAACTTTCATAATAAATGGATGATTTTAAGAGGGAGAGTTAACTATCTATGAAGAGATTTGCAAAAAGAAAACTGCCATTCCATCACCAGTGAAACATCTGACTTAATTTGCTTATTTTCCTTCTAAACTTCTAGCTACATCAGTGAGCACTCCACGCTGTTCATAACTAGCTTATGATATTAACACTGTGTAAAAAAAAACATAATTTGCTTTGAATTTCATTCATAAAGAAAATGTAAATTACAAAATCAAATCAGAAAAACTGAAAAATTTGGAAAATCTGGAAAATCTCACCGGGCAGAATCTGACAAAGAACAGTTTTGATCATTCAGTTTAATTGTCATTTTATCAGCACAAGTATGAGTTTTGATCAACTACCATTATGCTTTGCCAGTGCTGACCAGTCCTGAAAATTCCAGTCATTGTATGCACTGGCAGCTTCAGCCTAATGTCCCTCAATTGTTTTCCCTTATTTCTGAACACAATCATACTGACTCTTGAATTACAATACATTGAACAGGACAGCACACAAACAGGCCCTTCAGCCCATCACGTGTGTGAATGATTTCCAAGCGTAAGCTCTGTCAGCAGTATATGGACAGTTATTTAAGTTTTGGATTTACTTGGTCAGACTGCCATTTGCCACTATTTGTTGTCAGTGGCGAAAAATTTGCAAACAATGCCATGGTTCCCAGCAAACTGTACATGTCCTTGTTCTGTTGAACACAGGCCGGAGAGAGAACAGAGAGAGCACCTGATCCTTGTGCTTGCCATTGGCATATAATATTGTCAGTATGTGATTGATATGTACAAGGAATCCTGCTCAGGCGAGCAACTGCAAGAGACAGAAATTGCTTGCAATGACAGCACTGACAACGTCAAGTGTGCCATAAGATTACCTCTTCCATGTTTCCATTATTTATTGGGAATCAATACAGATATACATTGTCAATTCAAAATAAAGGACATGCATTTTAATTTCATCACAGAGATACCACCAAAACATTTTAAGTAGAATGAATTATTTTGGATTTATTGTCAAATGCAGCAGGGACTCTCCACTAGTCAATCTCCCACAGTGAAGTTGCTACAGACGGGAGTCATTCGGGATACCAGTTCTTCCAGTAATGTGCACATGAACCATAAAACCACATTGGATTTGCCAGTCAGAATGTATAATGCAGAGTGTACAATGCAATACACTTTCGGCATTGCTTGGGATCGCAGACTCACGGATTGTGCGATGAGATTTTACCCAATTATTTTTAAATCCATGGATGAAGGTACTGCCAACTGATTAGTTTGGAGGTGTGGTTGTCCTCATCAATGTTACTGCACCCCGTTGTCTTGATTCCACTCCCACCCGAATCCCATACATCATTTTGTCTTGCTTTTCCACCCTGGCTCCCTTCTACAACAGCCCTCTCTCTAATTCCGTACATAAGCCAGCCCTAATCCCCTCCTTCCCCGGTGAAGCTCCTACCACATATGTCTGCTTGGCTGGGCTCAGCACATTATTATCTTTTGGATGGAAATTCTTTTCTTCCTCGATCTTTCGCCCCAAAATTCCGCACTCGGTGAATTTTCTGCAGTTGACTGTGGATGGTATCGATGATGCTGATCTCATCTGGAATGTGAACGTAACGTACGTTTCTGCCAGTGACGAAGAAGTCATCCAGTTGCAAGGCCTTGCCTGCCCTGTCAGTGTACAGCACTTCTGAAAGACGGACATTCATGAAGGCGTCGACATTAATAATCCGTCCTCTGACGGAGCTCTCGTCTCTCAGCTCCACAGTGGTGACATGGCCATGTATACCCTGGAGAAGGATGATGAGGCTGTTCTCAGAAATTGTTCGCTCTTTAATGGAGTGGCTCACCGACATGATGGCTCAGGTTCTGCAATTAACTTAAAGAAATTGAAAGATCAAGTCCAACTACCAAACCTCTGTGACAGAACAGCATCAGAGTCTGAAAGAAAAAACACAAGAAACACAAACGTAGCTGGATTGTAATGGTCCACCAAATAGAGACAAGGGGCTGTTTTGTTTCTCCGTTTCAATCAGGGCACTGCCTCCCGATAGGGATTTACAGATAGGCAGCACTAAATCCACAAATTTGCACGCAAGTCTGAGGAGCCAACATACCAATAACCAGTGGAAAGCAAAAAAAAACTGCAGATACTGGAACTCAGAAAAAAATGCTGGATATATTAGGTCAGGCACCATCCGTAAAAAAGAACCAAAAATGTTTTAAGTCAGAAACTCTTCTTCAGAATAATATCTTTGTAGTCTCACAATCCTCATTAAAGTTAATGGACTTGAAAATCTGGTCTGCTGTCTGATCTGCAGTTCTTCTCCCCCCAATAATTTCTGTTTTTGTTTCAGATTTCCAGCATCTGCATTTTTTTTCATTTTTAATTTGTGTTCTCATCAAAGCCTTGAAGTTTTTTTATTCACGGAACAGGACGTAATCAGGAATTATGATGGCAGAGCCTGACTGCTAGGTATAACTCTGCAAGTACAACAATAACACGTTCTTCCTTGCCTAGAATGTTATCGTGACCATCTACAGACCATTTGTGAGGATGGCTTTACATGCTTGATTAGTCTAGGAAGTGATCAAATCCAGTATCAAGGACAATGCAAGGTGGTAGATCTGTTTTTTTTATTTTGATACTTTTTATTACAATTTTAATACTTTGCCATTTCAGAGGACATTAAGAGCCAACTAGTCATAGTTTGGAGACAGGTCCATAGTCCATGCTGGCCATCAATTACCTGCCTCCATTAATTCTATTTTCCTGCACTTCCTACCTATACCTTAGCATTTCAAATGCTCATATGAATACTTCTGAAATGTTCGAAGAGTATCTGTCTCCACTATCTGCTCTGGCAGTGGGTTTCACAGTCTAACCATCCCCGGGTGAAACATAATCTTCCTCAGAACCCCTCTGAATCAGTTTGGAATATTGTGCAAACAAGGAACTGCTGGTTTACAAAGGAAAGTTGCAAAATCTCAGAACTCAGTAGGTCAGGCACCATCTCTGGAGAACATGCATAGGTGATATGGATCAGTACCTTTCTTCAGACTGATCATTGTATATAGTTCTGGTCTCCCCATTACAGGAAGAACGTGGGGGCTATTGAGAAGGTGTAGAAGAGGTTTGAAGGTATTAGTTTTAAGTAGAGAGTGGACAAATATGGATTGTTTTCTCTGGAACATCAGAATTTGTGGGAAGACCTGATTAAAGTCTATAAAGTTAAGAGAGGCATAGATCGGGTAGACAGTCAGATTATTTTTCTGAGGATAGAAAGACTGGAGGGCAGAGCTATAAGGTGAGCGGGACAAAGTTTAAAGGAGATGTGCGAAGCAAGTTTTTTTTAGAGGGTGGTGGGTGGCTGGAACGTGCTGGCAGGGGTGGTGGAGGCAGGCATGATAGTGACGTCCAAGAGGATATTTCGACAGGCATGTGGATATGCAGGGAATCGATCATGTGCAGGCAGAGGAGTGCAGTTTAACTGGGCATCACGGACATTATGGGCCGAAGCGCCTGTTCCTGTGCTGTACTGTGTCCGGTTGCCTCCACCCCAGGGGGGCGCGGCGTAGCGCCGGCATCCAGGGACCCGAGCCCCAGGTCTCGGCCTCAAGCTTGGCAGCGCCGACCCCGGGAACAGAACCGGCCGCGCCCTACAATTAACTCCCACCACACTGAGCAAAGGATCGGCTGAGCAGCCCACGCCGCTGCCTGGACGCCATAGGTTCACTTACTGTGAAACACTTACTTACAGCAGCGCCGGGCAGGTGGGCCGCCGACAGCAGGCCGCGTCTCCTTGGTTACAGCAGCGCCCCCGGGCGGCAGAGAGCGGCCCTGCACCCGGACGCGGCTCGGCTCAAGATTATAGAGCGGACTTGGCCAAAGATCTTATAGCGAACTTGGCTGGGCTGGGCTGGGCTCGGCAGCCTTGAGTCAAGGTGCTTAAGAAGGAACTGCAGATGCTGGAAAATCGAAGGTACACAAAAAGGCTGGAGAAACTCAGAGGGTGCAGCAGCATCTATGGAGCGAAGGAAATAGGCAACGTTTCAGGCCAAAACCATTTTCAGCCCAAAACGTTGCCTAGTTCATTTCCTTCGCTTCATAGATGCTGCTGCACCCTCTGAGTTTCTCCAGCCTTTTTGTGTACCTTGGGACAAGGTGCTGCAGGTTCACCCGGATACAGGTACAGAGAGGGACGCTGGTTAAAGCCCGAGTGTTATCAAGAACTGTGTTGGAAGGAGCTGCAGACATTGGTTAACACCTTAAGATAGATAGAAAATGCTTGAGTAACTCAGCGGGACAGGCGAAGGAATAGGTGACGTTTCGGGTCGAGATCCTTCTTCAGACTGAGAGTCAGTGGAGGGTGAACTTAGGGAGAGGGGAGATACGGAGATAAGGTTACTAAACCGGTTGCTAAACACTTTAACGACCCCTCCCATTCACACACTGACCTTTCTGTCCTGGGCCTCCTCCATTGCCAGAGTGAGGCCCAGCGCAAATTGGAGGAACAGAACCTCATATTTCGCTTGGGCAGCTTACATCACAGCGGTATGAACATTGACTTCTCTAACTTCAAGTAACCCTTGCTTTCCCTGTCTCTCCACCTCTCCTGTACCCAGTTCTCCGACCAGTCCGACTGTCCCTGATTACATTTTTTCTCGATTTGCTTTGTTGCTACCTTCCCCTAGCTAACAATGATCTATAGGGAGGTTTCACGGCAGTCGGACCATGACCCATACTGTTACTATGCTACTCCAAATGGAGTACACACGATGAACCGCAGGTAGGCACTTACCATTGTTTCCAGCGTAGCGGGCCCGTTAAAACCCGCCGAAAATGTCAATTTTTGTGCTGTAAATAATTATGGAAATCGGGATAAGCGTGTGAGACATTTAGCCTACTTCAGAATTCCAAAAGTGAGGAGAAATGACGGTAGATAGAAGTGAGAGCTGAAGGGACAACAACAGACAGAGTGCTTAGCGAACATTGGCTGTTTGCTCACTGCATTTCATCAACTAAGGCATTATTTGTGTTTTTTCTTGATTCCTTTGGCATCTAAAAAGTTTCAAAAGTGATAAATCTGGCTGTAAATTTTTTAAAGCGTCCATGGTTCTCAAGTGGGCTTTTACATACAAAATGAAAACGCATCTGAAGAAAAATTTACAGCCAGATTTATCACTTCTGAGACTTTTTAGATACCAAAGGAATCAAGAAAAAACACAAATAATGCCTTATTGTTGATGAAATGCAGTGAGCAAACGCGATAATTCCCAATATTTTCAATTCCGATATCTGCACGGCCAATGTTTACCAAGCACTTTCGCTTCTATTTACCTACATTTCGCTTCACTTTTGGAATTATAAAGTTGGGGACATGTCTATCACACGTACCCCGAATTTCTTTCAACGCAAAAATTCAACATTTTGGCGTTTTTTTAACAGATAGGAAAGTACGCGTTTCTTGCATTAATAATATATCGGAAGTTACGGATGTCCTCCAGATGGATTGAGCGGCTCCGTGCGTCAAGCCCTATGACCCAGTGACTTTACGTGCAACCCCCCTATTCTACATTTTTCTTTAACTTCACCCGCTTTGGTCTCTTCCTTCTCACATCACATTTCCTTATCTGTGTATGTCCCCTTCCCGACTCTCAGTCTGAAGAAGGTTGTCTACCCAAAACGTCACTTCTGTTGTCATATATTGTCTCCCAGACCCGCTGAATTCCGCCAGTACTTTGTGTTCTGCTCAGTATTCCAGTATCTACACTTCCTTGCGTCACCAGTAACTCGCAGGTTCTCCCTGTTTAAATCGTGGGATTAGATGCAACTCACATCCCACTGTCACCTCTCCAGTTCTGTTTGGGACTCCACATCCGTATATAATGTGCCATTTCGGTAACTTCAGGGGACTGTTTGACTTTTAAAGCGTTTATATTTACTCTTATGAACACTATTTATTTTGTGGCCAATTTGGATCATAAACATGGCTGGATCATGAATGCTTCAGTTTCTTTAACACATACTTGTTTTTTATTGGTTCTTAATCAAGGATTAACATCTTTTATGACCATCTCTTGTATCTTTCAAGCAAACTATATTCCTCAGCATTCACGTTCCGTTAATATTCAAGAATTTCTGGAGGTCAAAGTGAAATGTTTCTGATTTCTTGGATAATTTGTAAACACCTTGTAAACATAATTGTTTAGAGCTCAGTAGTAGCAGACATAAGATAAAGGGAAATCTGGAAAGTAGAGAGGAGACTATGGTTTGGCCAGGTTTGGAGAGGTTTTCTGTTATTTGACTGGAACTCTGGGACCCGTGATGGCTCAGAAGGATCAGAGCTGGGGAGCTTGGTGGTTTATGACATATATAAACGATTTGGTTGAAAATGATTGGTAATTTTGCAGTTGACACAAGAATTAGCAGTTATGTATCGTGAGGAAGGTTGTTAAAAAATTCAGTGCAATGTAGGCCAGTAGAAAATATGGGCAGAGAAATGGCAGATTAAGTTTAATCTGGAGAAATATAAGGTGTTAACATTAAATGCAACAGGAAACTACACGTGACTAGCAGGACACCCGAGGAACATTGATGTAGAGAGATCGAGGGATCTTGAGGTACAAATCCAGAGCTCCCTAAAAATGGCAACACAAGTGGATAGGGTAGTAAAGGCATATGTCAAACACATCTTCAATTGGTCAGGGTGTTCAGTATAAAAACTGAAAAATCATATTGCATTTGTATAAAACTTTACAGTATCATACGCAATTCAGGCTACCACATTACAGGAGAGATGTAGAGGCTTTGGAGAGGAAGCAAAAGAGGTTCATCAGAATGTTGCCTAGATTAGAGAGTATGAGCTACAAGGAGAGGTGGGACAAACTTGGATTGCTTTTTCTGCAACTTCAGAGGCTGAGGGGCAACTAAATAGATGTAAATAAAATGCATGAGAGGCATAGATGAAGCAGAAAGACAATGTATTTTTCCCCAGGGTGGAAATATCAAAGACTTGAGGGTGTAGTTTCAGGGTGAGTACTGGAGATTAATGAGGCAAGGTTTTATTTCACTTAGAGTGGTAGGTCCAGGAATACGTTGCCGAGGAAGTGGTGAAGGCAGATATGATAGCAGCTTAAGAAGCTTTTAGGCAAACACATGCAGGGATGGAGGGAAATTGATCATAGGTGGGCAGAGGGGAGTTTAAATTGACATCCTGTTTGGCATAGATATCATGGACAAAAAGGCCACTACTTTTCATTAGCCATTTCCCAGCTAATTTGAAATGCTGACACAAAGGCTGAAAGATATGTAGAAACCGCTAAAGGAAGCAAGCTATGGTAAGATACAAGCACCTTGGGTTGCCAGGTCCACAATGATCAGTCCATATCTGCATGAGAAAGGCACGGACAACATTCAATCATTGGGTAATGTGACAAAACAATATACACTCCATAAATGTGCCAAGGAACGAGCATCCGCAACAGAGCGCAAACACCCACCCTTGACATCAAACTTTATCACTGTCAGTAACCTGAGGTAGAGGATCATCCATGTCCAGGAACTCAACAGGATCAGCCCCATGTATCTATTGGCTACAAAAACAGATCAGGGATTGGGTATTCTACTGAAAGGGATTTGTAACTGGTAGTGCTGTTGCATCACAGTGTCAGTGAGCAGGGTTCGATCATGACCTCGAGTGCAGTATGTGTGGACTTTGCACATTCTCTCTGTAACCGCGTGGGTTTCCACCAGATGATCTGCATTCCCTCCACATTCCAAAGACGTGTGAGTTTATGGGGAAATTGGCCTCTGTAAATTGCCCATAGTATGTAGGGGTGGGGTGAGAAAATGGGATAACATCACACGTGTGACCCGAAACGTCACCCATTCCTTCTCTCCAGAGATGCTGCCTGTCCATCTGAGTTACTCCAGCATTTTGTGTCCACCTCTGATTTTAACCAGCATCTGCAGTTCTTTACTACACAAATGTTCTTAATTTGTTAGATTACCATCTTGCTTCAAGTTACACTATCATTGGACATTACATAACCCTAGCAAATGCAGGCAATACTCAGCTATTCAAGCAGCATTAGTGGAAAGAAACAATGTTTTAGTTCAACGATCTTGCACCTGCTGCCTGACAGGCTGAGTATTTACAGCATCTTCTGCTTTTATTTCAGATTTCCAGCATTGCTTTTGCAACCCTTTATCTATCATGGACCTTGCCTTTTCACTATTTCCTTCCCCCCTCCTCCTTTCTTTGTATTTTAAAACCAGTTTTATTTCCAACATACATTATGCTAAATTGTCATTGCTGTTTTAATAGTAGACCAGGATTATTCAGAAAACATCATATAATAATAAAACTATCACTCAGTTCAAATGTAATTTTTTAATAAAGTTCTTACTATTTAAAGCAATATTAATAAAAACATTTAATGGTAGATATTAATAGCTGGGCTCAGGGACCAGAAATCCTCTGCCTCTTAACATTTAGAATAGAACCAAAAGCAAAATACAATGTGCTGGAGGAACATAGTAAGTCAGACAGCCTCTGTGGAGGGAATAGATTGGTGACATTTTAGGTGGGGAACCTTCTTCAGACTCTATTCACAGATGCAGCTTAACCCAGTGCCAAGTTACTCCAGCACTTTGTGTTTTGCTTAAGTATCCAGCATTCACAGTTCCTTGTGTCTCCAGAATAGAATCAAAGTTTGTCATGTACAAATCTGAGCTGCTTGAGAAAACTGCTGGGATTTTCACAGAACTACTTGGACATTTTCATGGTATGACCCAGTGATCAATCTGCCACACACAAAGACTCTGTCAGAAGCAACAATCTCAGTGTAATACATTCTATTGCATGAAATACTTTGCCCCCAGTACCACATACACACACACATACACTGCACACTGACGCCAGCTTGATCGTGTTGTAACCTGCACTGAGTGGGTTCAACGGCACAGCACACAAACCAACCATTCACATCACCTTTTACCCTAGTCTAGCCACTCTCCCACAATGGATGGTTAAGGACCAGTAATGACCAAGAGCAACTTGAATTTCACTGATGTGGACTCTGGAAAGAAATAAACACAGTTGTCACTCCAGAAATTCATTTCTCTCCGACTTGCCACTTCATTTACTGAACCTACCATTTGTCTTAACATCCTCATGCCAGGTTCTGAGGGTGAAAAGCAGTGGCGATTACAATTACAGTTAGACTCATTTAACAGTGAACCTGTCCAAAGGTGCACAAAACCATACAGAACAGGAGTTCAGCTCTTGGTACAGAAAGTAGTTGAGCTGTAAATAACAAATGTTCAGAGTTTTGAAAGCCGTTCGATGTTGTGCTGAAGGAAAGTCGCAGGTAAGAGCCTGCATTGTCTCAGCTGCTGACGGGCAGGAGGTCACAGGTTGTCCATCATGGCCAGGAGGTCATCGCCTTTACTGCAGTCGTGCCTGGGCTGCTGCTCCTGCACACAAAACTCCCCCATAATCCGCACCAACTCTTCTTGCTGCTGCTGGTCCTGGAGAGGAGGAGAGCACACAGTCTGATCAGCGGGCTGCCGGTTGGCGAGAGGGAATCAATTACGGCTGAATGTGTGAATGCGGTGCACACTGCGTGGTATAGTTGGAGTGGAGCTTGTGGCTTTCTTTCTGAATCGCCAACAGGGAAAATGTAAAACCACCTCCACTGTTAGGATAGAGCACACTATAGCTGGAATCCTCGCTCATAATTGTCATGTAGTGAGTTCTGCTGAAGACCATGCATCTCCAACACAGGGCAAGGCAGAATATGTTTGAATGAATGTTAGAAATTGCAGGAGGAGTAATCTCCTTCAGCCTGTTCCACAGATCAGAGTTGTTCTGATCTTTAAACCTCGCTCCACTTTTCTGCTCAATATTCATAATTCTAGTTTCCATGGCTGTCCATGAGTTAATTTAATCTCAACGCTGACTATGCCCAACGTCTCGGCATCCATAGTCCTCTGGAAGTATATTTCAAATAAAGTAATCTTCCCCCAACCCCGAATGAACAAATAGGATCATGTGCTCATTTACATGAGCTACTATCGAGGCATTGTAGTTCATGGGCATACACGATTTAACATCTTAGGAGTGAGGAAGTCGGAAGGATAATCTCAGATCCATGCATTAAACAGTAACATTGCTGCAAATAACCAGGTCATTCGCTCACCTTGATGGCTTGTATGTTGACAACCCCCTCAGAGAGCTCTGGAGGCCTTATGGTTGCTGCTTGGCTGTAACACAAAAACAGGTCAAGACAAAAGGCTGTGGTTTCTTTAGAGCTTAAGAAAGTGAACAGGTGTGTTGTATTTCTGCAATGCTCCTCTTTTAGAAAGCCACTCGTACAAGATATTATCATAGAATCATGGGATTTAATGCACGGCACCCATGTCTGTGCCAACCAAAAGAAGGCACTACATAAATAAGACGCACTTCCTGGAGCTCAGTTTACAAGCTTGTAGCAAATTATACCACTCATCCTTCCAACAGTGCATTCAAAACCCCAGTATTTTTCAGGTGAAAATTGTTTTTTCAAGAAGTTAAGATACAGCTACATACAGTAGGACTTTGGTTATGCTGCATTTACAGTATTGTGCAAAGTTGTGGTCATCCCATTACGGGAAGGATGTGAAAGTTTTGGGGAGGATGCAGAAAAGATTTACCAAATGCCTGAATTAGAGAGGTTTAGCTATGGATAAACTTGGATTGTTTCTCTGGAACATACAGAGGTTGAGAAGTTTATAAAATTATGAGAAGCAGTGACAGTCAGAACCTTGTTCCCCCCAAGGAGGAAACGTCAAAGACTTTAGGGTTTAAAGGAGATGTGCGGAGCAGGTTTTTTTACAGAGGGTGGTAGGTGGTGGAATCAGATGATAGTAGTGTTTAAGAGGCTTTTAGATAAGCACTTAGATATGCAGGAAGTGGAGAGATAATGATCATGTCTGGGCAGATAACATTAGTTTCTCTTGGCTTTATGTTAGGCATAGACATTGTGAAGGGTTTATTTCTCTGCTGTACGTTTCTATGATCAATGGTCAATTTGCTTATAATTTTGCTGTTGAATAGCAAATTGCTATGCTGATTATCAACCTTGCTACTAAAGAGAATAGTTTATTTTTATTCTGAATTTTTTTTGTATAAACCTCGGTTAATTCTTTTGCTCAAAGAACCCCAGCCCTGCCAGACTCTTCCCATTGCAAAATGTTCTTGTTGTGGATGTGGGGAAGACATGGGTGTGTTTATGGGTGGATGCATGTTGTCAAGAGTGAATGTTTGAACAAGTGGGTGCCTCTGTAGTTATGAATCCTGCTCATTTGAAAGAAACAATGTGAACGTTGGCATGGTCAACTTACTCTTCCTCCTCATCTGTGCCAAACAGATTTAGGCGAAATCCTGACTCGTTGCCTGCTGATTTCTTGACATCAAGACCTCCCATTAGGCGCGCAAGAAGATTTAGCTCCTCCTTTGCCAATGGATTAGGTGCAGCATTCTCCTAGAGTGAAGGCCAGGAGCCAATCAAGTCCACAGAAATATCCAAAAAGTAAAATAACAGATACAGATTAGCACTGCCCAGGGCTAATACATAAAATGCTGCAAATACTTAGTGACAGGCAGTATCTGGGGAGAGAAGAAATGTGAACCGTTCAGGTCAGTAGCTTTCCATAATTTGGAAAAGTTGGGAATGAAATAAAACTTAAAGTTGTACAGTGAGTGGGGAACTGGATGGTTGAATACGCCTGTCTACGTCGTATCTGTGCCTAAGATGAGGCGAGAGCAAGCGTAGGCTCGGCAATATTTTCGCTGGACACCTCCACCCAGTCTGCCTAAACCTGAATATTGACTTCTCTAACTTCAAGTAACCCTTGCATTCCCTCTCTCTCCATCCGCCTTCCCCCCCTTCCCAGTTCTCCAACCAGTCCCCGATTACATTTTATCTGTGTTGCTTTGTTGTTACCTTCTCCCAGCTAACAATGATGTATTCTACATTTGATCTCCATCCCCTTTGTCTAATTTTCACACCTTACACTTCCTTATCTCTGTATCTCCCTCTCCCCGACTCAGTCTGAAGAAGGGTCTAGACCCGAGACGTCACGTATTCTACTCTCCAGAGATGTTGTCTATCACTCTGAGTAACTCCAGCATTTTGTGTCTGTCTTTGGTTTAAAGCAGCATCTGCAGTTCCTTCTTACAATTATGGTAGTCATTGTTGCCAGCCACTTTCCACATGATGTTAGGGGTAAGACTGTCAATGTAGTTCAAGAATATGAGACTGTTGTGATTGTTGCAACTGCTCCTTCTCTTCTCCTCCTTCACTTGCCTCTGTCCTTATCCCTTCTGTTCCCCTCCCTCCTTCCTCCCACACCGCAATGCAGCCACAATTAAATAAGAGTCATGAAAAGCATTTTAATTCCCCTTCTTGTTCCCATAACAATCTTTCTACCCTCCGCAACTACACTACCAGAGTGTGGCGAGAGGCAAACTGGAAGAACACACCCTCATATTCCGCTTGTGTAGCCAACAACCCAACAGCACAAAAGGTAACTTCTCCAATTTCATGTAACCCATCTTTTCATCTGACTGCTTTTTACCCTTCCCTCCACCCACTGTGCACACTTTTCTCCCTCTGCTCCCGTCAACCAGTTCTATTCCCCTCTTCCTTCCACCTATTTCCCAACCCTCCTCAGTTCAAGGCCTCAATTTCCTTTTATTCCCTCTTCACCATTACAACCCCCCTCAGGTTCCCTTCCTTCCACTATTCACCCTCCAGTTTATTTTATCAAGATTCCAGCATCTACAATCTCACTCATCCCCATATTAATTGGCTGCAGATAACATGCAGGAAATACACTAACAGATTCAAATAAGGTTGAGGTAAAAAGTATTAAATACAAATCTGGAATTGAATGGAAGGTCAGCCAGCATCGGAAAAACAACAATATTTTTTATTCTATATAATTTGTAAACAAGGCATGCAAAAATAAAAATTAATAAAAACAATTGGGAAGAACAGGTAGAATCAAAGAGAAGCTAGCTGAAGAGGCAAATGCCAGGCTTGAGCGGCTATAACGGCACTTACCTTTGCACGGACAGATGAACTCTTCATTGTTCCCATCATGTGGGTTTCCACCTGCCGGGAAACACTGTACCTGTGGCCATTTAGACAAGGTACAAACAGTCATAGACAGGCACTTCATGGAACATCAACAGTAACAAAAGGAGGTTTTAATAAACAATATATTCAGAAGCAATGGTTGTATGGTGTGTGGCCACCACCCAACTCCTTGAGACAACCATTGGACAAATAATCCTGGACCAACTGACTGTGAATTGTAGGTAATACATTGCTATTTCTACCTGCGTTATTTTCTTGTGTACAAGAATCAGATACAAATAGCATGAAATACCAGTATAATTATATTACAAAATACTGTAGGTCTTACAAAATAGTTTCATGAACAGACAACACAGAGGCATCAATTATCAACCCAGTTATTCCCTTAATCGTTGCTATCCACAGAGACAATTGTTTCTAATTTGTTTTGGATTTTAAGAATGTCCACAAAAATTTGCATCTGGTAGATCATGGCGCAGGGCATTTCTATGAATATCTCTACTTTCCTAATCCAGACGAGACCAAGCAGAGTTGTGTAGAAAGGAACTGCAGATGCTGGTTTACACTGAAGATAGACACAAAATGTTGGAGTCATTCAGCAGGACCAGCAGCATCTCTGGAGAGGGTCGACATCCTTCTTCGACGATGACTTTCTTAGATAATCTATACTATTTTCTCCACTGAAACTGTCAATTCATGTCTCGATACATATTCTAATTCTGCAAAAAAATTTAACACACATCTTTTAAGAACTCAGCTAGTGGCCCCTCTGTGCCTGTGTGCAAGTCATAAGGATCTTTGCATTTCACCCCCATGCACATTTTCAAAGCAAAGTTAGCCAGGGTCCTTTGTACTAATCTTCCCCTGAAATATGCATTTGGGAGATGTAGCATGAGTCACCTATCCCTTGTGTAACCCAAGCATAAGCCTGGTTCCCTCTAACCACCCTATCTGAACTGTCTTTCTATAATTCTCCTGTTGCAAGGGGTTCCAGCTCCAACCCTTGCAGCAAATTCATCCTTCTTCTCCTGGGCTATGACTCAATGAAAAACCCTTTCCATGCAGAGGATAAAACAGCACACATCTCAGAATCCTGCACTTTCATGGGACTTGCACTCATTGATACAGATCAGAATGTCCTGGGTTGTTTGTTTCATAGATGTCTCCATACTGCGCATCATGTTCACACCAGAACATTTGCTTGACTCGAGGCTGGGTATCACATCTAATCTCCTCCTCATTCAATATGCAGAGGAATAGATTATCGGT
The DNA here is from genome assembly GCF_028641065.1 of Leucoraja erinaceus. Taxonomy (NCBI): domain Eukaryota; kingdom Metazoa; phylum Chordata; class Chondrichthyes; order Rajiformes; family Rajidae; genus Leucoraja; species Leucoraja erinaceus. The sequence continues at coordinate 8,542,914 of NC_073402.1, read as the reverse complement.
TAGTATTTATGCTGTATTTTAATTTTAATTAACAGAAGCATGGGGCAATTTAAATGGTGACAGAAACTAACTGTTTAGCATTAACAATTAGGAACATCCACTATGACTTGGAGACGTATGTCCCAGGGTCTTCTGGTCTGTGGAGCTTAGTGTCAAATTGTCATTGCTCACCAAAAAACTAAAAATGATCAATGGATCGTTTTCAGGGAGATGGCGATAGTTGGCTCAGCTTATACATTCCTGCGTTTGTGCCCAACAGATCCTAATGACATGGCATACTTACATGTTGGTGCCGAGCTTAATGACACGGTCACCAAAGAGGTTTAAGGATCCTTCTGCCAATGCACTTGTATAATTGCCAACGGTTTGGAACTTTCTCTGCTTCACCTCTTCTCCATTATAGTTAAACATTCTAGGACAAAATGACACAAACCAAAAGTCAATGTTGTCACATCGTAAAAATATTGCAATTAATTTCGTGCTCAACGTTAGAATTCCTAATGGTCTCTATTATTAGTCAGTGATGAATGTATATATTCTAATTGGATTATGTAGGAGTGGTTTAATATTAAGTTTGAGTATACTTACAACCTGAATTTATGAAATACAAAATGTACATCTAATGCAAGTCACACGATTTTTACAACACAAAACTTCCAAGAAGCTAAACTTTTTGAAACATTGCTGTGATAAAAATCTGCAAATGCTCAATCTCCACAAATCTGCAAATGCTCAAACTCCATGAGGTGTAAAACACTGAAAATAATCAACTCTTTTTGTCTTGCAATCATGCAAGGTTCCTATTCTCTTTTCTCATCATTGTTGCTGATCTGTCTGACAACTGCGATGACATCGGAAAACTTGAAATCGAGTTGACATTGTACTTGACTTCACAGTCATGTGTGTGCAGGGAGTCGAGCAGAGGACTGAGCACACAGCAGGAGGAGGAGCACCAGCGGAGCACCAGTGTAAAGGATATGGGTGGCCAAATAACCAATATTTATGAAATTCCACAAAGAAGATTTGTGAACATGCTTGCATATCTTGCAAATGAAAAGCAAAATGAACAAGTTCCCTGAGAAAAGTGAGACAAATCATGCCACAAATCTATGAACATGACAGTATTGAGCACAAGAATATTGTATTACATTGTTCAAGAGTTGGGATGTTATATACATTGTAGGATGTGGTATATTGTATACATTCCTGGTTGCCATACTATAGGAAGGATGCGAGTAAGTTGGAACGGGTGAGTAAAGATTGAGAACTACATTGCTGGGTCTGGATGGCTTGAATTACAAGTAGAGACTGGATAGCAGGGGCTGTTTTCTTAGTGAAGGACGCAGTTACTTTACAATAGTTTATAAACCCATGAAGGCATGGATAAGGTGAATAGTTGCAGTGTTTTTCACAGGGGAGGGGTTGCGAAAGCTAGGAGGCATAGGTTTATGGAGAGCAGGGAGAGATGGTGGGTATATAGAACGAGAAGTGTAGAGGTAGGTATACTTACAACATTTAAAATACATTTGGACAGGCACATGGATTTGAAAGTTTAGAGCAATATGATCTAACTGCGGGAAAATGCGATTAGCTCAGATTGACACCTTGATCGGCGCAGACAAGTTAGGTTGAAGATAAACACAAAAGCTGGAGTAATTAATCTCTGGAGAGAAGGAATAGGTGACGTTTCGGGTCGAGACCCTTCTTCAGGCTTAGGCAGAGTTACGTTGAAGGGTCTATTTTCATGCTGAATGACTCCGTGGCAGGAGACGTCTCATCCAGGAAACTATTAAGGTTTGACGTCAGTCTAGTACAAGCATTTAGCAAAATAATAGACACAAGAAACTGCAGCTTCTGGAATCTTGAACAAAACAAAGTGCAGGACACTTCTTCAGATATCAGTCTGACGAAGGTTTTGAACCGAAATGTCGTCCGTCCATTCCCTTCATTGATGCTGCCTGACCTGCAGAGTTACACCAGCAAAATAGGTTTTGGCAAAATAATGGAATTGATCACCAGCTAAAGGTTTATGGATAATCCAGTTAATTTCCTTTACTACTCATCAGTGCCTTTTCTATTTATTACTGATCTAAAAGAGGGAGAGAAGACATCAATAACCCTGGAGCAGTCTTCTCACCAGATGCCCCGACTCTGAAATAAGTTCTTCAATTACTATTCATGGGTACCCAACTTTCAAATTTTTGTTTACAATAATTCAATCTGCTTCTGCTGGAATGTCCACGGGTCATTTAGAACTTCAGTGTACTGTGGAAAGTGTTGTAATGTTGGTGGGATCACCGCCTTACAGAGACGATGAGTTGAATCATTTTAGCAACAATTTCAATTAAATGAGTTAATTGAGCTTTATTGTGTTAATGTGTTTATGTGGATGGAATTCCTGCTTTGTGATTACTGCATGTTTCACAGAACTTTCATTAGACATAACGATTTAGCGTGGGGAAAAATGCCAAAAAACAAACTGAGCAATTGCTTGGTTACATTTTAGAAGATCGCACAGAGCCAACACAATTATATTTAGAAAATAGCAAGGAATAAGAGGACATAATTTTTGAAGCAAATAACTTTCTTTCTGCTGCAATGGAGCAAGGCAAGATGGTGGCCACGTGGTCAGGAAATCATCATGAGAAATCCTAAGGTACAGACACGTGTGAATAAACCAATGTGTTACCTTATCAGCCCTGGGACGTGTGTTCCACAAGGTACAGGCCCAGTAACTGGCAGCACAAATCGGCCATTAGAATTCTGAACCTTATCCTTCAGAAATATGGAGACCTAATGAGATAAATTAAACACATTAAATAATAAATAATACCATGTGCTACCATTATACATTTCCTTTCATGATTCATGTTGCCGATGAGCATTCATGATTACGTAGCAACCACCATCCTCGGGTACCCAATCCCTATTTAATGGTAAAAGGAAAATCAGCATATTAAAAGATTTCATTTTAAGAAAACGAAAATGAAAAATATTGATTTATTTGGGATCTAAATTGTAGTTTCTAGTTTCATTGCAATTCTTCACAAGGGAGTTGAATGAGTTTGCGAGTTGAGAATGATTATGATTCATAATATTTTTTAGTTACTCCCAGTCGCTCAGAACTTGTTCAATTGATCCAAGGGGTTGAAGTTTGAGATGGTACACAAAAAAGCTGGAGAAACTCAGCGGGTGCAGCAGCATCTATGGAGCGAAGGAAATAGGCAACGTTTCGGGCCGAAACCCTTCTTCAGACTTCAGTTTGAGATGGTTGGCCCAAGAGGAACGTTTCTGAAAAGTTCCCTTAATTAGTTGTGTCATCCCTTTTCTATTCGTTTTTTTCCCCAAATTGAATACAAAAGCAAACATCACAAATTTTGCACCTTTGGCCAAAATTAAAATAAAATCACTTTATCTTTACAAATATTGCTCTTACAATTGTAGGAACTACAAAATGAGAAATAATGGGATTTATATGAGTGACTTTTTAGATAGTGCCTAGTAGAATCGATAAAAGAGAATCAATGGTACTTTATTGTTAAATGTACCTAGGTACAGTGAAAGTCAATGAAGGAATACGTTTATTAGCCAAGTATTTACATACAAGGAATTTGCCTTGGTGCTCTGCCCGCAAGTGATAACATGACATACAATGACAGTTAGGAATGACACATAAACCATTAAACATTAATAATAAAACATTATCGATTAAACATGTGAATTAAATAAAATACCAGAGGAAAAGGAGGCAACAGATTTTTGGTTACTGAGTAGAGCTACTACTTGTGGAAAAAAGCTGTTTTTATGTCTGACGGAGGCAGCTTTGACAGTTCGGAGTCGTCTTCCAGAGGGAAGTGATTCAAAGAGTTTGTGGCCAGGGTGAGAGGGGTCAGAGATGATCTTACCCGCTCGCTTCCTGGCCTTTGCAGTGTACAGTTTGTCAATGGAGGGAAGGTTGCAGCCAATAACCTTCTCAGCTGATCGGACGATTCGCTGAAGCCTCCAGGTGTCGTGCTTGGTGGCCGAGCCAAACCAGACCATGATGGAGAGGGTGATGACAGACTCTACGATGGCCGTATAGAATTGGACCATCATTGCCTGTGGCACATTGTGCTTTCTCAGCTGCCGTAGGAAGTACATCCTCTGTTGTGCCCTTTTGACTGTGGAGTCGATGGTAGCCCCCCTCTTAAGGTCCCTGGAGATGATGGTTCCCAGGAACCATCCTTAGATGTGACTGTGGTGTTGTTGATGGTGAGTGGGGTGAGGGGAGGGGGAGCTCTTCTGAAGTCTTCAATCAATTCCACTGTCTTGAAAGCGTTGAGCTCTAGGTTGTTGCAATGGCACCAGGTTGCAAGCTGTGTCACTTCCTGTCTAGGCAGATTCCACCCCATTAGTACAATCAGGGTAGTGTCGTCCGCAAACTTGAGAAGCTTGACAGAGGAATGCATGCAATTCAGTAAAATCTTACTATACAGAAGCACACTCATACCCAAGCACAAGAGTGTAAACGAGAATATACTGAGATAGTACCCAAGAGTCGTCATGTTTCCGCCACCAACTTGTATCTTTCAAGTTTCTCGAAAATATAGTCTTAACCTGGCGGATAAGATGTAGAAACAAAGAACTGCCGATGCTGGTTTATACCAAAGATAGACACAAAGTGCTGGAGTAACTCAGCGGGTCAGGCAGCATCTCTGGAGTTGTTTTGGGTCAGGACCCTTCTTCATACTGAAAGTAGAGGGTGTGGGGGGGGCAGGTGATTTCTATGCTGAAAATCATGAGATTCTTACACACAACTAGGGCACAAGGGATCAGAGGTAACAGACTGTTTAAGAAAGAACTGCAGATGCTGGAAAAATCGAAGGTAGACAAAAATGCTGTAGAAACTCAGCGGATGAGGCAGCATCTATGGAGCAAAGGAATAAGTGATGTTTCAGGTCGAGACTCTTCTTCAGACTGGGGTAATAGACTGATATGGTTTGAGGATTGGCTTAAAAACAGAAGAGAGAAAAGGAATGTGTAATTTTCAGGCTGTGTAACTGACTAGTTGGATCTGGCAAGGAGTCAGTAATCTTATCAATGATTTAGATGCAGGGTCCAGTATAAAATATCCAAGTTTACTGATGAAACTAGGTGATAGTCTGAGTTGTGAGCAGTGAAGACTTTAAAGGGATCGAGACAGTCTAGAAAATAAGATTGGGTTATTGAATATAATGTGGAAAGGTATGAAGTCATAATTTGGGGAAATAAGAGGAAATCAGGATACTTTTGAAACGGTAAGCGAGAGACAAGTGTTGGTGTCCAGAGGGACCTGTGTGTACTCCGAAACAAACTGCTATACAATTAAGATGCAGGTATAGAAAATAATTAGAAAACAAACGATATTGCAAGAAGTCTGAAGAAGGATTTCGGCCCGAAACGTCGCCTATTTTCTTCGCTCCATAGATGCTGTTGCACCCGCTGAGTTTCTCCAGCAATTTTTTGTGTACCTTCGATCTTCCAGCATCTGCAGTTCCTTCTTGAACAAGATATTGCAAGAGATCGTGCTACAATTATAAAAAGGTCCTGATTTGACTGCATTGGACAATTGTGTGAAGGTCTGGTCTTCTTATTTAAGGAAAGACTTACTTGTGATAGCGGATTGCATTAGAGCTTCACCAGACTGATTCTTGGTATTGCGCAGATAGGGGTGGGCTGGACACTGGTCTGTCACAGACGTAGAGATGGGCCAATACTATCCCAAGTTTAGAACAATGAGAGAACTTATCAGATTGCTTAAGGGCTTGCCTGGTTATATGTAGGGGTGTCGTTTCCCTTGGCTGGTATATTTAGAAACAAATGTCAAAGCAGAAGATTGGTCACAGAAATGTTGTCACCTTGAAGACAGAGAATCATTTTTGGGTCTCAAACTATGAGGCTATGTAATTAAGTGTATTCAAGGCAGTTTCATAGATTTTTAGGTATGAGACAATTAAGATATACAAGGTTCATATAGGACAGTGATATTGAGGAAAAAAGTCGGCCATGATCCTACCAAATGAAGAGAATATGGGAGGGACTAAACAAGCTACTCCTCATCTATTGCTCATGTCATCATGGAACTGGAAGACTACTTACCCTGATATGCAAGTCCTGAAAGAAAAATGAGCAGGGTTTGCCTGATGAGTTGAAACTCCCCAACAGGTAGGCAGCTGTACAACTGTCAATTAAAGAAAGGCAGAAATATATTAATTAAATGCCAAACTAGCAAATTCCAAGATGCAATGAGAGTGTAATTCTTATGCATCCAGAGCATTATCTCAACACAGCATCGTGTTATGTTTGTGCATGACCTTTTTTTATAGGTCATACTCTATCTCGTGAAACCACTGAGCATGTCATATGCCTACTTCACCAACCTATCTGTATTGCCACTTTCAGGGAATTATGGATTTGAACCCCAAAGTCCCTTTGTTCATCAACATTCCACAGAACCCTACCATTTCCTATATATATGTTGTTCCCTGATTTGACTTCCTAAAATGCATCACCTTGCACTTGTTGGGATTTGGAATCCCATCAGCCAATGCTCCACTCAACATTCCATCCAATCTACACCCTTATACAACATACCTCTCTATCGACAACACCACCAATTTCCAAAGATAGACACAAAATGCAAGAGTAACTGCATCACAGGAGAAGATGGATAAAGGGGCTGTCCCACTGTGGCAACCTAATCCGCGAGTTTTGATGAGTTTGCCCTCGACTCATACTCGCAGCATGGTCGACACGAGGTCCTAGGAGGTCTTTGTAACTCTCCTTCATGCTCGAGAGTAGTCCCGGCGTATTTTTCAACATGCTGAAAAATGCCTGCCAGTAAAAAAAGGTCGCCATGGCAAAAAATATATATATATATATATGTTTTTACCTTGTAGGTTTAGTCGAGGTAGGTCATAGTAGGTCGGCATGTTATTCGTAGGTAATCGAGGTTAGTTGAAGGTAGTCATAGATAGTCTTCAACATAGTTGAAGGGAGGTCGAAGGAGATCGAAGGAGGTCGTCTTCATTCTCCACTATTCGGTGTTCAATTTTCCCAAAGTTAGTCTTCAACATAGTCGAAGGAGGTCAAAGGAGGTCTTCAACATAGTCGAAGGAGGTCAAAGGAGGTCTTCTACATAGTCGAAGGAGGTCTTTAACATGATACTTACTCAAACTCTTCTAAACTCACCAATTAGGTCGCCACAGTGGGACAGGCCCTTAAGTAACATTTCAGGTCAGGACCCTTCGTCAGACAACATTCTTACTCATCCATTTTCTACAGAGATGCTGCCTGACCCACTGAGTTACTTTAGCATTTTGTGTCTATGTTTGGTACAAACCAGCATCTGCAATTCCTTTTTATTACCACCAATTTCCTTTTATTGCAAGTAGCACGTCAACTGGCAATTTAGAAAAAAATTACACTTTCACTTTTCATCTGTACAATTCAGAATACAACTTATGAAAGGTTATCAGTCCAAAACCTTCACTATGTTCTTCACTCCATAGATTTTGCCAAACATGCTGTTAATTTCAGAATCATTTTGCCTTTTTATTTTAGATTTCTAGTTTTATTCAGAGGGACCTAGTGTTCTCCATTATACAGTATAATGTTGCTTACGTCTCCATTACAAACATTAGAGGAGCTAGATAACAGGTTAAGAGCAACAGATCCAAATTAGAAATGTTTAAGATGCTGGAAAAATCAACGTAGGCAAAGATGCTGGGGAAACTCAACAGGTGAGTCAGCATCTATGGAGAGAAGAAATAGGTGACGTTTCGGGTCGAGACCCTTCTTCAGACTGAAATGTAAATTCAAATTAGTGATGTAAACATTTATTCTAACTTTCAGTGTCATACACTCTTCTGATCTGAAAATGCAAAAATAACACCGTGTTGTTGTTTTACATGCTCAACTGAACCTTAAATCCACTCTCTCCTGCCATTCTCTCCCACCATCACTGAGAAACTAGTGGACTTTGTCATCATTTTGCTAACACATCCCTTCAGCTGCCCCTCCCACAAGCTCTTGCCATTCAAGCCACATTTCATCCAATGTTCCTTCTGCACTTGTATTAGATTCTAATTTCCCCTGCATATCCCTCTCATATCTGGAACCTAATCACATTGAATAATGGCCAATAATTCTCTACATACCAAGGTAGGTGACATTGTAGTCTTCTTTTTCTCATGTACCCTCCTACTGAATTATTCCTCAAATCAACTACTATCTCCTAGATAATATTGACTGTTTACTGAAAGATGTCACCAGACCACCGCTGTATAAGCTTCTTGTTCATGTTCAAGAAGAAATTGATTTGTGGTTGAATATTTGCTTTGTGTTGGTAAAAATCACAGCATTAAGTGTAAAAACAACACCCACCTCGAGCAGTTGTCGGAATGTCTCATCTACTTGGTTTAAAATGCTTGGAGAATCACGTACAAAGTCCTTGACTGCATCCATATGATTGAACGTGACCAAGATGAGGTCTTTTGGCCGTGGGCAGAGGAGCACTTGGTATTTGAATGCCATCGTCATCAAGTCATAGAGCTGGGGCATATGGAAAAAGATAAAAATACCCAATGCACACAGGGAAAAATATAATTTTCTTTCACCCACCAATAATGATCTTTGTTTCTTTCTGCCCCTTCCTCACCCCAGTCTGCCCCTGAGTTGTTACCATGTGTTCTATTTGACCCGAAGCCTATGATCCCAACCCTACATCAACTGAGGTGGGGAAGTAAGTTGCTGGCTCACAATGTGAACCAACTAATCAGTCCACAGGAGCTCGCAAACAGTAAGAGTCCCATTTATTGTTCGTGCATAATTTTAAGAAACTACATTTAGCTACAGATGGTTGCTGCCCACATCTATTAACCCAAGATATGTGAAAGGGTGAAGTTGGGCCATTGAGTTGGGAGTGTGACTGGCCAAATAAGAAACATTAACATCAGAGCATAGGCCACAGTCGTGGACTGTCAATTTTAAGGGTCTAGCTCAGACCAGTAGCAGATGTAAAAAGCATTTTCTATTTTTTGATTAAAACCAGAATCTAATTTTATGTTTTTGTTAGTAGTTAAATTACTTGCATATTGATAAAACAGTCAATTCATTAGAAGGATTTATTCACCTTGTCCATGCTAGCCTGGTTTAGCCTCATAATGGAGGCATGAGCCAATCGATCAAACACAGTTCTGAGGGCTTTCTTAGAATACAGCTCCTGAGGTTTGAACAGTTCTTCCATGAATTTTTTATTAAACATTGTACTGACAATGTCGTTCATTACTGGAAAAAAGCAGAAAAAAAATTACAATCATAAGCATCTTCTTCGCCAGCCTAGCAGGTAAATAGCATATCATGGGCAGAACTGAACAGTTGAGCAGGAAAAATGTGATTACGCTGGAGTACATAAAATTTATGGAGGATGAAAAATCTAAGGTATGCGGAAGGATTGAATCAAAAAAGGATGTTTTCTTTGGAATAGAACCCAAGCAGTGAATTAATTCAAGTGCATAAAATGATGAGGTGCCTGGATAGAGTAAGCAGGAATGATCTATTCCTATTAGTTAGAGCTGAAAAATGAACTCAGATTTATTGTACCAGAAAGCAGACAAGGATAGGAGTCGGAAACTCAGTACCTTTAGGGTTGGATGAACAACTATACTCAACATCTCCCGGATTTATCTCCACAATTTTTATATTTGTAATCTCCTTTCTTTCATGATCTCCTTTCCTTTCTATTAGCTTACAGTTTCTCTTATCTCTTTCTTTCACTATTTCTTTTCTTTAAAAAAAAAACTTAAAAAATTGAAGCTATGTAAGAACTCTGTAACCAGTTTGTCGTTTATTATCACTTGTACATATGCTTTCAATAAAAAAATAATAAAAAAAACTCAGTACCTCCAGAGACAGAAACCCTTGGCACATTTAACAACTCTTGGACATGTGCTGGAATTGCCCTGAACCGCAGGGTTACAGTCCTAGTGACAGAGATGGAATTTGGCTGAACATCTCTTTTTCAACCAGCACAGACATGATGGGCAAGTGGCCTCTAAAGCTATAGATTTTCATAGATTTCTAAGCAAACATGTGGCCTTCACTCTGTCTATGGATTCACTACCAAGTCTAGGGTGGTGCAGAGACATCCTGAGTTGAGATAGGAAGGGAAACATGGAAGTAGTTTTTTTTAATTTATAGCATTTAAAGTGGATATAAAATCTATAAAAACAATGATTTTTTTTAATTGGAATTTTTTTGATCAGAGAAAGTTACAAACTGTTCAAAAACACTTGGCAGCAGAGACTGTGAAGCCATGCTTTCGGATGGTTAGACCCATAGGACTGCCAGTAGCAAGTATAGCCAGGGGAGTGGGGCAGCTAGGGTGGAAACAGCATGTCAGGGATGGGCAGTGACTTCTATTCTTTCCATGAGGCAATCTGTGGACGATACAAATGGTATTCACCTTCTAACCCCCATGTTTAACTCGCCTGTCTTTTTGCAAATCTCACATATCTCTTAACCATTTTACTTTATACAGGTGCACAACCTTTTATCCGAAGATCCAAATAACGAAAAGCTCCGAATAGCGGACATTTTTTTCGGTCCTTGAAGACGTTCACCGAGGGCGGCCCGCAGGTTGAACTGGCACTGGTTGAAGTGCACATTGTCAGATTTTAATTACCTTTAGGCCATTTTTATAAATTTTGGTTTCACCATGTAGAAATTACAGCCTGGAGTCGATACCCAAAACACCCGACTCGTTGATTTCTTGTGTATCTGACTCCCACCCCTTGGTATAATAATTCTAAATCTGCTGTGATGACATTACACAAGATGGCATTTCATTAGATGTACAGTAAATACCAGCGGAAGAACTGACATACTTTACATACCTTTGTTAACTCACTTTAGTTGTCTCTATTCATTGTTGTTAATTAAAATAATTTGAGGAAACTTGTTTTGGGGATTAAGGGGATGCAGCCCACCCTGTTAGTTTAGGTTAGACGTTGTTTACTATACTTTTATCTAAATGAGCCTATTCTTTTCCTTCATTACCCAACACCTTACTAACCTTTTAACCTAGAATATTGTTTCAAGCATCCCACTGAAAGTAGAAATTATGGTTTGTATTGACGAAAAATTACCAAATTCTTTGACGCTTTGCCAAGACTAGTGATTACTGCTGTTGAGAACTAATTCATCATCACTTACGATTTCTTTTGCAGTAAATCATGAAAATTCATAATCTGTATTCATTTGATGGCATTTGTTTACGTTTTGTTTCTCGTCATTCTGCCGCCAGATGGCAGCACAGATGTGATTTCTCATTCTCGGGTGGAAATAAAGTGTACGGTATGTTTAAAAAGCAGGATTTTTTCCGATTTACGTGGTGTCTGAAATTTATGTTGGGGTTGGAGCTGGAGTCGGGACTCCAGCAGCACCAAAATTGCATTGACTCCGACTCGACGACGATGACTCCACAGCCCTGATTTTTTTCAAGGCACCATAATGTTTGGGGCACAGCAATGTCATGTAAATGAGAGGAGTCATGTTTAGTATTTTGTTGCATATCCTTTGCATGCAATGACTGCTTGAAGTCTGCGATTCATTGACATCACCAGTGCTGGATATCTTCTCTCGTGATGCTCTGCCAGGCCTGTATTGCAACCATCTTTAGCTTATGCTTGTTTTGGGGGCTAGTGCCCTTCAGTTTTCTCTTTAGCATATAAAAAAAAGGCATGCTGAATTGGGTTCAGATCGGGTGATTGACTTGGCCACTCAAGAATTTACAATTTTTTAGCTTTGAAAAACTCCTTTGTTGCTTTAACAGTATGTTTGGGATCATTGTCTTGCTGTAGAATGAACCGCCGGCCAATGAGTTTTGAAGCATTTGATTCAACTTGAGCAGATATGATGTGTCTATACACTTCAGAATTCATTATGCTACTACCATCAGCAGTTGTTTCATCAATGAAGATAAGTGAACCAGTACCTCAGCAACCATACATGCCCAAGCCATAACACCGTGTTTCACAAATGAGGTGGTATGCTTTGGATCTTCGGCAGTTCCCTTTCTCCTCCATACTTTGCTCTTACCATCACTCGGATACAAGTTAATCTTCGTCTCATCTGTCCACAAGACTTTTTTCCAGAATTGTGGTTGCTCTTTTAAGTACTTCTCGGCAAACTGTAAACTGGCCATCCTCTTTATGCGGCCAACCAGTGGTTTGCGTCTTGCAGTGTAGCCTCTGTATTTCTGTTCATGAAGTCTTCTGTGGACAGTGGTCATTGACAAATCCACACCTGACTCCTGAAGAGTGTTTCTGATCTGTCGGATAGGTGTTTGGGTTTTTTTCTTTATTTTTGAGAGAATTTTTCTATCATCAGCTGTGGAGGTCTTCCTTGGCCTGCCAGTCCCATTGCGATTAGTAAGCTCACCAGTGCTCTCTTTCTTCTTAATGATGTTCCAAACAGTTGGTTTTGGTAAGCCTAAGGTTTAGCTGATGTCTCTAACAGTTTTATTCTTGTTTCTCAGTCTCATAATGGCTTCTTTGACATTCATTCGCACAACTTTGGTCCTCATGTTGATAAACAGCAATAAAAGTTTCCAAAGGTGATGGAAGACTAGCTGCTGAGAGCTCTCTTATACTTGCATTAAGGAGGCAATTAAACATATCTGAGCAATTACAAACGGCTGTGAAGCCATGTGTCCCAAACATTATGGTGCCCTGAAATGGGGGGACTATATATAAGCACAGCTGTAATGTCTACATGGTGAAAACAAAATTTATAAAAATACCCTTTGATAAAATTTGACATTGTGCACTTTAACCACCTGTTTTTTTTCTATTACAAATCTCAAATTGTGGAAATAAATAAATTATGGGTCTTTGTCCCAAATATTATGACAAGGTGTAAAATTAACTTGTTACATAGTATGTTGTTTGATAAAACTGATCAAAATGCAAAACAAACTCATCTTCTACACTACCCACATATTAGTATGTGTGAATTAAAACCCAATCATACGAACTATTACAAAACTGCCCAAATTGAGAGCTTTAACTGTTCTGTATGATGGTTTCATGTTAGGTTTTTGGTTCACTCATCCCGTTCCACCCAGGTACTTTTCCCTGCAATGGTCGGTGGGGATGCTGCAAGTCGGCTGCCCTGCCAGCAACGTGTTCGTTATTTAGACTTTTTATTTTTTAGTGTGTCCAAATATTTGCTTTAATGTCTCTCGGTATGTCTTGTGTAGGGGAGGGAAGAGGGGGACCACTTTTGGTCGCCTCCTCAACGGTGAGGCGACTTTTTCCATGTTGCCTCCCTCGCGGCCTAACAGCATGGATTGGAGCGGCCTTTCCCGGAGTCGGGCCCCAAGAGCTTCAGCAGCGGGCGCAGCGTGGACTTTTCCATCACGGAGCGGGCGAACCCTTTGCGGGGGTCACCAGAGAGGAGTGCTCCGATCGCTGGCCTGGTGACTTTGACATCATGGGGCGGTGGACTTACCATCCGGAGTCTGGGATCCCTTGCCGGGGGTCGCCGGAGAAGAGCTCCGACCGTCGGCCTGCGGCCTATAACATCCTGAAGCCGCGGTCTCCAGTAAGAAAGTGCCAATTAGGGCACCAGGCCGTGGAGTGTGTTCAACCGTCCTAATGTCAAAGTGTGGATCATCCCGATGAGAGGGCCTGTACATTGGGCCGTCCGTAGCGGTGACTACGGAGGGTTCATGGCCCCGACCACGGGTGAACCAAGGAGAAGGATTGGCTGAACTTTGTGCCTTCCACCACAGTGAAGAATGCTGTGGTGGATGTTTGCGTTAAATCTTATTGTGCATTGTGTGTTCTTTTTAAGTGTATCGCTGCTGGCAAATTAATTTCACTACACCTTTGGGTGCATGTGACGAATAAAATTGACTTTAAAAAAAAATGTAAGACATGTAACACCCTGCCCCTATACTTCCTCCCTCACCTCCATCCACCGACTCCAGTAGTCTTCCAAGTGAGACATAGATCCACAAGCGTTTACTCTAACCTCATCTACTGCATCCGGTATTCCCAATGTGGCCTCCTGTACATCACCAAGACCAAGTGTAGACTCGGCAACAGTCTCATCGAACACTTGTGCTCAATCCACCAAGGCCTACTGGATCCTCCGGTTGCAAAGCACTTTAACTCTTTGTCCTATTCCCATTTTAACCTATATCACCTGGGCCTACTCCAATGCCAGAGTGAGGCTACACACAAACAGGAGAAGCAACTCATCATATTCCACTTGGATATCTTACAACCCAATGGCATGAACATGGTCTTCTCCAAATTTCTCATGGTCTTCTCCAATTTTCTGTAACTATAAAACCCTCTCCTTTCTTCTCCTCTAAAACCTCTCCCCTTTTCCCGATCCCCACTCCTGTGTCCCACCTGGACTCGCACCCATTTCTCCCCTACATTCCTTCTTCTAGCATCACAATTCACAACTCTTCAATCCTTTTGTCTCACACATTGTCTTTTCATCTCTGGCCTATGTCCACCATCCGCCTATCAACATCCTCCCTCATCTGTATCAACCTATTACCTGCCAGGCTTTGTTATGTCCCTCCTCTCTTCCAGCTTTCTTTCCCCTCACTACATTCAGGCTGAGGAAGGGTCCCGATCAGAAACGTCATCTATCTATGTTCTTCAGAAATGCTGCCTGACCTGCTGAGTTACACAATTTGTGTCTTTTTTAGTTTCATGTTAAGTTTTGTATGTCAGGATCTAAAACCTCCAGAAGGTATTGAAAATACATCACTCTTTGTAGGTGAATACAAAAGTGATCAAGCTGGTTTTCTAAGTAACTGTTGGTGTAGATTTTGCATTGAGAATAAGAAGTTAAAATCTTTCAACATTATTATAAAGTACCCACATGCACAAATCCAACAGTGATCAACTTATCCAGCTCTCTCTTTATTTATGTTATAAAAGTGTATTGCCAATGAAATCCATTCAAAGACAATGATTGTGGTTCTTACAAACTATTTACCTATTTGTGACCAGCAAGACAAAAGAGTTGGTGACCCAAGAAGATTCTCATACAGAGCTGCTGTAGAGATGGTCGACAGCTTCAATTCCTAGGCATCCTTATCGAGGCAACCTCCAGCTGCCTTCATACTGATGGAGTGATTAAGAAAGCGCATCAATATATTTACTTTCTCAGGCATCCGAGAAGACTCAGCATGTCCATGCGAATTCTCTTGAATATCTACAGATTATGCAATAGACAGTATTCTGACAGGCTGCATTTCAGCCTGGTATGTCAACTACTCAGCTCTTGATTGCCTGAACCTGCAGAGAGTTGTGAACAGTCCAGTCCATCACAGGCTCATCATTTTCTTCAATCCAGTTCATATTTATGGCAGTTGCATCAGAGAGGCGGGAAGTATTGCCAAGCATTTGGCCATCCCCTTTTCTCTCTTCTACCTTCTGGGAGAAGATACAGGAAACTGAAAGCACCTGAAGTCCAGACTTAAAAACAGCTCCTTCACTGCTATCGGACTCCTGAACCAATCATCTTTGCAGTGCTGTATTTGAGACGGTACTTATCAGTACAATGTACCGGCACCTCTCAAAAGTTAACTGTCATTATTTTGTTTTCCAGCCGTGTAACACATATGTTTATTAAAGATCCATACTGGCACCTTTTAATCTACAAAAAAGGACTTCCTTTCTCACACACCATTCCTAGAGATACTGTCATGTACTCTTACTCTCAACTCTACCTCATTTAGTTATTTCACTATTGTAATTTAAGTTTATTTTACGGTACTTCAGACTGTTCTACAAGATTATACCATTCTGCTGGTTTGCACTCATCATTATATTTATTGTTGAATTTATGATTACTGTATGTATACTGTTCGCTCTGTGAGCTCCATGTGAATAAGAAATTTCAATGCACTCAGTGCGTGTCACAATAAACTAATCTGAATTGGATGGAAGTAGGTCATAATGACCTCTTTGACAATGAAAATGCAATTTTACAAGAGGGGATATTCCATTAATGTAGAGATATTTGAATACAAATGAAAACAAAATGTTTACACCTCATAGGGCCAGCAGTCTGCATTGGAGGAGTGGGTTTGATTAGCATTCTTCACATTAATTCTTCACTGCTACTGACCAGATTCCTGAAAATCATGTTTAATAAATGCACAGGCTCTCATATTTTTACATCTTCTCCCAAACTGGCTCCTACAAGGAGACTCCAATCTATTTGCTCAGTTTCTCAAGCTTTGCTGTCCCTGTTCACATGACGAGATTCTATACAGCAAATGCTTCCAAAATGTTTTCCTTAAACGTGGTTTTCACTGCCCCGAGAAAAAACAAATGCAGATTGAATGATGGATTGCAGAACACTTCCATTCAGTTACGATGGTGGCCCATAACTTCTCTATTCTCATCTCTTGCAGATTGGAAGATGTCACTTAAATTCTCCAAGACATTTCAACTTCAACCTTTCCACCTTCAACCTCTTCATACTGACCAATTACTGTAAAAATCATGTTTAATAAACCTAAGAAATGCCATCTAATTTTCGGAATATGAAAGATAAAAATGTGAATTTAACAATTTCCAATCAACTAGCTTTTGCAGTTTTATCAGAACTAGCCAGTTCTGATGAGAGATTAACAGATAATACATTTGCCTGATCAATCATTCTTTTATTTCAGAAGCAACAAAATGACTAAAGGTCCCAACCTGAAATGTTGCATGTTCATTCCCCCCACAGATGCTGCATGATCCATTGAGAAGAGAGTGGGGAGAGATGGTTGGAGGTGAAACTGGGTGATGGTGAAAAAAAATGTTTGGAACAAAAGTTGTTCTTTTTCTCCTGGATCTCTGGTGAGAGTGCTTCCTCTTTCTCATAGTATTCAGTCTCCCTGTGTCTTGAAATGTTTAGTTTCACTATAGAGCCACGCACTGTAGGCCTGCGTCCTTATTCATAACACCAGACAATATAGTGCTATTTGGGTCATGCTAAATTTGTGCCTGTCTTACGAGTCCCCTTTCCAGATGACCCTGAGGTGTTATTCCATCACCATGGGTCCCACTGTAAAACTGCACCCATGTCTTGACTGATGATGGAAGAGCAGATGGGCCTGGACTTCCATTTGCAGAAACTTCCTGGTGTGATTAATGGCTTAGTTCTATTTTATTAAAACCAAATTGAGGAGGGGGTGGGAATAGGAAAATAACAACTGTCTGCCTTCTCCAATTGGTTGAAGAAAAGGCAAACATCCAGGGCTGAAGGGTTTATTCTGCACATCTACGAGCCTATGTAGAGTATGTAGAACTACAGCTATAGAGAACAAAGTTACAATACCTCGTTTCCTGTCTCCCTCTTGCCAGTCATCTACAAGATGTATGAAAAGAACAGTAAATGACAATATTTTTGAAATGCACAATCATTTTATAAACTATAGTTGCCTGATGACAATATATTATTGTACGAAGCAAGGTTCATTTAGATTTTCAATATGAATAAGTTGGTGATGACTTTGGCCTAGACAGTAGCACCCAGATCCTACATAACAAACTGCTTTCTATTTCACATTATTAAAAAACTGTTGACACCCCCTCACACTTGAGCTCACTGAACCTGCAGGCGGCTTGTTGGTGTAAGATACTGCGGTATCTCTCTGTGGTTAGCAACGGAGTCCTATGCTAGAGTACTGGGGTGACAACACAGTATGTGTTGTAAAATTGCATTGAGGAATTCATCAAAAATGCATGACGATTTAAAAGTTATGTCAAGCTACAATGCAAAAAAGCCCCAGCAGAAATCTAATGATCTATTTTATCCTTCCAGGATGCATCTGGAGAGAATCAACTGAACCATGTAATAATACAGATAAGCATAATGTTTAAATCCTATACCATCTCTCAAACGCCTAGCCTTTATTGAGTCCATAAACTTAATCTTATTTAGAGATTTTTTTCATATGTTTGTGCCGTGTTATGAAACCCCCCAATCACCGTGAAGTTTTGTATACTAAACATATCCAAATCCTGCAGCTAGCTTAACCCTCTGGGTGGCCCAATAAACATACTTGATTTGATTTTCAAATGTCTTCTTAAATCTTTCACTTTCATTATACCTTAACTTTGTACCTAAATGCCTCTAACATCTTGCCCTCATTTGATTCTTACACTCATGCTTTAGAAAAGTTATAAATATGGTTTAAATAGTTTGGTACAGGTGCACAACCTTTTATCCGAAAGCCTCGGGACCAGACACTTGTCGGATTTCGGACATTTTCGGATTTCCGAATCGAAGAATTTTAGCATAGATTAGGTAGGTAGCGCGGGCGGCTTGAAAAGTCTGGAGCGACTGCCTCCTCCCCGGAGACCGGGGAATCATTGTAAATCATTGCATAAATGTTAGTCAGTTAGTTTGGAGGGATTTTATGTGGTGGTGGTGGTGGTGGGTGGGTGAACTGGGAAACTTTAATTCTTAGTCCCCTATCTGGTCGGCGACTCCCAACATCGCGGAGCTGGGGGCTCCGTCCGGCCGCGGGCAGCGCCGGTTGTAGCTCCGACCCCGGCAACTCGACCCCTGGCTGCGCGGCACTCCAAATCCAGCGCCGCCCGCAGCCCCCAGCTCCGCGAACGTTGGGAGAAGGCGGCCTCAGCGCCCTGGAGCTTACCGCACAGCGACCCGGTAAGGCATTGCCCGCTTCCCGCACAGCGACCCGGTAAGGCATTGCCCGCTTCCCGCTGGTATCCCAGCGCTGTGACGCCGCCGACTCCCAACATTTGTGGAGCCTCGCAGCCAGGGGTAGAGTTGCCGGGGTCAGAGCTACAACCGGCGCCACCCGCAGCCCCAGCTGGGAGTTGGCCACAGCGCTGCGGAGCTTACTGCACGGCGACCTGGGAAGGCATTGACCGCTCCCCACCTCTCCGACCAGGTAGGGGACTAAGAATTAAAGTTTACCCCTTCAACCCCCCCCCCCCCCCCCCCCTTCACATAAAAGTCCTCCAAACTAACTGACTAACATTTATGCAATGATTTACAGATGTTTAAGTGTCTCCTCGGTCTCCGGGGAGGAGGCAGCCGCTACAGTAGTACAGACCTGGGTTGACCGTGGGTCGTTTCGGGTCAAGTTTGGCGCCAAACGCAAGCTTTGGTGCGCAGATGACATCCTGGAAAAAATGGCCGGTTTTCGGAGTTTTTCGGTTTCCAGAACACCGGATAAAAGGTTGTGCACCTGTACAAGAACTGAGATTACAGCCACGTGCAAAGATTGAACAGAATGGGTCCTTTACTTTTGGAGGCCAAAAAATGATTATGTTGGACTATTAAGAGTAGATGTGGGGGAAATGTCACTACCTTAATGTGATGTTAATCCCTTTCTGTTTTAGATGGAGCAATGAGATCAATATTCTTATTATAATCTAAACAAAAGCAAGACTATAGATCTAAAACATGATGCAGACATTTGATAGATCCGATAGAATTTGGAGAAAATGGATGTATGAATCTCAAGTATGAATCCTTGATGGTGTACCTGATGGTGTACCTGGCTGCATACTTAAAACCTGCCCGACCAACTGGCTAAAGTTTTCGTAGACATCTTCAACCTCTCAATGGTATAGTCCAAGGTCCCCACCTGCTTTGAAAGGACATCTATAATACCAGTGCCCATAAAGAACAAGGAGGTGCCTTAATTACCATCAACCGATGGCACTTAAATCCATTATGATGAAATGCTGTGAGATTCTTTACAGAGCATATCAACTTCTGCCAGAGTGAAGGGCAGAGACCCACCACAAAATTCCTTTGCCACAACAGATAATAGCAGCTGCGATCTCGTTGGCTCTCTAGTCTGGTCTATTTGGACATTAGGAACACGCTGTTGTTTGTCAACTACAGTTTGGCATTCAACAGCATAATCCCCTCTGAACAAATCAGTGATCCGGTCGTTGCTCGTCCAAATGCCATTGAATCCTCGACTTCCTCATTGGCAGACCTCAATCAGTACAAATTGACAACAGCACTTGCTCCTCGATAACCATAATCACAAGGGCACCTTAAGGCTGGGTGCTCAGTCCCCTGCTCTACCCTCTCTATCCACACAAAATGTGCAGCCAGACACAGCTCCAACACCATCTTTAAATTTGCCAACAATAATAGCATCGTTGAATGAATAACGGGTAATAATGAGTCAGAGTGCAGGAGGCAGTTTGTAAATCTGATTGAATGATACCAGAACACCAATAAAGGGAAGCAATGTTATCAAGACCAAGGCAATGATGTTTGACTTCAGGAACGGAAAGCCGAGGATCCACAAACCTGTCTTTCCAACAGTGGAGAAAGTCAACAGTTTCTGGGCGTGCATATCTCTGAAGATCTGTCCTGGGCTGATCACATTAATACAATCACAAAGAAAGCTCATCAACATCTGTACTTCCTCAGACATTTCGGAGATTGAACCACACTGCACACCCTGACCACAACCCTACCTCGGCAATGATCTATTATGGACTTTGTTTCACAATCACAATAATACTTTATTAGCCAAGTATGTTTTGCAACATACAAGGAATTTCATTTGCCAAGTCAGTCATACAAATAAAAAGCACAGACACACAAAACACATTTTAACATAAACATCCAGCACAGTGACCTCCACATTCCTCACTGTGATGGAAGGCGAAAAAATGTTCAATCTCTTCCCTTTGCAATCCTGTGGTAGGGGGCTTCGACCGACTGCGAGCTCTTGATGGTAAATCCGCAGGCCGCGGTTGGAGCGATCCCAGGCAAGGAATCGCCTCCGATAATAAGTCCGCGCCCTGCGTTAGGGTCCAGGGAGTCCTCCAGCTCCATCGATGGTAGGCCGCAGAGCGACCGGAGACGCGACCCCGAAACATCGCGTCTCCGGCAAGGTAAGAAACGGGAAAAAAAAATTCCCCCGACCCCCCACCCCACATAAAACAAACAGAGAACAATTACACAGACTTATAAAATGCACAAATTTTTTTTTTTAAGACGAAAAAACAAAGAGACTGTTGGCGGAGCTGCCAATCGTTTGACGCCCCTGGTGGTCAACACTCTATACTTTAATTTGCACTTTTAATGTCTGGTTACCGTGAACTACTCATAGGTACACAAAAATGATGGCGAAACTCAGCGGGTGCAACAGCATCTATGGAGCACAGCATCTATGGAGCGAAGGAAATAGGCCACGTTTCGGCCCGAAACGTGGCCTATTTCCTTCGCTCCATAGATGCTGCTGCACCCGCTGAGTTTCTCCAGCATTTTTGTGTACCTTCGATTTTCCAGCATCTGCAGTTCCTTCTTAAACACATGAACTACTGATAATTTATTGTATTATTGATTATTGAATTTATTTTTTGTGTTATAGTGTTAATGTGCCCGTAAAGTTGCAGCAAGTAGGAATTTTGTTATTCCATTCCCGATGTATATGACAATTAAACACTCTTGAGTTAGCCAGCCAGCCAGCCAGGCTGTTGAGACAGAACTTTGCAAATCCGTCACCTAAATGACACAAGGTTTTGTCTGCAGAGTTAAATCACAGATCAGCCTTATTGATAATTGGATGACAGAATAGACTCAAAGGAAGAACTAACCTACAACTGAATTTGCATTTCTGGAACTGGACGATGTTTCAAGTGAACAATATTTAGAAGCCCCATTTGGCAAGTCTGCAAGTTGGAGCTCGGAGTGCACCCTTGATCACTGCTGCCAGACCTGTTGAGCTTTGCTTATAACACTCAACCTAATGTCAACTGAATTACTCCCACCTGCCAAGACACACCCCTAATAACCAATACCTCAAAAATATTATGTCGTGCAACCTCATCGGAAAAGAGAATCTATACTTGTAGTTAAACAAAAATGCTGGAGAAACTCAGCGGGTGAGGCAGCATCTATGGAGCGAAGGAAATAAGCAACGTTTCGGGTCGAGATCCTTCTTCAGACTGATGTGGGGCGGGAAGAAGAAAGGAAGAGGCGGAGATAGTGGGCTGTGGGAGAGCTGGGAAGGGGAGGGGAAAGAAGGAGAAAGCAGGAACTACCTAAAATTGGAGAAGTCAATGTTCATACCGCTGGGGTGTAATCTACCCAAGCGAAATATGAGGTGCTGCTCCTCCAATTTACGGTGGGCCTCACTCTGGCCATGGAGGAGGCCCAGGACAGAAAGGTCGGATTCGGAATGGGAGGGGGAGTTGAAGTGCTGAGCCACCGGGAGATCAGGTTGGTTATTGCGAACCGAGCGGATGTTGGACGCTTGATCTCACCGATGTAGAGCAGCTGACACCTAGAGCAGCGGATGCAATAGATGAGGTTGGTGGAGGTGCAGGTGAACCACTGCCACACCTGGAAAGACTGCAGGTGAACCTATACTTGCACATTTGTTTCATTATGCTTTATAAAAAATCCTGGAGACAACACCAAATAATTGACAGTCCTTTATTCCAATCTAGTTCAATCAGTTCAATTAATCAGTTCAAAGTTCAGCACAGAAACAGGTCCTTTGGCTCACCAAGTCCATGCTCACTGTTAAACACATATTTACTCCAATCTCAAAATTTGTCTCAACTATTTTGCATTATTCCACATTTCTGTGACCGTACTCTTTAAGGTGCACACCATTTAACTACAAGGGGTTCCTTCATTAACTATGACAAGATAGTGCAATGGTATGCTTCACAGCTCCCCAAGCCTGTACAGCATACCAGCACCTCGAAAAAGTTAAAAACTTGATTTTCCCATTTTAATATTACAAAAAGAAAACTAAAGTTAAAAAAATAAAATGTATTAATTAAAGTAGGCAGTCACGCCCTTAAACAGCTTAAGCAGCTTATGGGACGCCGATCTACCATCAGCAAGAAACGATAAGCGTACTGAAACTTTTTTGTCTACAAAGAAAGCATTGATCACGCTGAACTGCTCCCATGCGTAACTCTTCTGTTGTGGCATTTCCCTAAAACCATCAATTTCCTGATCTTACAAAAATATATCCATCTTCTTTTTAAGTAATTCCAATTTTCTAGTCTTCACAACCCTCTGGGGTAAAAACATCCAGAGATTTATCAGCCTTTGCAAGAATTTCCTACACACTTCAGTTTTAAATGACCACTCCCTTATCTTGCAACTATGTCCTCTTGTTTGAGATTTTCCCACTGGTAGAAACAGTTTATTATCTGTATTGAGTTGCGTTTATAGGCCTGTTAAGCTGCAACAATTAAAAAATGTATTATTCCATTGTCAGTACACATGGCAATTAAACACTATTAACTCTTGAACATCTTAACATCTATCATGTCATGACTCCGCAGGATTTCATGTTTAAATAAGACGCTCATGCTTCTGTTACAAATAA
Organism: Leucoraja erinaceus; assembly: GCF_028641065.1. Classification (NCBI taxonomy): domain Eukaryota; kingdom Metazoa; phylum Chordata; class Chondrichthyes; order Rajiformes; family Rajidae; genus Leucoraja; species Leucoraja erinaceus. Next base: position 8,519,510 of record NC_073402.1, on the reverse strand, counting down.
TACAGATCCAACTTTGGTAATCGGTCCCAATAGGACAGCCCTCTTATCCCAGGAAATAACCTAGCATCTTCACTTTTTGCAACCCTTACACACTTTCCAAAAGTCAATTTGAGTCCCAACACTGCTCCTCGCCCAGGTCAAAGGTCTGTGCATGTCCATGACAAAGGTCTCCAGTGCCCCAATGAAACAAGACTCGTGACAAGAACCAGAAATTTGACTAGGTAAGGAGACAGAATACAGTGGAGCCTCATCCTATCTCCAAGATATTTATACACATATACTTCCAATTGGGTCAGTGCTGGCCTAGATTGCAGCCATTTTCCTTAAACATGTCACAAGCTTCAAGAAACAGAAAAAGAAAAAAAAATCTATTTAAAATAATGATAGCTTCCAACTCCAGTCTGAAAACATACATTTAGTTCATTTCCCACCTTTGTGGATAATTCTGAAGCCACAAGGGACAGAGATGGCAATGGATAGATAATGACAATAATACAATACAAGCTAAAGGTTACATTCAAACGTGAACTAATCACTGTTTTGCCTGTTTGAGTGATGCAAGGTGTAAACGTTTGACACCTCAGATGTTGTAATCTTGAGCAAAAGACAGAGTGGTGAAGGAAAGCAAAGGATTAGACAAGATCTGCAAGGGAATGGACAAGTGATGTTTCAGGTTGGGACGCTTCTTCAGACTGAGGAAGGGTCACTCTCAAGGAATATGCAAACTAATCAGGAAAGTAGGGTTATCGCCAAAGATCAGAGCGAATGATGGTCAAATTGTCATGCAGTCAGCCTCTGCTTATATTTTTTTTATCTTCATACGCTCTGATGAGTTGCTGCTAACACACAGCCAATGGGAAAGCAGCATAAAGTCCCCTGCAGTTCACATGGGAGTTCTCTTCACCACAAATTACTGATTAATTTACATCTTGATAGTGGTGATTATCTTAATCACAACATTATTGTGGCAGCAAACATTGGGCAAATATTAGCAAACTTGAGACCTGGTGTTGTAGGGGAGAGAATAGTGAGGGCTAATAACTAGTAAATAGGGTTTACTATCTGCCAGACCCGAGACATTGGGGCTTGGGGAGATGCATAAGTTTACAGTTTACCCACCAGAGCTCTTTACGGTATGAATGGCAAGAGGGAAAAATAATTGGGCTCATATTTCAAAACGTTTCCTGACAGGGCTGAATAGGGTGATTTCACGAAAGGTCACTGGAGCGTAGATCCGCACCCACGTGACCGAAAATCTGAAGTGGAGGACATGCTATACATCCGGTACATGTTAGTGAATGGGAAAACACGCACTTTCACACCCGTTAAAAACATCGAAAACGGCCAGTTTTTGAGCTGCAATTTACTGTGCCAGTCGGGGTGACCGTGAGGCACAGCTACCTAAATTTACAGTCCAAAAAAAAGATAGAAACTAAGGTAAAATCAAGAGGGAGCTGAAGGTGCAAATCAAGCGGAAATGACCAGCGGACATTTGCCGTGGAGATTTAAAGATCCAAAATATCGGGAATTATCGCGTTTGCTCGCTGCATTTCATCAATAAAGATAAAAAAGTCAATAATGCCTTACTTTTGATGAAATGCAGCGAGCAAACGCGATAATTCCCGATATTTTGGATCTTTAAATCTCCACGGCAAATGTCCGATAAGCATTTCCGCTGGATTTGCACCTTCAGCTCCCTCTTGAATTTACCTTAGTTTCTATCTTTTTTTTGGACTGTAAATTTAGGTAGCTGTGCCTCACGGTCACCCCGACTGGCACAGTAAATTGCAGCTCAAAAACTGGCCGTTTTCGATGTTTTTAACGGGTGTGAAAGTGTGTGTTTTCCCATTCACTAACAGGTACCGGATGTATAGCATGTCCTCCACTTCAGATTTTCGGTCACGTGGGTGCGGATCTACGCTCCAGTGACCTTTCGTGAAATCACCCTATATGAAATGCTGGTCGTTGATTGAATGTTATTGCCCTGAATTATAGAAACGAAGGACAGTGGAATGTGGTTGGGGATGTGTGTTTGATTCTGGGGCTGGGAACGAACCCCAGGGAAGCCTTCGTGGATGGGAGAGTGAACCACAGGTCCGGGGTGAATTTGCTGAGATTGGTGGGACCGAGAGGGTGGAACCCCGGGGTTGTCAGGAGTGGGGCAAGGGGCCCTATGGTGCTCCGCACCCGGGGGGGACCCTGGATTACCCGGGGGAGTGAACCCGAGGGGGGGGGGGGGGTACCCGGGGGGGTGGTGCCCGGGGGGGGGTGGGGGGGGGGGGTCCGGTGGAGGGTGGGTCCGGTGGGGGTGGGGCCCGGGGAGGGGGGGAGTGGAACAGCAGGGGGTCCGGTGGAGGGTGGGGGGGGGCCCGGGGAGGGGAGTGAGAACAGCAGGGGGTCCGGTGGAGGGTGGGCCCAGCTGACTGACGCGGGGGATGGCGCCAGGATCGCAGCTCCGCACCTTTCTTGGCCTTGTCGCCCGGGATGCTCTGAGCCCGGAGCCTCTGGTCCAGGATGTAGAGCATCTCCCCGCCCAGGTTGATGAAGAGCAGCGGCAGCGTCCGGAGCGACATGTCGGGTCGGGGTCGGGGTCGGGGCCGGCCAGTCGGCCCACACGGAGCAGGAGCAGGAGCAGATCCGGATCCCGCTGCTGTTGCTGTTGCCTTGACGCGCCCGTTGCCAGGTCGATGACACAGGCAGGCTGGCAGCCACCCACCAATCAGCAGCTCCGGCACTGCCGGGTCCCGTGAAAGGGACTCAGTCAGGGAGCTGGATTCCTGAATTATATTGCGCCGACTATTAATGGTAAACGAACAAAACGGTTGCCAAACACTAACTCCCCCTCCATTCCCACACTGACCTCTCTATCCTGAGCCTCCTCCACTGTCAAGAGTGAGGCCCAACGCAAATTCAGTTTTAGTTATTGTCACATGTACAGTGAAAAGCTTCTGTTACATTTGGAGGAATAATAGCACCTCGTATTCCGCTTGGGCAGCACACAACCCAACGCTATGAATATTTACTTCTCCAACACAGAAAAAATGGTGCAGAAGTAGACCATTCGGCCCTTCGATATTCAATATGATCATGGCTGATCATGTCAAGTAACCCTTGCTTTCCCTCTCTCCTGTCCTTTCCCCATCCCAGTTCTCCGACTAGTTTCACGGTCCTGATTAATTTTACTGTTTGTATGCCTCCTTGTCACATGTAAGAAGGAACTGCAGATGCTGGTTTAAACCAAAGATAGACACAAAAAGCTGGAGTAACAGTGGGACAGGCAGCATTTCTGGAGAGAAGGAATGGGTGATGTTTCAGGTCGAGATCCCTCTTCGCACTGGTTAGGGATAAGGGAAACGAGAGGTGCAGATGGTGATGTGAAGAGATAAAGAATAATGAATGAAAGATATGCAAAAAAAGTTACAATGATAAAGGAAATAGGCCATTTTAGCTGTTTGCAGGGCAAAAACGAAAAGCTTGTGTGAAGGGTGGGGGAGGGATAAAATTAGAGGGGACCTTCCCCTCAGCCAACAATGAACCATTCTACATTTCCTTGAGCATCGTCTGCTTTGATCTGTAATTTTCACACCTAACATTCTTTGTACCCTTCCATATGTTGTTTCCCACTCCACTCACTCAGTCTGAAGAAGGGTCTCGACCTGAAATGTCACCCGTTCCTCCCCTCCAGAGATGCTGCCTGTCCCGCTGCTACTCCAGCATTTTGTGTCTATCAATGGTAATGTTTACTTTGCCAATAATGTTTGGCATGTGGCATTTATTACCTATTACTAATTACCCCTGAGGAGGTTGGGGTGAGATGTCTTCTTGACCCACTGCAGACTTTCTGAGGAAGATATTCTTATCGTGGCAATGGTGGTAGAATTGCAAGATTTAGTGCCAATGAAGATAAAGGACCAGCAATTACTTCATTGCAGGCACAAGGAACTGCAGATGCTGGAATCTTGCCTAAAACACGAAGTGCTGGAAGAATTCACCAGGCAGCACCCATGGAGGGCATGGACAGGCGATGTTTTGTGTTGGAACCCTTCATAGGACATGTTCTCATGTACCTGTTGCCCTTGCTTTTGATCACGGTTTGAAGAGGCCAGGGTTCTTCTGGGAGCTACCTTTGGACGAGCGGAGGTGTATATGTATGGCATATTTTGCAGACAGCACGTCATAGCCACAGTGCACCAGTAATGGAGGGAATGGATGTTTAACCTGACAGATGGTCAGCAGACAAGCTTGCTGAGTTGTCCTCACTGTAATCGTGCTTCATGAGAGTTATTGTAGCTGCCTTTGTTCACTCAAAAGTATAGTATTTCATTACTTTCTTAATTTGTGTCTTGCAGATACTGGAATAGTTTTTTTAGGGGGGGGGTCTGAAGGTGGGTTACTTGTTGCAGGTACCTATGACTTGCTTTCATGTTTAGCTTAGTTTAGTTTAGAGATACAGTGCGTAAACTGGCCCATCGACCCACTGAGACCATGCAGACCAGCGATCCCCGCACATGAGCGACAAGAAAACTCATGCAGATCATGGGGAGAACTGCCATGGTGATATTTATTCCTAGGAACTTGAAGCTTTCGATCATATTTACTTTGGCGCCATTAATGTATGTGCACTGCTTCATTTCCTGAAGTCAATCACAATCTTTGAGGTGTTGCTCCTCAACACCTCAAAGACGAAGGAGGTAATAATAGACTTCAGGAAAAACAAAACGGACATGGTACCACTGACCATCAGAGGGGACTGTGTAGAGAGGGTGGCGGATTTCCGCTTCCTGGGAATCCACATTGAGGAGGACCTGACGTGGAGCGTGAACACCACTGCGCTGCTGAAAAAGGTCCAGCAGAGACTGCACTTCCTGCGGGTGCTCAGGAAGAACAACATCACTCAGAGGCTGCTGCTGTCCTTTTATCGGTGCTCCATTGAGAGCATACTAACATACTGTGTATGCGTGTGGTACACCAGCTGCACAGTGGCTCAGAGGAAAGCGCTCCAGAGGGCCATTGACAACGCCCAGAGGATTGTCGGCTGCCCTCTCCTTACCTTGGAGGACCTACACAGTTCCCGCTGCACCAAAAAAACCCAGAATATAATAAAGGACATCTCCCACCCCGGACACTCCCTGTTTGAACTGTTGCCGTCAGGCAGACGGTACAGATCCACAAGGACAAGGACAAATAGACTACAAAACAGTTTTTACCCCACTGCTATAAAAGCACTAAATGTGGCCGCCAAGGAACGCAGGGGCGATACAGACTAAGGGACTGTGGTAACGGTGAAATCGACAGAAGGATGGAGGGTTGGGTGTGTATGCGTGCTTTGTCTGTGTTTTTTATTTATTTGCTTATCTTTATTATTTTACCGTGGATGTTTCGTTAGCTTTAGAAATGTTTGAATGCTGCACTGACTGGCTGACATTTTAAATTTCGTTGTACATGGCCCATGTTACAATGACAATAAAGAAACTATTCTATTCTAATCTCCTTTGCTTGCTGACATCGGGGGAGAGGTTGTTGTCTTGGCACCAGGTTACGTGGTTCTCCATCTCCTTTCTGTACTCCGTCTCGTTATTTGGTATCCGGCCCACAATGGTATAGTCTGCAAACTTGTAAATTGAGTTGGGTTGGAATTTGGCTCTTCAGCACTAATACTGGAACTCGTCTTCAGACTGATTGTAGGGGGGGGGGGGGGGGGGGGGGGGGGGCAGAGCTGGAAGAGAGGAGGGACAAAGGGAGGGACCAAGCCTGGTAGGTAATATAGGTGAGAGGGGTTTTATGATAGGCAGATGGTTAGACAAAAAAAGATTGAGTTGTGAATTATGAAGCTGGAGGAAGGAACATTGGTGGAAGTGGAGGGAGAGGAGAGAAATAGAAGCAAGTCCAGGTGGGGCACAGGGGAGAGAGTGGTGAAAGAAAGGGCGGGTGGGCGAAGATGGGGGGGGGAAGGTTTAAGTTACCTTAAATGTTCAATTAGGTGCATACCATTAGGTTGTAAGCTGTTCAAGCAGAATACGAGGTGCTGTTCCTTGAATTTGTGTGTGGCTTCACTCTGGCAATGGAGGAGGGCCAGGACAGTACGGGAATGGGAAGAGGAGTTAAAATGCTTGGGAACCAGGAGATCCAGTAGGCCTTGGTGGACCAGGTGCAAATGTTCAGCAAAATGGTTGCTCAGGACTTGCCAATGTACAAGAGGCCACATCGGGAACCCCAGATGCAGCAATGGAAGTTAGAAGAGGTATCCGTGAATTTCTGTCTCACCTGGAAGGACTGATGGGGTCCCTGGATGGAGGTGAGAGAAGAGGTATAGGTTACATCTCCTGCAGTTGCTGGGGGAAAGTACCTGGGTAGTGAGTGGTTTGGGTAGGAGGGGATGTTGACCAAGGAGTTGTGGAGGGAGCAGTCTCGGCAGAAGGTGGATAGGGGTGAGGATGGCAAGATGTGAATGTTGGTGGGATGAAGGGTGAGGACTAGAGGAACTCTACCCTTGTGCCGTCTGAAGGGACGGGGAGCGAGAGCAGAGCTATGGGACACAGAGGAGAGCTGTGGGTGAAGGATCCATCTATGACAGCAGGGGGAAAACCACATTTTTAAAGAAAGAGGATGTCCTAGAAGGGAAAGCCTCATCTTGAGAGCAGATGCAGCAGCGACAGAAAAATTGGGAGTTGGGGAGAACGTGTTTGCAAGAGGTAGGGTGGGAGTAAGTGTAGCCCAGATAACCGTGGCAGCAGGTTTGTAATTGACGTCAGTTGATAGTCTGTCCCCTGTGATAGAGACAGAGAGAACAAGAAACGGCAGAAAGGTGTCAGAGATAGTCCAAGTGAATTTGAGGGCCGGGTGGAAGTTAGTCGTAAAGTTAAATAAATCGTTGAGTTCTGCATGGAGGCAGCCCCGATACAGTTGTCCATGTAGTGGAAGTGTTGAGGGATGGTACTTGTATACGTTCGGAGCAAGGATTGATCAATATAACCAACAAAAAGACAGGCATAGCTAGGGATGATGTGAGTGCCCAAGGGTTAAAAAAACTGAGAGGATTCAAAAGAGAAATAGTTGAGGGTGATATAACTGACCAGTTTGCTGGTTCATTTCAAAGTCTACTTAATCATTATGGCTCTGGAGTTAAGTGTAGGTTAGACTGGGTAAGGATGTAGGTTTTTCTCCTCTGAACAGTGCCAATGTTCCAGATATATTTTAATGACATTCCAATTAATTTGTCATTCCTGCTGTTCTTAAAACGATTTGAATGGGCGTTTGAAATTGCAAATTATGAATCTGGATTGTAATGCTGTAGCTAGCCTACATGGTGGGACTTTATACAATTCTCTGATCTGTTGGTCCAGACCCCCAGATGGCTAATCTGGTACTAGATTCACCACCACCAAATCGAAGGCTACAAACATCACTCTTGTTTGTGTTGAGATTCCTTTCAATGTATTTATAGTTTGGTATTATCTTCTAATTAAGATTTTTATAGAGTGGGATGTTAATAAAAATGTTAATAAAAAAGTGTATAGAGAAGTTGACTGGAACACTAGGTGGGTAAATAAACTCACCCCCGTGGTGCAGAAAGCCTGAACCCCAATAAATGTCCTACCCCAGTACAACAACATAGATATTTCCCACCACATAGGCTACTGCATGAAAATTCTGACTCATAGATAGTAGGATATGGGCCAAATGCAAGCAGGTGGGACTAGTGTATATGGGATGTGTTGGCCGGTGTAGGCAAGTTAGGTTGAAGAGCCTGTTTCCACACTGTAAGACTCTATATGTAAGCAAACATTAGATCCATTTTATTTTGCTTTTGCCCTCCGAGTATCCTGAATAGCATCTATGCATTGCATATGCAAAAAATGTTTAAAGCAAATAGGGGTACTGGGACTTTTCAAGTTTCATGCTTAAGATACAAATGCATCACAGGAAGGGAGGATGGCGTATTTTTCAGAGATTACGTTTGATGAAGCAAGGAAGTATTTCCTCCGTATATCTATCTGTAGGAAGAAAAACAGAAACAAAAATCACCAACAAACAGAAATACAATTTTCTTAATTTTTATCCTTTGTCTTTCAAAAGAACATATTCCTCTAAAAGTCTCTTTCTCATGTATGATTTTCTGGAGTATTGAATGGAGCACTGTGGAAGGTCTCTGCTCAACCATAGCTGCTTGCATGTACACCCCAGCAAGGATGACCAGATCGGCAGGGGATCCCCATTCATGGACCTTCACTACGCTTGTACATGTGAGAGCGTCCTACCTGCAATCTCAGCCCAGTCTGGAGCTAACAGACCTATGCATTGACTGTAGACAGAGCCTGAGATCTTGCAGGTTGGATGACACCATTTAGGGAGAGTTGAGAGCTTATGATGCAATGACTGGACCTTGTTCGATAAGAAAAGCAGACTTTGCAGCTTGCATCCCCCTCTGGTGACCGATTCCAGTGACTTGAGGTATTCCTGGCAGCTGGCGTTCTCAGAAATGTAAGTAATAACTGAAAAACTAAATAAAATTATGTAACCTCTGAAATTCGTTCTTATGGAATGGATTAGCAGCTGAGTTGGCGCCACCAATATAGAAGTATTTAAAATATACCTTTTATTTAAATTGTCTTTTTTGTGTGTCTATTTTTGTAAACCAGCATCTGCAGTTGCTTGTGTCTCAAAAAACATTTTTTTATGGAGCCAGGAGGAGCTGAAGGGTTATATCACATTGGTGGCATCAAGCACCTGTTCTTTTGAGTTATTATATGAAAGATACAGCATAGAAACAGGCCCTTTGGCCCACTGAGTCCACGCCGACCATCCATTCCATTCACACTAGTTCTACCTGTAGGAAGGAATTGAAGATGCTGGTTTACACTGAAGATAGACGGAAAAATTTGGCGTAACTCAGCAGGTCAGGCAGCATCTCTGGATAGAAGGAATGGGTGATGTTTCAGGTCAAGATCCTTCTTCAGACCTGGGTGACATTTCAGGTCGAAGAAGGGTCATGATCCAAAATATCACCCATTCCTTCTATCCAGAGATGCAGCCTCTCTCGCTGAGATTCTCCAGCATTTTGTGTCTATCTTCACACTAGTAGTTCTATGTTAATTTTCGCACCCACTCCATACTCACTAGGGGAAATTTTACAAAGTCAAATGAACCTACAAAGCCATATGTCTTTGACATGTGAGAGGAAACCAGAGCACCAAAAGAAAACTCATGCGGTTACGGGAAGAATTTGCAAACTCCACACAGACAGCACCAGAGATCAGAATCGAACCCAGGTCTCTGGTGCTGTGTGACAGCGGCTTTACCAGCTGCACCACTGTGCTGTCCTTCTGAATGGAGATTTAATTTAAAACAAGTAGATAAGAAAATAGGATGTACTTTAAATCGCACGCACCTTTTAAGGCCTTCGTGTTATCTCTGGCGTATACGCATCTCTCGAGCCATTCGACAATATTCACACACCGGACAACATGAAATGAGCATAGCATCTTCACAGATCGATCCCTGTACAATGGAGAATGTAAGAGTTTCAGTTAAATCTTGAATTCCAAACACTGCAATGTCACGGTCACAAAGCAAAGAGAATCCTAACTGGACAGGTAAAGCAGTCAAGTTCACACTATGTGGTCTTCTGGTCAATTTATGTGTCTGACTACTGAGATAAAAGAAGGATTTGTGCAAAGTAAATTCTTAATCTCCAATGAGGTTCATTGCAGCTGATGAGTATCAGCATATAAGTATGTGCAGCTTATTCAAAGGCCCATCAAAGATTGTCTCATACCTTTCTACACACCTTTCAGGAAGATAATTTTAATTCTTAAGTGAGAAAGTGCCCTAATGAGTTACTGGGAATCGGGGTGGTAACTTTCTAAATTTTATTATTCTAATTCTAACCTTACTTTCTTTAGGAAAATGCTTCAGCAGAGTGTAGGCAAGGTCTAACCCCCATCTTATATTCTGCTTGTAGCTTTCAACACAATGAATATTGAATTTTCCAACTTCAGGTAACCCATGCTTCCTCCCCCCCTCCCTCCCCCCCTCTCTCCCCCCCCCCCCCCCCCCCCCCTCACATGGCACTCACATGGCTCCCAGATATGCCTGCCTGCCAGATTATCAACTGATGTATACTACAAACCTACCGACTCCCATAGTTCTCTGGACTACACTTGCTCCCACCCAGCCTCTTGCCCCATTCTCAATGTCACCGTCTCAGCCACATCTGCTCTCAAGATGAGGCTTTCCATTTAAGGACATCAAAGCTATTCTCTTTCTTTAGTAAATGTGGATTCCTCCCTTTTGTCATGGATGGATCCCTCACCCCTGTCTCCTCTGTGTCCCTTAACTCTGATCCCCTCTGCCCCAGACACAATGATAGAGTTCCTCTGGTCCTTACCTTTCACCCAAACAACCTCTGCATCCAACACATCATCCTCCGACATTTCCGCCACCTCCAACGTGATCCCACCACCCGTCACATTTTCCCAGCTCCACCCCTTTCTGCCTTCCACAGAAACCACTCCCACCACAACTCCTTGATTCACTCATCCCTTCCAACCCCCTCCCCAAGTACTTTTCCCTACAACTGCAGATGCAACATCTGTCCCCATACCTCCTCCATAGCCTCTATCCAGGGACCCCGACAATCCTTCCAGGTGAGACACAGAGATACATGGGCACCTCTTCCAGCCTCATTGACGGCATCTGGTGTTCCTGATGTGGCCTCCTCGACTGCAACCTCTTTGCTCCGATAACTGTTTCTGCAACCAGTCCTGCTACTTTTAATGAACGTTGCAATATAGCCGCAATATCTCTGTTGTTGCTGAATGACCTTTCTGTCCTGGGTCTCCTCCATTGCTAGATGCAAACTGGAGGAACAGCACCACATATTCCATTGGGGTAGTTTACAACTTAGCGGTATGAACACTGAATTCCCCAACTTCAGGTAACCTTTACAAAACACACCCCTTCCCCTTTTGGACCCATAAACCCATAAAGTGTGACAGCCAAAGTTGGTCAAGGAAGCCGAGTTTAAAAGAAAGGGTGTTGGAGAGGTTTAAAGATAAGACATTTAAATTTGAATTATTCGGGGATCTGGCCATCAGGTGATGGATAATTAATTAATCTGGCCATCAGGTGATGGATAATTAAGATCGTATACATACAAATTTGACTATGTTTATGAAAAGTAGAGCATTAAGGATCATCTAGCTAATTTTTGCAATAGTCAAGTTTGGAAATAAAAAATACCTGACTCTTGCCTACTCAAGACAAAATCTACAATTATTACACTACAATTGTGCGATGTACTTATGTGTGACTGGGATTATGTATAATCTGAATTTCACTGTATCTAGATACGTGACAATAAAGTACTATTGATTATTGACATGTAGGGCTTATTAGGGACAGTCATCACGGCCTTATCTTACAGTGGATAACATAATAAACAAAAGAAAATTCAATAAACAAAAAGCTCAGTATTAGTGCAAAACATAACAAAAGCCCAAAGTCCCTAGTGTGACTAATTAGGAGTAGTAGAAGCAATAGAATATTCCCCAAAATCACTCATTGAAGCAGAAGTTGCTGAAATAGAAGACTTCATCTTGCGTATGGCGTGCACAGCCTAAAGTTGTAGGTAAACTTGTTCTATTTGATCTATTTGTTTGTGCACATCGGGTTGATTGCATTAGTCGAAACAGGGTGGATCACGTTAAGGTTGCAATCTCCCACCCCATAGGAGACTTATTGGTGGCAAACCAATATATAACTAAATATCCTAAGTAATGGATAATCCTTGTGTGGGATAAAAAGCGATGGTAATGGCGACAACTGATCATTCACCTACCTGGATACCGTATGAAAGCCGCATGTGTGTTCTCAATGCCACCATGCCTCCAGGCAGCATGGCCACACAGCAGTTCTCTCCATATCTGTCGGCCAAGTAACATCCCAAAAACATTGGGCAGAAAAAACCCAACGTGCCTATGAAATAAACATTACGTTTAGTGTACTTTATTGCATCCCAACACATCAGCTGTCGTGGTGTAATGTGTTGTTGGTATTTGCTAATCCAGATGAGCCCTAGATCAGATCCCATTTGAGGGCTTGAGGATTTGAAATCAGTTGGAGAAGTGTGGAAATGCAACGAAAAATGACCACAAAGCTGTCAGAACCTATTCACTCACAACGTTAGGCAAAGGTACTTTAGGAAAGTACAGCACGTGTGATCTCATACTCTCTCTGTGATCCCAGACTCAGCCAGTGTGGGGACATGGGGCCAAACCTGAAGTTTTGTTCGGAAGTGATCCAGACTTTAGTCTGAAGAATGGTCCCATACAAAGACGTGCAGGTTTGGAGGTTAATTGACCTGGTAAATGTAAAAGTCGTCCCGAGTGGATGTAGGATATTGTTATTATCTGGATAGACTTGGTTTATACTCTCTAGAATTTAGGAGATTGCGAGGGGATCTTATAGAAACTTACAAAATTCTTAAGGGGTTGGACAGGCTGGATGCAGGAAGATTGCTCCCGATGTTGGGGAAGTCCAGGGCAAGGGTCACAGCTTAAGAATAAGGGGGAAATTCTTTAAAACCGAGATGAGAAGAACTTTTTTCACACAGAGAGTGGTGAATCTCTGGAACTCTCTGCCACAGAGGGTAGTCGAGGCCAGTTCATTGGCTATATTTAAGAGGGAGTTAGATGTGGCCCTTGTGGCTAAGGGGATCAGGGGGTATAGAGAGAAGGCAGGTACGGGATACTCAGTTGGATGATCAGCCATGATCATCTTGAATGGCGGTGCAGGCTCGACGGGCCGAATGGCCTACTCCTACACCTAATTTCTATGTTTCTGTTTCTATTATGCGTGGATTACAGGTTGGTACAGACCCGGTGGGCTGAAGGGCCTGTTTCTGCACTGTATCTCTAAACTAAACCAAACCCGAAACATCTAATGTGCTTTTCCCTCCACGGATGCTGCCTGGCCCACTCAGCTCCTCTAGCAGTTTCTTCCTTAATCATCCCAATGCTACCATGTATCAAAAGTCTTCTCTTATTTGAGTCTGCAGGAGGTCAGACAGCATCAGCACAGAGCAAGGGTTTCAACCTGAAACTTGTCCATTTCTCTCCACAGAGGTTGCATGACCCACTGAGTTCCTCCAATACTTTTTCAAAAATTATTTAGCAAACTACTCAATTGTATCAGAATCAATTGACCATTGTGACAGTGCCCCTCTTGGATGCCGCTCTGATCCCTATTACGTGCTGACTGGCCAGGAGAGGCCAATCCCCAGTATCGATGGTAATAGCTGGGTCCAATTAGATGACATTAGATGAGGGCCCATCTGACCCTCGTAATATCACGCGAGTTCACCTTACTGCAGCGTCACACACACTAACTATCCCGCACTCACGCTAATTACCCCCCTTGATATAATATTAATATTATTAATTTGCTCCTTGGGGGGAGAGGGGGGGGGGAAGAGGAGAGGGGGGGGGAAGAGGAGAGGGGGGGAAGAGGAGAGGGGGGGGGGAGAGGAGAGGGGGGGAGGAGGGGGGAGGAGAGGGGGGGGGAAGAGGAGAGGGGGGGGGAAGAGGAGAGGGGGGGAAGGAGGAGAGGGGGGGGGGGGAGAGGAGAGGGGGGGGAGAGAGGAGGGGGGGGGGGGAGGGGAATGGGGGAAGAGAAGGGGGGGAGGAGAGGGGGGGGGGGGGGAGGGGGGGAGGGAGGGAGAGGGGGGGGGAGAGAGGGAGGGGGGGGGGGGGAGGAGAGGGGGGGGGGGGGGGGGGGGGGGGGAGGGAGGGGGGGGAGAGGAGGGGGGGGGGAGGGGAGGGGGGGGGGGGGGGGGGGGGGGGGGGGGGGGGGGGAGGGGGGGGGGGAGGGGGGGGGGGGGAGGGGGGGGGGGGGGGGGGGGGGGGGGGGGGGGGGGGGGGGGGGGGGGGGGGGGGGGGGGGGGAGAGGGGGGGGGGGAGAGGGGGAGGGGAGGGGGGGGGAGGAGGGGGGGGATGGGAGGAGGGGGGGGGGAGGAGGGAGGGGGGGGAAGGGGAGGGGGAGAGGGGGGGGGGGGGGGGGGGGAGGGGAGAGGAGAGGGGGGGAGGAGGCGAGGGGGGGAGAGAAGAGGGGGGGGGAGAGGGAGAGGGGGGGGGAGGGGGGGGGGGAGAGGAGAGGGGGGGAAGGGAGAAAGGGGGGGGGGAGGGGGGGGGGAGGGAGGGGGGGGGGGGGGGAGGGAGGGGAGGGAGGGAGGGGGGGGGGGGGGGGGGGGGGGGAGGGGGGAGGGGGGGGTGGGAGGGGAGGGGGGGGAGGGGAGGGGGGGGGGGAGGGGGGGGGGGGGGGGGGGGGGGGGGGGGGGGGGGGGGGGGAGGGGGAGGGGGGGAGGGGGGGGGAGGGGGGGGGGGAGAGGGGGGGGGGGGGGAGAGGAGGGGGGAGAGGAGGGGGGGAGGAGAGGGGGAGGAGAGGAGGGGGGGGGGAGAGGAGGGGGGGGGGGGGAGAGGAGAGGGGGGGGGAGGAGAGGGGGGAGGGAGGGGGGGGGGGGGAGAGGAGGAGGGGGGGGAGGAGGAGGGGGGGGGGAGAGGAGGGGGGGGGAGAGGAGAGGGGGGGGGAAGGGGGGAGAGGAGGTGGGGGAAGAGGGGGGGAGAAGAGGAGGAAGGGGGGAGAGGGAGGGGGGGAAGAGGGGGGGGAGGAGGGGGGGGAGGAGGAGGATGGGGGGAAGAGGAGGGGGAGGAGAGGAGAGGGGGGGGGAGGGGAGGGGGGAGGGGGGGGGGGAGGGGGGGAGGGGAGGAGAGGGGGGGGAGAGGGAGGGGGGGGGGAGGAGGGGGGAGGGAGAGGTGAGGAGAGGGGGGACTACGGGGAGAGAGGGTGCCTTTTTATTTCAACCTAAACAACCATTTGCAGGCAGTGCTTTTTTACTTTAACCATATTTTCATTTTCAAACCACATTAAGGGTACTTACTCATTGTTGTGTGAACATGTGTTCAGTGTTATTCACAGCTCAGAGAAACGTGACCCTCTGCCTTCCAGCTTGTAGACTAATTGGGGCACACCATTTCCTGGTTTTATAGTCCCTCCCCCCTGCAGCAGCAGGAGCAGCAGAGAGAATGGGGAATTTTGTAAATTCATTAATATCTCTGTCATATTTCATCGACGGGAAAAATCCTCGGCACACATGCGGCGGAGGGGGGCTCTGAGCGAGGTGGCCAAACACGACGGCCGTAGGTGGCGGCGTTCTCTTGGAAATAGCAGCACAGATCGACAAAACCGGTCAAGAACAGAGTTTTAGTAATATATAGATAGATAGATTTGGGTGGGGTGGGGGTGGGGGTGGACATAATAAGGACTAACATCTAGGACAGAGGTCGGCAACTTGCGGCCCATGGGCCAGATCCGGTCCGCAGGCGTATTTTTTTCCAATTAGTTTTCGCGACCTGGGAACTGCAGCCAGCCCGGGGCACACAGACCTGGGGCAAGTGAGCCGACCTGGGAACTGCAGCTTGCCCCGGGCTGCTAGATTCTAGGAGCTGGCGCCTCCAACTGGAATCGACCTGGTATGCTGGCTGACTTCGGAGGCTGTAGTGGCCGTTTTGCTGCTCCATGTTTCACAAAAATGGGGGGGGGGGGGGGGGGGGGGGGTGGGTCCCCCACCTCTAAAAACATGGAGATATCCGCCCAATCGCAAATAAATAAATGATTGATGAACTTACAGACGGTCATATCGTCACACACACCGCACTGTCCGCTGCTCCATTGGCCATTCCTGTTCCCCACAGCTACGGGCTGATGAACAACCACTGTCGTCGTGCTTGCCATTAATAGGACCGATGCCTTTCAGAAGAGACAGAAAGACTGGGCCTTATGAGTGATTGCATAAGTAACAAAACTACAACCAAATCTCATTAAGAAAACCAAAATTTGCTACTGAATAGAATATCACAGAATTGACTTTTTGTGTGTTATTATCTTGGCTTGGTCTAAGCCTCAAAAGAATTATAAACGCCGACTAAACCCGTGTGAGGATTATTTCATACTGTAAAAATCAATGTAACTTCCTTGGGCTTGGCAGAAATATTCATTCTGATCTCTTGGTTCTGCTAGGTCTCTTGACTCTGTTCTTTACACTTCACTGTTTGGCAAAGATCCAAGCAAGACCCATTATGGTGCACAAGTTCAAGTAGCTCATCAACCACGGCAGCCCGGGCTCACGTTGAAGTGTGTCAGCAGAGGTTTTCGTCTCAATCAGTGGGGAGGAGAGGGGCGAGGAGGGCGCCTGCTTTTATCTCTTCCAGAGGCAGAAAGGGACAATGTTGCTTTCGAACTGGGAATATTTATGGCGAGAGTGGGCTGGTGAGAATGATTGCAAACTAACAGCCTCGACTCAAATGGAATCTTGCCTGAACCGCAGTAACAGTTGGATAGGTATTGTTCCGTCTTTGGTAACCACATCTGGCTTCTTCGATATTTATTCCGATCAGAAGTCGCATGTCTATTTTTTCGTCAGCAATGCTGCCCTTCTCATGTCAACATTTTTACAAGGCTTAAAAATTGAGTGGATTTCACTCGGACCAAAAAGGCTAAAGTCAACTCCGTCTTTTTTCCAGCCGGATTCAGTTGCATCCTTTAACCAAAGCAAGTGCAAAGCGCGTCACCTCGCAGCAGATTTGCCCACAAACCCAACATTGTCCTACATTCAGCAACGGCACTTTTAAACGGCGATGAGGCATTGGGTAGATCTACATGTATAAGAAATAAAATATTTGATCTGGTTTTATTGATTTTTGGGTTGAGTTTCCAAGAGTCCCATTTTCTAACAATATCCCTCAATTCACTTGGTATCCAAAAGTCTATTGCTCTCATTCTTGAATATGTCCGCTAACTAAACAAACGGAGTTCCAACGATACATTACTTTCCACAAGAGGTACACAAAATTGCTGGAGAAACTCAGCGGGTGCAGCAGCATCTATGGAGCGAAGGAAATAGGCAACGTTTCGGGCCGAAGCCCTTCTTCAGACATAGCCTGATGGCTGTGAGGAAGTAGCTATTCCTGAACCTGGATGTTGCAGATTTCAGGCTCGCGCCATAGATGCTGCTGCACCCGCTGAGTTTCTCCAGCATTTTTGTCTACCTTCGATTTTCCAGCATCTGCAGTTCCTTCTTAAACATTACTTTCCACAGCTCAGTCCTGAACTGTTGATTCCACAGCCAGAGGTTATGGGGAAGGGAAGTGGTAAATGCTGGCACGGGCAACACATTGTGGATAATTAACGCATTTATTTTAACCAATGTAGGATTCTTGGGACGGTTGTCCGTATACTTCATGGTCATCAGGTAGATACCAAGAACTGCAGATGCTGGTTTACACAAATATTCACAGTGTGCTGGAGTAACTCAGCGAGTCAGGCAGCATCTCCGAAGGACATGAATACGTGACGTTCCGGGACGGGACCCTTTGCAGACCACTTGGGTAAACATCTTTTTTTATATACACACTTATAATAATCACAATAGCACTGATTAAAAAAAAACTACTTACACCCAACTTTCACAAATGATGAACTTTTTGAAGATCGAAAGTAGCGCTTCCTTAATTATTAACGGCACACTCCGCACGGTGTTCGCGTACAAACTGTGACCACTAATTATACTCTTGGCTGAAGCGGCAAACTTTAGTCACACCCACAATACACGCGATCAACCAGTGCTAGCTCATTGTCTGCTAAACTTTCTGCACCGTAATTTTTAATTGTCACCCTTGCTACGCCTCCAAACACTTGAGACACTTTCACACTCCTCCCTTGAGCTATACATACACCTGCATTTGACAGACAATGGACAATAGGTGCAGGAGTAGGCCATTCGGCTCTTCGAGCCAGCACCGCCATTCAATGTGATGATGGCTGATCATCCCCAATCAGTACCCCGTTCCTGCTTTCTCCCCATATCCCCTGACAGCTATCTTTAAGCGCCTTATCTAACTCTCTCTTGAATGTATCCAGAGAACCGGCCTCCACCACCCTCTGAGGCAGACAATTCCACAGACTCACAACTCTCTTTGTGAAAAAATGTTTCCTCATCTCCGTTCTAAATGGCTTACCCCTTATTCTTAAACAGTGGCCCCTGGTTCTGGACTCCCCCAACATCGGGAACATGTTTCCTGCCTCTAGTGTGTCCAAACCCTTAATAATCTTATATGTTTCAATAAGATACCCTCTCATCCTTTTACATTCCAAAGTAATCAAGCCCAGCTGCTCCATTCTCTCAGCATATGACAATCCCGCCATCCCGGGAATGAACCTAAGCTGCACTCCCTCAATAGCAAGAATGCCCTTCCTCAAATTTGGAGACCAAAACTGCACACAATACTCCAAGTGTGGTCTCACTGTGGCCCTGTACAACTGCAGAAGGACCTCTTTGTTCCTATACTCAACTCCTCTTGTTATGAAAGCCATCTGCAAATTTGCCAGTGTTACTGAATCCTTTCATCTAAATCATTGATGTAACCATATAACATATAACCATATAACAATTACAGCACGGAAACAGGCCATCTCGGCCCTACAAGTCCGTGCCGAACAACTTTTTTTCCCCTTAGTCCCACCTGCCTGCACTCATACCATAACCCTCCATTCCCTTCTCATCCATATGCCTATCCAATTTAATTTTAAATGATACCAATGAACCTGCCTCCACCACTTCCACTGGAAGCTCATTCCACACCGCTACCACTCTCTGAGTAAAGAAGTTCCCCCTCATATTACCCCTAAACTTCTGTCCCTTAATTCTGAAGTCATGTCCTCTTGTTTGAATCTTCCCTATTCTCAAAGGGAAAAGCTTGTCCACATCAACTCTGTCTATCCCTCTCATCATTTTAAAGACCTATATCAAGTCCCCCCTTAACCTTCTGCGCTCCAGAGAATAAAGACCTAACTTATTCAACCTATCTCTGTAACTTAGTTTTTTGAAACCCAGGCAACATTCTAGTAAATCTCCTCTGTACTCTCTCTATTTTGTTGACATCCTTCCTATAATTGGGCGACCAAAATTGTACACCATACTCCAGATTTGGTCTCACCAATGCCTTGTACAATTTTAACATTACATCCCAGCTTCTATACTCAATGCTCTGATTTATATCGGGTAGCATACCAAAAGCTTTCTTTACCACCCTATCTATATGAGATTCCACCTTCAAGGAACTATGATACCCAGATCCCTCTGTTCAACTGTATTCTTTAATTCCTTACCATTTACCATGTACGTCCTATTTTGATTTGTCCTGCCAAGGTGTAGCACCTCACATTTATCAGCATTAAACTCCATCTGCCATCTTTCAGCCCATTTTTCCAAATGGCCTAAATCACTCTGTAGACTTTGGAAATCCTCTTCATTATCCACAACACCCCCTATCTTGGTATCATCTGCATACTTACTAATCCAATTTACCACACCTTCATCCAGATCATTGATGTACACGACAAACAACAAAGGACCCACACAGATCCCTGAGGCACCCCACTAGTCACCTGCCTCCAACCCGATAAACAGCCATCCACCATTACCCTCTGGCTTCTCCCATTCAGCCACTGTTGAATCCATCTTGCTATTCCTGCATTTATACCTAACAGTTGAACATTCTTAACCAACCTTCCATGAGGAACCTTGTCAAAGGCCTTACTAAAGTCCATATAGAGAACATCCACTGCTTTACCCTCGTCAATTTCCCTAGTAACCTCTTCAAAAAATTCAAGAAGATTAGTCAAACATGACCTTCCAGGCACAAATCCATGTTGACTGTTCCTAATCAGACCCTGTTTATCCAGATGCTTATATATATTATCTCTAAGTATCTTTTCCATTAATTTGCCCACCACTGAAGTCAAACTAACAGGTCTATAATTGCTAGGTTTACTCTTAGAACCCTTTTTAAACAATGGAACAACATGCGCAGTACGCCAATCCTCGGGGACTATTCCCGTTTCTAATGACATTTGAAATATTTCTGTCATAGCCCCGGCTATTTCTACACTAACTTCCCTCATTGTCCTAGGGAATATCCTGTCAGGACCTGGAGACTTATCCACTTTTATATTTTTCAAAAGTGTCAGTACTTCTTTTACTTTGAACCTCATAGTATCCATAGCTACTCTACTAGTTTCCCTTACCTCACATAATTCAATATCCTTCTCCTTGGTGAATACCAAAGAAAAAAAATTGTTCAATATCTTCCCCATCTCTTTTGGCTCTGCAGATAGCTGTCCACTCTGTCTCTCCAATGGACCAATTTTATCCCTCATTATCCTTTTGCTATTAATATAGTTGTAGAAACCATTTGGATTTACTTTCACCTTACTTGCCAAAGCAACCTCATATCTTCTTTTAGCTTTTCTAATTTCTTTCTTAAGATTCTTTTTACATTCCTTATACTCCTCAAGCACCTCATTTACTTCATGCTACCTATAATTATTGTAGATATCCCTCTTTTTCCGAACAAGATGTCCAATTTCCCTTGAAAACCAGGGCTCTTTCCAATTTTTACTGTTTCCTTTCAACCGAACAGGAACATAAAGATTCTGTACTCTTAAAATTTCCCCTTTAAATTTCCTCCATTTCTCTTCTACATCTTTCCCATAAAACAAAATGTCCCAGTTCACTCCTTTTAAATCATCTCGCATCTCATCAAAGTTAGCCTTTCTCCAATCAAAAAATCTCAACCCTAGGTCCAGTTCTGACCCTCTCCATAATTATATTGAAACTAACGGTATTGTGATCACTGGACCCGAAGTACTCCCCAACGCATACCTCCGCCACCTGTCCCGTCTCATTTCCTAACAGGAGGTCCAGCACTGCCCCTCCTCTAGTAGGTACCGCTATGTATTGCTGCAAAAAAAAACTATCCTGCACACATTTTACAAACTCCAACCCATCCAGCCCATTTACAGAATGTGTTTCCCAGTCTATGTGTGGAAAGTTGAAATCTCCCACAATCACTACCTTGTGCTTACTACTAATATCTGCTATCTCCTTACATATTTGCTCTTCCAATTCTCGTTCCCCGTTTGGCGGTCTATAATACACCCCTATAAGTGTTGCTACGCCTTTCCCACTTCTCAGTTCCACCCAAATAGCCTCCCTAGATGAGCCCTCCAATCTATCCTGCCAAAGCACTGCTGTAATATCTTCCCTGACTAGCAATGCAACACCTCCACCTCTTGCCCCTCCAATTCTATCACACCTGAAGCAACGAAATCCTGGAATATTTAGTTTCCAATCACAGCCCTCCTGCAATCATGTTTAACTGATCGCCACAACATCAAACTTCCAGGTGTCTATCCAGACTGTAAGCTCATCCACCTTTCTTACAATGCTCCTAGCATTAAAATATGCACATCTAAGAAACTCCCCGTCTCTTATTCTCTGTTTATTTCCTTTTTGTCTTTCTCCTCTTGTGTCCGAGTGCTTCCCTTTTCTGCTTCCTGCCTCCCACTCTGTCTACTAGCTTTCGCTATTTGAGTCCCTCGCCCCAACCATTCTACTTTAAAGTCTCCCCAGTAGCCTTTGCAAATTTCCCCGCTAGGATATTGGTCCCCCTCGGTTTCAAGTGCAACCCATCCTTTCTGTACAGGTCCCACCTTCCCCAAAAGAAGTCCCAATGATCCAGAAACTTGAATCCATGCCCTCTGCACCAGTCTTTCAGCCACGCATTTATCCTCCACCTCGCTCCATTCCTACTCTCACTGTCGCGTGGCACAGGCAGTAATCCTGAGATTGTTACCTTTTTGGTCCTTTTTCTTAACTCTCCTCCCAACTCCCTAAATCCTCCCTTCAGGACCTCTTCCCTTTTTTTACATATGTCATTGGTACCTATATGTACCATGACCTCAGGCTCCTCCCCCTCTGATTTAAGGATATCTTGGATGCGTTGAGACACGTCCGAGACCTTGGCACCAGGGAGGCAGACCACCATCCTGGTCTCCCGACTGCGTCCACAGAATCGCCTATCCGACCCCCTAACAATAGAGCCCCCAATTACTATTGCCCTCTTTTTTTCCCTACCTTTTGGAGCAACAGGGCCGGTCTCTGTGCTGGAGGCCCGTCCGCTGTCGCTATCCCCGGGTAGGCTGTCACCCCCATCCGTACTCAAACAGGAATACTTATTTGTGAGGTGTACCGACATTGGAGTACTCACTCGTTCCTGCCTCTTCCCCTTGTCCTTCCTTAGCGTGATCCACATGTCTCTCTCCCGTGGTTTTGGAGTGACCACTTCCCTATAACTCCCCTCTATGACCTCCTCACTCTCCCTGATCAGACAGAGGTCATCGAGCTGCTGCTCCAGGATCCTAATACGGTCCTTTAGGAGCCCCATCTCGCTGCACCTGGTGCAGATGTGGACGTCTGGAGGGCCATCCAACACCATGACCTCCCACATCTGACATCCAGATCAGTACACTGCTCTGACTGTCATTCTCCCGCCTTACCCTGGATCCGATACAAGTACAATACAATAGAAACTGCTGGGAGAAATCAGCAGGTATCTGACTCACAACAGCTGCTCCCTCTTGACCTTTAAACTGCACCTTTATTATATAAACAAGAAGCACTGTACCTTTAGCCCACTGTACTTTTACTAAAGCACTGCACCTTTAACCAGAAAGCACAAATGCTAACCTGATGCTATTGTATATTGTAAATAGTATATAATGTATATTGTAAATAGCGGCGGTCCCATCACTGAGCCTTGTGGTACCCCACTAGTCACTGCCTGCCATTCTTAAAGGGGCCCGTTAATCCCTACTCTTTGTTTCCTGTCTGCCAACCAATTTTCTATCCATGTCAGCACTCTACCCCCAATACCATGTGCCCTAATTTTGCCCACTAATCTCCTATGTGGGACCTTATCAAATGCTTTGTGAAAGTCCAGGTACACTGCATCCACTGGCTCTCCTTTGTCCATTTTCCTAGTTACATCCTCAAAAAATTCCAGAAGATTAGTCAAGCATGATTTCCCCTTTGTAAATCCATACTGACTTGGACCGATCCTGTTACTGCTATCCAAATGTGCAGCTATTTAATCTTTTATAATTGACTCCAGCATCTTCCCGAACACCGATGTCAGGCTAACTGGTCTATAATTCCCCATTTTCTCTCTCCCGCCTTTCTTAAAACCCTCCAATCCCCAGGAATTGATCCTGAATCTATAGAACATTGGAAAATGATCACCAATGTCTCTATGATTTCTAGAGCCACTTACTTACCTACCCTGGGATGCAGACCATCAGCCCCTGGGGATTTACCAGCCTTCAGTCTACCTAACACTTTAGGGGATTAAGGGAACACTAATCTGCTCCCCTAATCTATCACTTGATATAAATACCTGTGATCATCACCAATTGGGGCCGACTACTCAGTTCTGAGTTCTTTCGGTTCCTGTTTTATATCTTTCGGTTCCATTCACGTCTGGATTTGGGTTTTCTTCAGTACTTCTCGATGAGCCTGCAATCAAGTCCTTTCCATTTTGGGCCCTTCTGACAGATTAGTCGGCCAGCATGGACTCGGCAGGTAATTCTGATCAGCCCGACCGGAGGCGTGGCCCTCCCAGTTCCGAACCTGAGGATATACTGGCTCGGATGTGCAGGGCTGTTCAGCTTCAAGGCTCCACTCTTGGCGCCCATGAGGCTCGAATAGACCAACTCGTAGCGATCATCCACTTCATGTCCAACTCACTCAATGTCAGATCCACAAAGGTGTTCATCTCTGACCACTCCTTATCTCACTGCCCGGGAGACTAGAATATATGGAAATTGAACACCAAGCTGCTGAGTCTATAAAACCATTGTGGAGTGAAAGTGGGATTACTCAGGTTGGAGAACCATGAAGCTGGTCTTTGAAGCAATTGGTTTCAGTTTGAGATTAGTTTATTGTCACCCGTACCAAGGTATGAGAAAAGCTTTTGTTGTGTGCTAACTAGTCAACGGAAAGACAATGCATGATTACAATCAAGTTATTCACAGTGTATAGATATAAGTAATAATGTGAATAACATTAGTGCAATAATGCTTAGTGCAATATGAAACCAGTAAAGTGCAATCATAGTCTAATTTAAGGAGAACATCAGGAGGTCTGCATCCTCATTGGGGTTCAGAAAGTGAGACCAAGTCAGAAGGAACTGAGTCAACTACAGACAAGCTTGCAAAATCTCCTCCCTCTGCAGTTGATGAGAGTGGATATGAGAGTGGAACTCCATGAGCAAGCTTCTTTCTTTGCCTTGGGACCCTCCAAGATCATCTTCCGGCCCAGAGTCTGCTCCATGGAGCAAGATGCTCAATCATGTTATTTCTTCCAATGTGTTCCCTTCCAATGAAGGGAGCTCTGTGATCCACAACCTTAAGGAAGAGGATGGTTTAGCAACAGCCTCACACATGGACTGATTGTGGATCTGTAAATGGTCTGTGTCAGAAAGGCCATAGACAGCACAGCGTCCTGGATGTTCCTGTCCTCTATCATGCAGGTCATAGACGATAACAGGTGGGAGAGTCTGGACCAGCCACTGACCCAGGAGGAGCTGACTGGCTTTATCTGCTTTCTTGTGCTGACTAAAACTCCAGAAAATGATGGCTTACTAGCCAAGTTGTACTTAGCCCAAACTATATTTGGTTGGAATTCTCTGCAGCACATGGTGTACAGTCATAATAAACTTTATGTCACGGGCAGTCACGGTGGCACAACAGTAAAGTTGCTGCCTTACAGCAAAATGCAGCACCAGAGACCCGGGTTCGATCCCGATTACGGGTGCTGTCAGTATGGAGTTTGAACGTTCTCCCCGTGACCTGCGTGGGTTTTCTCCGAGATCTTCGGTTTCCTCCCACACTCCAAAGACGTACAGGTTTGTAGGTTAATTGGCTTGGTTAATTGGCTTGATAAAAATGTAAAATTGTCCAAGTTGGCGATATGCAGAGTACTGCCCTGCCGACTACAAAATTCAGAAGGTTCAGAAGGTTATATAATCCACAGATTTAAGTCATCAAATCCCATTAAGAAAGAGAGCTCTGGAAACAAGTCCCAAAGTAATCCAGTGAATGGAACAGCATCCTGAACAGGCGAGGTAGTTTGCCCTGCAGCATTGCTCAGATGCAACGTGGCTGGGGTTGAGCAGATCAGACATTGGTACCTGGTGATGCTACTGTGTACCGAATGGGTGAAAGACACAGGCAAAGGCCGCACAATTCATGCCCACCATGAACTGGGGACCTAGTGATGTTGTGAAGCCATTTGGAAAAATGTAAATCAACTTCCAACAATTTCCCGATGTGCATGGAAAAGAGCGAAGGAAATATTTTTGGCAGCTGGAAATTACGTGGGTTATAAGAGAATAAAAACACTGACGAGATCTTAAAAATTGATTACAGGTCTTCAGTCGAAGCACTGGGCTCATAGATGTCAGTTCCAAAGCCCAAGGCAGGAGTCAAGTGCGTCTATTGGCAACCTCAACACAAGGCTTAGAGACACAACCAGTGAGAGCAAACTGAAGGGAATAGATGAATGATTAAGGAGCATTATTTGGGGATTAACTTACACCCCTGATGTGCAGACGGCGAACTCCCTACAGCAGAGGCTATAAAGTCAGCTAGGAATCTTTACTATTCAGTAAGTCAGTCTCTAGACCAGACTTGTAAAGGATGTGGAGCTGGATAATAGAAATTAAAAATGAAAGCCAATCTGAAAGCTGTGAAAGAAAACAAAATTCCCAGCATCATATCTAGCTCAAGATGATTGAGCAACCATAGGTACAAGAGGATGTAGAGGCTTATAATTGAAAGAGGAACTTCTGTGACCTGGAACAACCCAAGCCACAGGTATGCACAGAGGAAATTAACAGCATGTTCTCTACCACAGAAATGGAAGAAGCTGCTCAGTATGGTCTGAGAATATTTGAGAGTCCATGGTTGCCCTGAGATGGAGGAGATATGTGAAATATTTAATAATTGAAAACACCAAGCTAATCAGAAAATACAAGAAGTGAAGGGCAGCTCAGTGGTAGTGCTGTTGCTTCACAGTGCCTGGGACCCGGGTTCGATTCTGACCTTGTGTGCAGTCTGTGTGGATTTGCATGTTTTCCCTGTGCCCACTTGAGTTTCCTCCGGATGCTCCGGTTTCCTCCCACATCCAAAAGTCGTGTGGGTGTGTAGGTTGATTGACATCTAGAAATTGCCCCAAATCCATAGGGAGTGGATGCGAATGTGGGATTACAGAACGAGTACGAGCGGGTGTTCGATGGTCAGCATGGACTCGGTGGACCGAAGGGCCTGTTTACACGTCGTGTCTTTCAATCAATCAATCAATTTGCCTCCTGCCACCTCAAAGCTACTGTCTACTAGATACAAGCTGGAGGGAAAATGACAGGATACGCTTATATGAGATGATGCTCTTTACTCATTATTGAGTGTTGTCCTGTTCTCACCCTGTATTGATCTGGGCGTAGAGGAGAAAAAGATCTGGGGCCTCAACTGCATCAACAGAAAGTATTTTCATTTGAGTGAAAGTTAGATGGGTCCATCGCTCCATTATTAAGCACCCCTCTTTCCATCTCAGTTTTGCCAATCTTATCTCTTCTTTCCAACATTCAAAATGAAAGAAAGGATGATTAAAGAAAGTTGTGGATGTAGCAGAAAGATATGAGATGTTCAAGATACACTTGGTTATTATCACCTTAGAAATTCTTTCAGGATTGGGGATCCTGTGGGCTTTGAGATTGTGAATATGTTTAATGGGTGAACCACAGACTTTTCCGTGGATGAGTTAGGAAAAGCCTGACAGGACAGGGGGGCAGATAGTTTGTGAGATGGTGCAGTCAACTCGCCATATATGCAAGGCTCATGCCCACTCCAGGATGTACAGGCTTGTGGTTCACATTGTAGATTGATTGATTGAAAGATACAACAAGGAAATATTGGTCTGCCAATTTCACACCAGCCATCGTCACCCGTTCATACTACAGGTAGTTCTATCTTATCCCTCTTTCTCATCTACTCCCTACACTATTCCCTAGGGGCAGTGGGGTAGGGTGGGTTTTGAGCGCCCGGGGCAGTTTAAAATATTGTGCCTCATCATTAGCGGCTAGCCATGGCCCTTGAGCTGTTATAAATCCAAGTTTTGTATATATTTTCTCAACCTAAGAAAAAGATGGCGGCCCTGCCTTAGCAGCTGCGGCTCGCCTGCAGTCTGTCTGTTTTTATTTTCTTTTTTTGTGTTGTTCTTTTGTACTGTTTAGTTGATTTTTGGTTTATTATGTTGTGTATGTGGGGGGGGGGGGGGGGGGGGGGGGGGGGCGGGGGGAACACGTTTTTGGTCTCTTCCTTCGGGGGATGCGACTTCTTTTGTCGTATCCCCCGTCTCCGCCTGCGCCGAGGCCTAATGGCGGAGCTGGCGGCCTCGGAGCTGGGACAGCGGCGGTGGCCGCCCGGCATCAGAGCTGGGACGGCAGTGGCAGCGGCTGGGACGGCAGAGATGGGACGGCGGCAGAAGCAGCGAGAGCGGCGGCCTGGCTTCGGAGCTGGGGCGGCGGCAGCAGCGGCCTGGCCTCGGAGCTGGGACAGCGGCGACCAGAACTCGGAGCTGGGGCACGTTCCGGTGACCGCGGGCCCAGTGGACGACAGCGGCGGCTGTGACAGCGGCAGCGGCCTCGGCGCAGAGGGAGAATAAGAAGGGATGAGACAAAGACTTAAGGCTTTTGCCTTCCACCACAGTGAGGAGGTGCCTGATGAACTCACTGTGGTGGATGTTAATTTGTGTTTATTGTGTGTTTTGTCATTTTTACTATATGTAGGACTGCAAGGCAACAAAATTTCATTCAGACCACAAGGTCTGAATAACAATAGTAAGATTAAACGAGAACTTACCAGTTTGAAGTTTGATCTTGATTTTATGAGGAGTTACGATGAGCGATTACGTGAAGAAGGGCCGTCCGTCTGCGTGCGCGTCAATCTTCAAAGCAGCGGTGTTAAATCACAGATAAAAAGAAGACCTGAGAATAGTAAGATTGTGAAGAAACTAGAACTTCCATATGACCTTGATAATATGAGGGTGGGAGCGGTGGGCACGTAATCGCTCATCGTAACTCCTCATAAAATCAAGATCAAACTTCAAACTGGTAAGTTCTCGTTTAATCTTACTATTTTACTTCGGAGTCACATGAGTGACTACGTGAAGATTTCAAAGCTCTGTGATTTTACGCCGGTTACGAATCCAGGCGTCACACACTGAATGGATTGACCATGGATGCGTGTAATCATTAAAGCATTCAGACATTACATAGTTAAGTAAAGAAACTGATGCTTTAAATGAAAGAAAAGTTTTTAAAAAAAGTTACCCCTCCCAACCTTGGGGGGGAAACTAAGGGACAGAACTTAAAATGGTACGTGCAAACACCCCCAGTCCGGTTATGGGTTTGTTATAAAACCGGTGGACCGTTATTTCATTTGTCCATCCTGCAGCCACTAGGATGTCGTCAAGGTGCACGTCCATAGCTCTTGCTGCCGACGTAGATGCAGCCCTGGTGGAGTGAGATTTAACCATATAAATGTTTACTCCTGCTACCGCCATTACCTCTTTTGACCATCTGGAGATGGTTTGAGTTAACACCTTTTGGTGTGGTTTTTTTATGGCTTATGAGGAACCGATTGTTCTGAGCCTCTGAGGTTCTCCGTAACTCTCAGATAGTGGTGTTAGTATGTTACCACCCACACAACCGTTGGTCCTCTGGATATGCCAAGAACTGGATCTCCATCCCTGGCATTCCTGACCTTCAGGGTTAGTTATAGGCAGTTCCCACTGTCAAAGTAGGGTTTGTACCCACGCTCACATCCCTTGTGTCAGTGTCCCTTGGCCTTGGAGGTCTTAAATTGTAAATTCCCTTCATGAATTTTGTTGTAAAGGGGTGCGCTCCTATCGAACTGTGCCCTGCTTCAGGCATCAGATTGGAGGAGAGTGCGCTCTGGCACAATAGATGCACTATAACTTAGTTTATAGTTATAGTACTGTTGATAGGAACTCCAAGACATCCATTAACCGAACTGTGTTGTATTTGTTTGGACAGTTCTATGCCTTGAAATGGCCTCCTCAGAATCTGCAGACCAACAAGTTAAACGTTCATGTATTGGATGATTGCTCCCTGTAACTAGGTTCACTAGGAGGTCCCTGCTCTTGGGTACAGCCATTACTGGCTGTACTATAATTTCCAAACTTTTTGGGGACCAGGCTTGAGTAGGCCAATCTGGCACTACCAATATGCCTGTGGCTTAGTCTTGCTTGATTTTTGTCAAGCATCAGTTTGTGAGACAAATTGGCGGAAAGCATACATAAACATTCCTCCCCAATTGAGGGAGAAAGCATCCACTGCCTTGCTCCTGGATCCAGCTCGCAGGACACATATCTGGGTAACTAATGGTTAGTCTAGATGCAAACGGATCAACATCTGGTATGCCAAATCGAGTAATTATTTTGTTAAATACTGTCTGATTCAACATCCCTTCTGTGTTGTTATTAAACATTCGTGATCCAGCATCTGTCACCGTGTTATATCTACCTCGTAGATTTCCCAAATATTCCTCTCGATACACCAGTGCCAAATGAGGTTCGACAATCTGTCGAAAGATACAGATTTTACGACACCACCTTTGTTAATGGATATATGCCACCGCAGTGGTGTTATCAATCTGAATTTGAACAAGCACCGGTTGCATATCGCTACAGAGAACCTTGAGTCCATATTGTGCCCCGAACAATTCTGGGTAATTGATTCCATGTGTTGGGGAATTACAGACTCCTGCTCATTCCAGCTTTAGACTGTGTTGGTGTCTCCCCATCCTTATACGCTTGCATAGTCTGAAGAACCCTCGATGGCTTTCGAGCAAAATTTCCCTTGAGCTGTCTCCCATTCGTTACCCACCATAGTTATTCAACAATGGTCTCTGCTGGCAATCCGTAGTTTGCCAATTCGGCCTGCATGTAATCCGAGTGTTCGTTCCTTTGCTTGCTGTAAGTTCTGGTAATGCAAAGGCCCGTACTGCTGGGAATGCAGCTACTATTTGCCAATTGCACTCGCTGTTTGCCTGATAGATGGCTAGAATTTGACTATTAGGTCATTGCAGGCTTAATTAATATTGTCGTTTGCCCCAAGGCAAAGTCACCAACATATTTACTGTTTTTGATAGTAAATTCTAGGTAATCAATTACCCTTGCAGGTGTCAATTTTGATTTAACTGGATGGATGAGGTAACCATTTCTTTCAAACAGGGTTTTGGTTTGCTTGACTGATGCTTCTGCCAATTCTTGGTGACTCCAAAATGAAAATGTCCTCCAAATATGCCATTACTATGTGGTTTTGAGACCTTTGTAGTCCCAGAATTGGTTTCCGTAGTTTAGTCAATAGTCTAGGAGCTGATGTCAACCCATTTGGCAGAGCCATGCCATCCAGTTAAACTTCAAATATCTCCTGTTCTTAATGAATAGACGAATAGTATGCATCTTTGAGGTCGATGCATGCCATGTGACCATTTTATAGGAAGCTCCTATAAAACAGTAGTTAGACCGTAACAAAAAATTGCTGTTTCTGAAAGTCTGTACTGCACAAATGAGTTAAACCTGGATGAAGTGATATCCTCCATCTGTCACCTGTCCTGGAAGGCAATCCTGCCCAAAATACTGGGCCTGCCTTGAAGACAATTCCGGTCCGAGTTCCAAGTCTGCTTGGAACCTATGTATGTTGTGCAGTAAAAAATAATCACATGTTGTTATCTGTTTTTTAAAACCAGATCTGGAATTCATGTTATTGTCATTTTGAACAAAAACACAAGAGTAAAATTACCAACATGTAACTGGTCCACAATCCCTTGTTTCGGTAAACCCAGACCCACCTACCTCCATGGCTACCGGTGGTCTTGTGGTAAGCCCAAAGGCCCCTGATGCGGGTTCCTTTTCTCTCCTTGATTGGGAGTTGGACTGGTAGGAAGTGTGGATTCCATGTTTCTCCTGACCTCTGCTTGGGTCTTGGTCTGAAAACCTTATCATACTGAGCCTGCCTTGTCGGACAATTCTGGCCATAATTCTGAGTCTGCCTTGAAAGGCGACTCTGATCATATTTCCGTGCCCAACTTTCAAGCTACCACCGGCTTCAGTGAACTGCTTACCCCCTATGGAGGTGTGGGGTGTGTTGTCGCCTACTGATGAAGTTTGCTTGTCTGTTGGTACCTTGATTGGTCCGACAGAATTTGCTTCCTTCTTCTGGTCTTACCTGAAGAGAGGATTCGGCGGCTGGTTTCTCCAAAGTCACCCTGATAGCGCTGTTCCCTTGCCGGCATTTGTGCGGATATTCTGCCAACTGCTGTCTCTTGAGGCCATATGCATGTGCTTCAGTATGTTCATATTTTAATTCGAGATCAGTTACCTACTGATCTCAAAACCAAATTTCGTTTGAACGTTATGTGAGGTTCAAATGACAAATAAATGGTATTGTATAGTATTATAATTCGAGATCAGTTACCTACTGATCACTCGCACTCCCCTCCATAGAGAGTGAGATTTGTAGGTAGCCCTGAAAACAGGTGCTGCCGCAGGCCCCTGAGGATACCTGTGCTGACATGGTCCCTCCAGCGGGCCTAAATGAGATTCTTGTTTTGGGTCAGACTGAAACTGACCGTGAATGCTCCTCTCCTCGGAGCAGGAGACATTTTCTAGATCTCTATCCAGGGAAGCACCCAGTGGAACCTGGATGATTGCAGAAGTATTTCTTTCCTTTTGTGCTTATTATTTATTTTATGTAAAGCTCTTTGGTGCAAGTCAACTTAAACAGTGCTATATAAGTAAAAGTTACTTACTTACTTCCTTTCTTCTGCTTGTCCCTGGGAAGGTTTCCCCCCCCCCTGATTTTGTTCTCTGATTCCCCCCCCCCGCTTTTGTACTCTGTACATATGGTTTCCTCCAATGGGGAAAACATTGGGTTGCCCCATTATGCGAGGCTCCCGGTACTGCCTGCTGCTGTAGCCCCGGGCTGACACAGCTCTCTCCTTAGAGCAGGTCATTGTTGGAGCAACTTCTCCAAAATGTTGCTCCTATGTGGGAGAGTCGTCATCAGACGCTCTCCGTTGAGGGAGGGTATCCCTTTCCCTCCCCGGACTCTTCTGAGTCAACGGGTTGTTTGACTTGCGGGTGGATTTTCCCGTACTGCAGGACCACCAACGGAGCTCTCCTCCTGCAACAAGTCTCCTGCCGGTTCAGCTGCCGGTGCTAAATGTCGGGAAACACCGTTGCCCACTACTGGGAAATGCTCTGGTCTTCGGCAGCCGACTTCCCCGCGGACCGTCTCCTCGACATTTGGGCCCTGAAACTACAAAAAGTTTCAAGCCCGAAAGAACGCAGGTAAGTGATTCAACTTTCCTTACCTGCCCATCCTAACGGCCTGGGAGGACGCAGTGCCTCTGCCAGTCCGTCACGCGTTTGCGTTCAGACGTAATGACGCGCACGCAGACGGACGGCCCCTCTTCACGTAGTCACTCACGTGACTCCTAAGTAAAATAAAGGCTACTTGTTACTTGTTACTATAATTACACTTGCATAAAATTTATTTATTTATTTATAAAATAAAATTACTTCTTTGCAGCCATTAATATTTATTTCAAAATTGTAACAACATTTTACAGGTTCCAATAAAAGTATTACAAAGTGTTCGAATAATAGGGAAACAGAACACATTAAATGTTAGACATTGTCAGTATATTGCATTTATTGAAAATCTTCTGGATTTTATTCTTGCAAATTTTTCAATTACACTATCAAAATTTACATGAAAATTTCTCTCAATAGACAAAATTGCAAGGTTACTTAATCTTTCCTGGCTCATTGTTGATCGCTGATATGTCTTTATAAACTTTAATTGGAGAAACCCCTTTCACAACTAGCATGGGACACAGTAATTGTTAAAAAAATTCTCAGTGCCACAACAACGTAGTTAAACTTTCTTGCAGCTTCCACTTAATTATTCAGCAAAGCAAATCTAAAGCTGTCCATGTAGAAATGCTCTCTTCTGGATGAACTTCTTTAAATAAAGCAATATGGCATCTAATACGATGTACTTCAGCAGTCATAGCTGTAGCATCCAAGTCAGAATATTTCACACGTAAATGCTGTATGTGCCGAACAATTAAGTCATCTTTTTCTGCATCTAACAATGTTTGAATTTGCAGAAAAGCAAATAGCTCATGAAGTGTATTCATCTGTACTGTACGTTTTGTAATTTCAGCTGTTAGCTTATCTACTGCCTCAAGTGTTTCCTGAATTAAACTTAAGCCAGAATCACCACTTTTTTCACCTGACATCTTCTTTTGTCTTCCAATTCTTCTTTCTGTAGAAATATCATATGTATTGCATATCTGCATAGCTCTCTCAGCTGCCTCTGTGACTAGAGAATCACTCTTTTCTTCACAAAATAGAGTCAATGCTTTTAGCTTTTGAACACATTGATCAAGTCCAAGTCCTCTTTGTTGTGGGTATATCTGAACGTCATTCACTTCAATAAGCACTGGGCTCCAAAAATAAAGAATGCAAAGAAAGGATAAGTCATAATGCAAACTAACAAATTGCCTGCATCTCCTTTGGTTTCTGAGGTTTCTTCTAATCCATCCCTCAAGACTTCCAAAGCTTCTATGATTTTTTCAGTGTACTCAGCAAGAACGTGTACAGCTTCATGCTTTGAACTCCATCTTGTGTCACAGGATCGCTTCACATTAACTGGCACATGTTCTTTAAGAACATCTCACCTGTGTGTAGAGCTTGAGAAAAACGTGTACACTTTTTGCACAGTGCCAAAAAAAGTCACAGATTTTGTTCCAGCACTAGCTGCATGTACACCAGCAAGATTAAGTGAGTGATTGTTACATGGCACAAACACTGCTTTGGGGTTTACACCTAGAATACGTTTCTGAACACCATGTATGTGGCCAGCCATAGTTGCAGCATTATCATATCCTTGTCCATAGCAGTACTCAAGTTTTAGACCACCTGCTTGCAACTTGTCACAAATTTGTTCTGTAATTTCATTATCTGATTTCCCATGTAACTGAATGAAGTTGATAAAGGACTCCTCAACTGTGACTTCTGCATCTTCAATATGCACATACCGAATTACTTGGGACATTTGGTCGGTATGCGAAATATCTGGTGTACTATCAAAAATGATAGAGTAATATTTGGCCTTTAAAATTCTTTGAAAGATATCTGTTCGGATGTGATCACCAAGTAGTTGGATGAACTCATTTTGGCTCCGTGGAGAAAGATAAGACACGACATAGCCATCTACTTGTTGAACTTTGTGAAGATGTTGATTAGCAACTGGGTCATATTTGGCAAGTAACTTGAAAACTTCAAGGAAATTTCCACAGTTATCACTTGCACTTAGATCTTCTGAGTGACCACGCAAGGGTAAGGATTGTCTGGCTAAATACAGCACACAATCAAGAATTCTTGATAATACAGCTTTCCATTTCTCAAATGACTTCTGTTGTTCTATCTGAACAGCAGCATCGATTGTTTCACATTTCTGTAGTCGCATTTCAAGTTCTTTCCACTTTTCAAATGCTTCAACGTGATGGCAACTTTTTTCATGATCTAATACTGTGGGGTTTAGCTTTTTCCATGTTTTAAATCCATCTGGCTGTGCAAAAGAACTTCTTCCTTTATTTTTTTGAAAAAGCATGCAAGGAAAGCAATATACAGCACATTTCACCAGAGAATACAGCAACCATGTCCTTAAAACTGTCTCACCATTATCTAAATTCATATAAAACCAATCCTTAGAGAATGATCTGCCATTATTATCTCTTGGAAAAAATGCATCTTTATTCTGCAGTTCAGACGTCCCTCTCTTAACAAGTTCATTTTTCAAAGTTTGATCTACATTTTCTGGCCAATAACCAATATCAGTGAAAACTTTCATATCAATATGCCCTGAAAGAGCACTTGACTGCCCAGATGTTGAAGCATGTTCAGGCAAAGCTGTCTCTGCTTCTAAAGCAGAAGGTGAACAGTTTATAGGCAGTGGATTATCTGGATATACAGATTCTGGTGTACTTTCATCACTGGCTGCCCTGGGCACCAGATTCCTTTCTTTTAGACATTATGGCTGAGATATATTCTGACTACGGGTGCTGTCTGTATGGAGTTTGTACGTTCTCCCCATGACCACGTGGGTTTTCTCCGAGATCTTCGGTTGCCTCCCACACTCCAAAGATGTACTGGTTTGTAGGCAGTAGGCTAATTGGCTTGGTATAAGTGTAAATTGTCCCAAGTTTGTGTGCGGAGATCGCTGGTTGGTTAAAATTGTTGGATAAAAATTTTTAATAAAATGACAAATAATTTTACATTTTATTACAATAATTCAGGGGAAGGCTGCCAAAGAGGTGCAGTGTGCCTTTAGAACAACATTTTTTGCCATTTTATAATTTTTTTTAATCCAACAATATTTTTTTGCGCCCCTAAAAATTTAGCGCCCGGGGCAACCGTCCCTCTGCCCCCCCCCCCCCCCCCCCCCCCCCCCCCCCCCCCCCCCCCCCCCCCCCCCCCCCCCCCCCCCACGATACTGCCTAGGGGCAATTTACAGAAGCCAAATAACCTACAAATCCACACAGCTTTGGGATGCGGGAGGAAACCGGAAGAAACCCAAGTGGTCACGGAGAACGTACAAACTCCACACAGACAGCACCCAAGGACAGAATTACACCCGGGTGTCTGGTGCTGTGAGGCAGCAGCCATACCAGCTGCACCACTCTGCTGCCTCTGTTCCTTGTTCACTTTGTGCAGTCAAGGGCTAAAGTTTCCAGGAGTCAGTGGAATATTGACATTTCTTCAGGGAGGTTGCGAGAACATCCTCTTTCTATTTGGTAATTTCTTCCCATGGCAGAGTACGAAAGAGAGTGTTTGTTTTAGCAGTTTGTGCTAAGCATGTAACCAAAGTTGGTCACCCAACGGAGTTGACTGAGTGGCTAAGGCCATCATGATTGGATATTGGTCTGAGAGAGAGCATTCACCTGGATTTGCTTATTCTTCCAGTGGAATTGAGGTAGTTTGCAGGGGTGGAAGATTGCAGCCTTCAGGTGGTCTGCCCTGTTTCGACTAATGCAATCAACTCGACGTGCACAAACAGAAGATCAAATAGAACAAGTTGTCCAACAACTTTAGACTGTGCATGCCACATGAAAGAAGAAGAAGAGGTAGTTTGCAGAGGCAGCTGAGATAGTATTGTTCCATTGCCTTGCGGTGTCTGCTGTAGTCAGTGAGACTCTTTGAAGCATGCAGGGTAGGATCAGGGATGTTGTGCCGGATTTGAAATCTTTGAAACAATTTGTTATTAATTGTGTGAAGCCCATGTTGGCACACTGAGATCATCTTTGATGGAGGAGAAGTTGTAGTGAGAGAGCTGGGGAACTAGATGCAGGACTCTGATAAATGAGATCGGTCTGAGATTTGTAAATGTTAGTGAGGAAGCTGGTCCTGGTTGGTTAGACTTTAGTAGGAGAGTTATCATGCCAATTTGGAAACCTTTATGCATTCTTGACTTAGATAATTTCCCTAGGTATGAGCATAGAAGGCAAAATGTGAAAGATTAGATCAAATGCAGTTAATCTGATTAATCATTCATTGGTCCACAATAACCACAATCGACTGCAACATGCAAATGAAGAAACATGTTATTTCAGGTACTTCCTGTTTTTTACCTCAGAGTTTAGCACTTGAATGTTTTGCTTTTCTTCAAGAAGGCCTTGCGTGCGTTGTGGGCTGTGCGTGTGAGTAGGTGTCCCGGAAGCTGTGGCCATATCCCAGCAGCAGGCCAGTCTTGCCCACCATGGTACCCGGAACCCGCCCAGAGTGGGCAGCTGCTGAGCCTGGCTCCTACTCGCTCCTGAAGACCAAGAACAGGAGAGTAGATTGAAGAGAGTTGGCATTGGAACCTGGACAAAAGGCCCAATAAGAAGAACGGGGGATGATGGGGGGGGGGGGGTCTTAACTGAAGATAGACACCAAAAGCTGAAGTAACGCAATGGGTCAGACAGCATCTCTGGAGAAAAGGAATACTATAGTGACATTTTGGGTTAACTTCTTACCTTCTGCCAAGGTCTTGCCTTCAACCAAGGTCGGTTGCAGGAGGTGCTTCCTGGGGAACAAGGGCTGACGAGGGCCATGCAAGTAGAGGAATGATGGGTCATGGGATGGGCGGAATGGAGATGATGGCTGCAATGGGCCTTGTGGTCAGCTTTGTGGCCAGATGGAATATGACGCCAGAATGGTGACTCTTGCATTTTGACTCGGTGGGCTGTTCTGTACATTCGGTACTAATCGAGGGATTGTACATGGTGACAATCATGCTGTTCAGTAGACAAAAAAAAGTATTTTGCTGTACTGTGGAATAGGTAATAATATAGAAACCATTGAAACCATTGAAGCCAATGAAGAGGGGGCTGCTTCTTTGA